>NC_054879.1:36675945-36983055 GCF_018320785.1 Cheilinus undulatus | reverse complement strand
ATACTGGTGCAGCATGTTTGGGGGAAAAGGTCTTCAAATTAAATTCAGTAGCACTGATTACTTTTAGAATAGCTTTGTTCTTTGTAAAGGTCCTGGTGCCAGTTGTGATGTCCCAGTCTGTTGACTGACTCCAGCTGCCTGTGTTGTTCTGTTAGAGCCTCAGCTCGCACACTTTGTCTGGGACATTAGGGTGTTAATGGATTATCTAAAGGTGTTGACTCAGGTGTGTATGTATGAGGATGGTACAGTGCTCAAAGAGTCCTGGGATCTGTCTCAGGCACCAGACTCAAGTTCTCTGCTGTCTCCCATGCTCCCTCCGCCTCTGCTCTGTGATCTGTCTTCTGTTTTCTCACCTCTGCTTCAACCTCAAACCTCCTCATCCAATGAAAACTTGCATTCAGGATTTACCCTCAGTCTTTGAAATGTCCCCTCTTTGCATTGCCTAACAGTCACCTTGCTTCGACATGGATATTGGAGGCTTGACCACGGTGGTCGCGAACTCTGCTTACATCAATGCTCGGGGAAGCATCGATGGCTCGAACCTGGCAGCAGCTCGGGATAAGAAGTACCACTCTCGGCTCAAGCTGCCCCACATCACCGTGTGTGAGGGTTTGATGGAAACCCTGGACTTGTCCTTTGACTTGGTCTGCGTGGATCAACCCATTGGAAAACGGCTCTTTAGAGAGTTCTTAGACGCGAATAAGGAGTATCACGGCGCATGCCGTTTGTGGAGAGACATCGAGGACTATGACCTGGCTGAGGATTCAGAGCGGGCAAAGAAGGCCTCAAAGATCATTCAGAGATACATGGACCCTTCTGCCAAACACTACTGCCCCTTCCTTTCTGAGGACATCATAGCTAAAGTGAAAGAAGGCCAGGAGGCAGTAGGCGACAACTTGTTCGCTGTAGCATTATCCACGACTCTGGATTTTCTACGAGAAGCCCCCTTCACTTTCTTCCTGGAGAGCATGTACGTGAAGAGGTTCCTGCAGTGGAAGTGGCTGGAGATGCAGCCCATGGATGCAGACTGGTTCCAAGACTTTCGTGTTTTGGGGAAAGGTGGGTTTGGGGAGGTTTCAGCCTGTCAGATGAAGGCGACAGGGAAACTGTACGCATGTAAGAAGCTCAACAAGAAGAGGCTGAAGAAGAGGAAAGGATACGAGGTAAGGGAAAATACTTTTTTAACTTGCTGTTCATCTGCAAGAGGCCAGCATTGTTATCCCTCTTGGTCCTGTTAGATTGGATGTGTAGTACCAGAAGGAGGGACATGCACCATAAACTTCTTTTTACTCATTTATTCTGGGATTATGTCAGTTTTTTATCTTTTTCTTGAGATCGTGGCTGACCTATCTTGTTGTCCTGGTTTAAAATGTTGGTTTTCCTGTGAAAGGGAGTTTCATTTTGTAGTTTTCTTGAGATTTGGAGAACTCAACTCTAACAAATAAAAAAAAATTTGTTCACCCTGGAATGTTGGGATATAAAATCAAATTCCTTAGAAAAGAAGAGTTGCAAATTACTGGAGAAAATAGAGTAAACTATGAATGAATGCATGTCCTATCTAGGCTTCCGTAACGACTACAATTACACTGATCCTCCTCTTTTCTTTTGGTCTTATTAAGTTTCAAATGCCTAAACAAATCAAGATTTGATAATGAAGACAAGCTAACGTACAAAGCTGCAAATTTTAAGCATCCTTGAATTAAAAATGTGTTTTTGAGTTTCTGACAAAATTGATTCAAAAGATATCAGTGAATTAAAGACATGTTGAAAATAAGTCCATGCAGACTAGATTTCTTGTGGATTATTTGGATGGTTCCTTCTCTGCTAAACACATTAGTAGTGGATAGGTTAGGCATTGTTTTATTTCCCTGCAGAAGACTTCAGGGAAATCCAAAGCTCTTTTCAATGCAGCGCGGGCACTGCATGATTAATGAAGGTATTCTGCTGGCTCTCTGTTCCAGAGAAAGTGCCCAGCCTGCGATGGTGCTAATCATCTTTGTCCCTGCCTCGGTCTCGTTTGGCTTTAGCCTGCAGTATTAAACACTGAGACGGGGATAGAGTGATTACTGGGAGCTTTAGTGAAAAGCTCTGCCGAATGGAACTTCTTGGCACACATGCATCTCGCCCTTGAATTGTCTGAGGTCATTTTGTCAAACGGACTTTTTCAACTGGAATATGCATCAGCAGGTTTTTCTACAGATGGACAGAAGAGTCTGCATAGTTGTACATTTGTTACAAGCTGTCTTTCTTGATTTCCTCCTGCAGGGGGCGATGGTGGAGAAGAGGATTCTTGAGAAGGTTCACAGTCGCTTCATTGTGTCGCTGGCGTACGCCTTCCAGACAAAAGAAGAACTTTGTCTGGTCATGACCATCATGAATGGAGGAGACCTCAAGTAACCTTTACACTCTGAAATACCTCAATGTAACACCAGGAACACTTAGAAAACTCGCTCCTCATCACGTCACTGCTGTTATACTGTTTTTCTTGGTGTCTAAAAACAGGACAGGAGATTTTTCTTGCAGTATCCTCTAAAATTGCAATCCATCGAACAGACTGATGCAGCCAGCTTTTAGGATTAATTTATCATTTGTCAAATTGTGCCACAATTGAGTACGACCCAGTTGAAGTCGGTAGGGATCACAGTACCCCACAATATAAAATGGATACAAATGTAGATAATTTTAATCTTTTTGTAAAATATGGACATCATAATACCCGCTCCAATTAGGGATGAGTATCACAATCTGGTACCAACATAGTACCAGGCATAAAATGCGTTAGGTGAAGAAGTTACAGCTGTTTCCTTCACTAAAATGTTCTATTTCTGAAATATTCATGATACAGAGACAATTTTTTGTTCAGCTGAAACTTTTAAAACACTTTTTGTCTTAGAAGTATCGATTCAGGTACCGTTTAGGCACTGGAACCTTTTGAAAAGTGTCACTTTAGTACTGGCATCAGAAACAACCCCAACGATATACCTTAGCTCCAATGCAAGAGCCACAGATACAACTTTGAGTGCTGGTGTTTTATGCATTTATGCAGATGATTACATGATATATCCATTAATAATGGCCCTTCTTTAAAAGACATGTGAATGGCAACTTTCATTATATACAGAAGAGGATTAGTGCAACAAAAAAAGGGACAATTTATTTTTTACTTGTGAGAAAAAAGTCAGAATCCTGAGATTAAAGTCAGAATTCTGAGGGAAAAAAAAGTCAAAATTCTGACTCCTCAAAAATGTCAAAATTCAGAGGCTGAAGTCAGAATTCTAAGAAATGTCAAAAATTCTGGGAAAAAAGTCAGAATTTTTCTTTTTTACTTGTGAGAAAAAAGTCTGAATTCTGAGAGTCTGAATTCTGAGATTAAAGTCAGAATCCTGAAATTTAAGTCAGAATTCTGAATAAAAAAGTCAAAATTCAGACTCCTCAAAGTTGTCACAATTCAGAGATTAAAGTCAAAATTCTAAGAAATGTCAAAATTCTGGGAAAAAAGTCAGAATTCAGAGATTGAAGTCAGAGCTCGTTGAAAAAAAGTCAAAATTATGTCTCCTAAAAAATGTCAGAATTCTGAGATTAAAATCAGAATTCTAAGGTTAAAGTCAGAATTCTGAGATTAAAGTCAGAATTCTGAGATTAAAATCAGAATTCTAAGGTTAAAGTCAGGATTCTGAGGTTAAAGTCAGAATTCTGAGATTAAAGTCAGAATTCTGAGATTAAAGTCAGAGTAAGGAAATGAACCAAAGTGCTTTACAACAGATTTATTATATGACTCTGTAACTAAAAAGAACTGCAAATGGAGAAGATTGAAATGACAGGGATTAGAGATTAGAGATTGACAGAAGCTAATTAAGACCAACAGTTATAAAAGTCAGAAACAATAAGATAAAGTAAACTGATAGCACAGAATTCATGAAAAAAAACAATACCCTAAACTTAAAGTGAGGTTAAAAGGAAAATCTTTAAGTTAGGACAGGAGTTAATGTAGTATAGGAGTATTTTCCTGAGTTTAGACACTGTAACCTTTGATTTTGAGCTTTGACTAAATATGAACAAACAGTTGTAGGGCTTTCCCATTACATTAAGGGAATAGCTTTACTTGGTCTGACTCGGCATGGCAAGCCCAGTGCAGCAGGGGATTTGCTCTTCCACTATAACCGAGCTAACTGTTTGAGGGTACCTCTTAGAGCTGCTGACACGGCGTTTTGGGTCGATGATGTTGGATTGCTGCACCACCAGAAGAAGCAATGTTTGGTTATCTATCCACTCACATCATGCCTGTCTTTGCTTTTGTCTTGAGGTGCTTCAAGTTCTCGAGGTTGCTACTTAAACATGTCTGCGAGGCGTCCCCAAATGATGATGTCATTGTGATGCAATAGGAGGGGGGACAGGTGGGCTTGGGCCCTGCTCCAGAGACTATTCTGGTGATGGGAAAATAAACCAGCACAGCTTGGTTTGGAAGTCATAGTGGAAAAGCTCTATTAGTCTCAGTGGCATTACCATTGGTCTCTGAGGCAAACTCATGAAACCCACTGATGGCTGTGGGCCTGAGGCCTCCTGACTAATGGCTCCAACTCATCTGGCAGCAGTGTTCTTTGTGGCAGCTTTTTTGGTTTAGTCTCAGTCTTTACATTCATTTTACATTCAAATGCCTTTTAGTTTTTAGTCACATTTTAGTCATGTTCAGTCTTGAAAGTTTTAGTCCAGTTTTAGACGATGAAAACTCAAAAACATTTTAGCATTTTAGGAAGTCTTTGCATTTTCTTTGAGCTAACTTAACCAGGCAGAACGTAAAATCAATATAACTTTAAAACACTCATATTAAAGCACTATCGATGTTTGAATTAATTCAATATATACTGATAAAAATACTGACGTATCACATAGCCTATGCAAAGTGGAGAAATATCATAGGTTTTGAATGTTCGACAAAAAAAAATACATTTAAGTCTTCTTTAAGTCTCCTTGACAAAAACAACACTTACTTCTTGTCACTGTTTTTATCACCAGTGGTCCTTTTTTAAATCAACTTTTTGTCTTTCATGGAAAAAAAGCTTTTTAACAACATTTTTAGTTGACAAATTGAAAAGTCACATATTTTTCCCCTTTAAGGCAAGTTTATATTAGTCTCAGAGGTCCCCAAAACATGCCTGTGAAGTTTGTCGCTGTAAAAAATACTCCAGCATTGGATTATTGCATGTCTAAAAACCCTCTGTTCAACCCTGCTCAGAACAGGCTGTTTCTGTGTCTGTAGCTTTAAATGTTGATGAGCTGTTTGACTCCACCCCTAACTTTGCCCCACTCAGGAAATGGATGTGGCTTAATGGATGGACAGGGAATGAAAACTTCAGTATTTTTCACATAGCTTACCACTGAATATTCGTTGTCAGCATCTTCTATCTTTAAGTTAGATACGGGGTATCTGTTAGCCTACATAACATACTTGCATGCAGATAACATAGCCTTACGTGAGAAATTGATAGCTCACCTGTCCTGTGTTTCTTAGGTACCACATCTACTTGGTGGATGAGAATAACCCAGGGTTTGAAGAGCCTAGAGCATGTTTTTACACGGCTCAGATCATCCAAGGGTTAGAGCACCTTCATCAGAAGAGAATCATCTACAGAGATCTCAAACCAGAGAATGTGCTGCTGGACAATGATGGTAGGCGTATTTTATTAACTATGAAAGTGTTGGTGCAAAAACACAAAAACATTAAAGGATGATATCTCCGATGTTCCCAGGGAATGTGCGCATATCTGACCTGGGTCTTGCTGTGGAGCTAAAAGAAGGAAAAACACTGACTAAAGGATACGCTGGGACACCAGGTGGGTCACATCTACAAATAAAAATGCCTTACTTTTATTCTTTTTATGCTTTTATTGGATTTTCATCCACTGTTTGGCTTTGGTTCCTACAGGGTACATGGCTCCTGAGATGCTGAAAGGAGAGAAATATGACACTTCAGTGGATTACTTCACTCTTGGAGTGACACTGTTTGAGTTCATGGCTGCTAAGAACCCGTTCAGAAACAGAGGGGAAAAGGTGAAACACCTTTTCATCAAATTTAGAGCACAAATATCTGAACTTTTAAAAGTAGATCAGGTTATGAGACAATATTTCCTGTGTGTTTAGGTTGACCGTGAGGAGATGAAAGAGCGTATGCTGACACGGGAGGTGAACTATCCAGACAACTTCAGCGAGCATGCGAAGTCTCTCTGTGAGGGGCTGACGGCCAGAGAAGTCAATCAGAGGATGGGATTTAAGAACGGATGCTGTGATGAGATCAGAGCTCATCCATTTTTTAGTGGCATCAACTGGAGGAAACTCAACGCAGGTACAATCTGTTTAAGAAACATTCTGTTGTCATGGTGGTTTATGATTAAACCGACTCTGCCATGAAGCAGCTCCATGTTACATCCCACAAATCCTGAAAAAACAAGCATGGTTGGCAGTCAAATCTGCCTCACTTACTGTTTAAGTACTTTGGGGAATTCTTAAGCATTTTCAAGGAAATTTTATTGATACGTTTGTATATTTTGGAATGTTCCATCAGGAGTTTTTTTTTTTTCATTTTTATAGAAATTGGGGAAATGTATTTTTGATATTAAGAAATTTGATTTTAATTTATGGTTAGAGTTTGTGTTGAAACATATTTTTTTTTTAAATACAACACTGGTAAATTAATTTGTTAATTTCAGGCAATTTGTTTGAGAATATGAGGGTAGTGCCCCTTAACATTTTGAAGAATTTTCATTGTCATTACAGGGATTTTTTTTTATGTCTTTGGGAATTTTCTATCTTTTTTATGAAACTTTGCTTAATGAATTTGTTTTTTTAAAATTGATAACATTTTTTGTGGAAATTTGCTTAAATATTTTCAGGAATTAACAGGGAATAACTGACTAATCCACTGCTGTGTTTTCTTCAGAAAATGCTGTAGTGTTTTAGAATATTTTCTCATTGGGAGTTTATGTGGTCATTTCAGGGTAGAAAACGTCTTAATTCTTTTACACTGTGATGCAATGTAATATTTACCTCTCACCTCTCCAGGTATTCTACCTCCTCCCTTCGTCCCTGATCCCAAAGTGGTGTACGCCAAAAGTCTTGATGACGTCGGGGCTTTCTCCTCGGTGAAGGGAGTAACCCTGGAGGATTCTGACAAGACCTTTTTCGATGAGTTTTCCTCAGGAAACATCCCAATCCCCTGGCAGGAGGAGATGATAGATATGGGCATTTATGGAGAGTTGAACCTTTGGGGTCCTGAAGGAACCCTCCCCAACGACCTCCGCAGGGAGTCCATACTGGAGCAGCCAAAGTCATCAACCTGTTGTGTTTCATAATTAATGTATCAACCATGCAGTCGACATTATTGTATTTATTTAGGACATTAAGAGACAAATTCTCAGGACAGGAAGAGTCTCTGCTGAACTTTTTAATAGCAGAGTCAGACTGGGACTTTTGATTGTTGAGCACAAACACCTAAAGAAAAGAATGGAGATGGGTTTTCCACCTGGAATGAACTAAAAATTAGGACAGTAACTATGTCATATCCTCTATCCTTCCCTTATACACTCAAAATCTTTTTGTTTTTCTCTTTAAAGCTGTTAACTTTCTTCTTTTTCTTGTTGAGTCTTCAGTTATGTTCTGCTTTTAGGTATAAAATGCACTTTAAAATTTAGGTTGGCTTTACCACAAGTTAAGCCTGATTTATACTTCTCCATCGATCCTTAGTCTCAGCACATGCTGAACTCTGCTTGTTTTCAGAGAATTACAGAACGATGAAGACACGCAAGCAAACAAGTCTATAATGCTTACGTCCACTATGGCGTACCATAGATTCAATGCAAGAGTATAAACCAGGCTTGTGTGGCATCTTTGGTGCTAAGATCACATGTTGAACATGTTAATTTTCTTCTTGTCAATACGTGCCCTCATATAGTGTTTGCCATTTAATGGAAGGTGTGTTCAATTTTTAGCTCTAATGCTGCTGTCTAACAGAGGCAAACAAGAATAAACACAAAGTTTGATCCTTTTGGAAATCATTTTCTTATTTTGTGAAGTAAACAATCTAACTTCAGAAAAGTTGGAGTGCATTGATGTACAAATCTCATAAGCCCATATTTTATTTCAATAGAACATAAAATATCAGATGTTGAGACTGAGAAAATTTACCATTTCATAAAACAAAACTTAAATCATTTTGAATTTGATGGCAACAATAAATCTCAAAAAAGTAGGGATGGGTCAACAAAGTCTTGAAAAGTTAGTGGTTCTAATGAAAAACAGGTGGAGGAGCATTTTGCAACTTGTTATGTTTATTGGCAGCTGGTCTGTATCATGAGTGGGTGTAAAAGGGGCATTTTAGAGAGTCTCTCACAAGTTAGGAGAAGAAAGGAAAAGGCACAGAGAAATACTCCTCAATGTAAAATTGCAAAGACATCATCAAGAGATTCAGAGAATCTGAAGAAGGCTAATATTGGATTCCTGATCTTTTAAACCTTAGGTGGCACTGCATTTAAAACAGCAATGATTCTGTACTGGAAATCACTGCATGGGCTCAGGAACACTTCCAGGAATCACTGTCTGTCAACACAGTTCACCATGCCTACAAGTTAAAGCTGTGACATGCCAAGAAGAAGCCATATGTGAACATGATCAGAAAATGCTGCCATCTTCTCTGAGCCAGAGCTCATTTAATACTGAGGCAAAATGGAAAACTGCTCTGTGGTCAGTTAAATCAAAATTTGAAAATCTTTTAGGAAACCACAGCTTCCATGTTCAAAATCCTGCATCTCTGATGGTATGGGGTTGTGTTAGTGTCGATGGCGAGGGCAACTTTCACATGTGGAAAGGTGGAATCAATGCTGACAGCTTTGTAGATGTTTCAGAGCAACATACGCTCTCATCCAGACAACGTCTCTTTCAGGGAAGGCCTTGACTATGCCGGTTAGAGAATGCTAAACCACATCCATCACAACAGCATGGGTTTGCAAAGAGTCTGGGGGCTGAACTGGTCCAGAAATCTCACAAAAGGAAAACATTAGGTGCATCATAAGATGAAAGTCTGGCAAAAAACAGAGACCCAGGACAGTTGAGCAGGTAGAATCCTGGGACAACATTCCTCTCCAAAAACTCCACCACTCATCACTTCCCAGACATTTACAGACTGTTGTGAAAAGAAGAGGGGGTGCTATATAATGGTTAATATGGCCCTGTCCCTAATTTTTTGAGACGTGTTACTGACATTAAATTCAAAATGATTTGTTAACCCAGGACAACAACTCTAGTTTTCCTGTGATTCTCTTGAGAAATTACTCATCATGGGGAAAAAGTGAGAAGAATAGTTTAGATTTATCAGTTTAATTAGTGCTTTAACGTTTCGGTTGCTCTTCTGTTTAAGTTCAGTTGTTATATATATTTTTTTTAATTAATGGCAAGAGCATAGAACCTTGGTTGAATGTATGGTTAGTTTAATGCAAAAAATGTTGAAAGCACAATATTTCTAAAAACAGCAAAAGTCAGACAACTCTACAAAAATGTACTTATAAATAAAACAGCTGATTGAAATGCAATCTGGCTAAGAACTACATGTATTTTAAAAAATCTCTAACGTTTGCAGGTTTGTAGAGGAATGTAATGTAAGCACACATTAAAAGCACACTTATCTAAAACTGTTTAACCTTCATTAGGGTTCTGTTACTCCTTTGCTGTGGCCTTGTAGATCCTGATCTCCTGCTGTGGGATCTCAGTGACCAGCGACGTGTTGAAGCTGCTCTTAAATCTCTCTGCGAACCTCAAGTCCGACTGAAACCGGATCTTGTTGGCCCACAGCAGCGTGGTTCGACTTCCTGGTCGGCAGAAGTGGCAAAAGGTTTCCAGCAGTTCCTCTAGACAGTCATGAGGGTAGACCACATCAGCTGCGAGGACGTAGTCGTACTGGTAGGACACAGAGGGGAAGTCTCGCTCCAGGTCCTGGCCCCAGGTTAGCCTGGCTACCTGAGGGGTGTAACGGGACCGACCTTTGGTGTTCCTTAGAAGATTAAAGGTGAGGTTGGACAAGATGTCAGGTAGGTCTGTAGCTGTCACAGCAGCACCTGGAAGAAAGTTTGAGAAAACAGGAATGAACAGGAGTCAGTGGATCAAGAGCCACCACACACAAATGGGTCCAGGAAATGGACTTCAAGTGACCAGTTCCTAGTGTCAATTCCCTCTTGAACCACAGACGCCATCAGTGTCTCACCTGAGGGGAAAAAGAACTGGACTGTTGCTCAGTGGCCCAGAATCCTGTTTTTAGATGGAAGTACATTTTTGAATTTCATTTGGAAATCTAAATTCCAGAAACTCGACGTAGATCAGGGAGGCCCAGAGTCCAAGGTGCTTGAGGTCCAGTGCTTTCAGCTTCCACAGTCAGTGATGGTATCAGGTTCCATGTCATCTGCTGCTGTTGGTCCACAGTACTTTATAAAGTCCAGAGTCTATGTTGTCAGCCATCTACCAGGAGATTTTAGAGACCTTCATGCTTCCATCTGCTGAGAAGCTTTATGGAGATGCTGGTTTCCTTTTCCAGTAGGATGTGACACCTGCCCACTGTGAAGCCTAAACCACCAGAAACTGGTTTGTTGACCGTGGTGTTACTGTGTCTGATTGGCCAGCCAACTGGTCTGACCTGAACCCCGTAGAGAATCACTAAGGCAATATCAAGAGGAAGACGAGAGACAATAATCCAGACAAGCTGAAGGCTGCTATCAGAGCAACCTGGGCTTCATTTCCCCCCAGCAGTGCCACGGACTGATTGGCTCCATGCCACATTGCATAGATGCAGAAACATCTTAAAAGGAACTCTAACCAAGTACTGAGTGCATAAATGACCATACTTTTCCAGAGGGTTGACATTTCTGTATCATAAATCCTTTTTGGAACTGATGTTTAGTGATATTCTAAAAAAAAAAAAAACCTTTTCATGATATTCACATTTTTTGAGCAGCACCTGTACATCTTTTTTTGTCTGAGGCAGGACCAAACCATTTCAGGGAAACACAGGGGGAGTTAAGAAATATGATGGAAAGAAAAAAAAAGAGAGAAGGAAAAATAAATGGGCTTTTTTTTTACTAGCACAGTATGAGAAAAGTAGTCTTTAAAGGTCACATATTATGCAAAAATCACTTTTTCATAACCTTGCAATGCAGATGGATACACCCGTTTCTGTGTTTCTCACTGGTAAATCCACCTTGCAAAGTTCCCATTTGAACCGTTTGGACCCGGTTAGAAAGTGACAGGACCAATCAGCAACGAGGGGCAGTACTTCCGGGTGCGGGGAGTCGTGAGGTAAGCAAGCTGCAACAAGAGGCCGGTGCAATTATGGCGGAAGACAGTAGTGTGGATGCTGCTAAAGCATTAGTTTTAATCAGAACTTAACAACATTTCTCCGTTAAAAGAAAAACAAAGAACAGCATTGAGTTGTTTTCTTTTAGAAAATGATAAAAGTCGTGTACTGATGTCTACAGTCGCCATGGTTCACGTTTTTCTATGGAGTTTACTCCTTGGTAGCAGCTTCATCACGTGTTTTGTTGCTCTGATTGGCCAGTAAAGATGTCATATACAGAACGTTCTTCCAATCACCCTCCGAGTTTTTTTCAAAGGCTCTGCCTTTTTCCAAACACTGTATATGGGAGGTTTACCAGATGGATATGTGAAACATCCATCTTGCGTGTCAGGTTAAAAATTAGTGGCAAGAAGTTAAATTCTCAAGATCTCGACAAAATGTTAAGGACTCATCAGAAAACTGGCCTAGTTATCATAAGAACATTAAAAATTTCCTTGTGACTATAGATAATGGAGCATTTAAAATGTGTAGATGCATGTCCTTTTAGGGCTTCCATAGAAATTCACTTGAACCTTTCTCCTTTTAGTATTTCATCACTGGTCTTCAGGTTGTAGCTCTGTGATGACGAAGGCAGAGAAACGAGGAGAAACTATGAAAAGTTCTGAAGTATTGTATGATTAGTTTTTAATATCCAGTAAAGCAAAATGAGAATTATGTTTCCCATGCATTATAAATGAAAAGTTCAGCGTATGTGAATAACTGTCAAAAGGACTCTTCATCATGATGCTGTGTCTTTACTGGTCTGCTTGGGATGCAAAAATGTTGGTGTGGGTGGAAAGTCATGGTTCTCAGACAATGAGTCCAAGTGTTTAGTGACGTAATGATATTTCCTTGAGTTCCACAAGCAGGAAAAAATGTACATTTTGTACGAAAGAAGAGAAGAGCAGAGAAATGTCGACTAAAGGCAAAGGCATACAGTAGTTTCACGTCATTCAAACCAATGACCTATGGCACAAATGCAAAGCCTCTGTGATGTGAGACGGACATTAAACTTTTTTTAAAATGCCACCATAACTGCTTTCTTAACAGGAATTTAACATACAAACACTAGTTCTTGTATTTGGGGGCTTTTTAGTGTGCAGATAGATCACTTTGAGTTATGTGTTAATAATGATTGAAGTGTAAAGTCTGTATGGAGACATGCACTGTTCTTGTGGACAAAGATATTTGTTCACACATGTTATAAACTGTTAAATATGCAGATGGACTTTATTATCAGACTCACCGAGCAGACTGGCCACTATAGAGAGCAAACCAGTCCCAGCTCCCAGCTCCAGCACTGCCTTATCCATCAGGTTCACCTGTTGCTGGTTATTCTCCAAAAACTGGCACAAAGCTATCGCCTGCAAAATGAAAAAATGTTATTATTTCACGAACAACTAACTTCTGTACAGATACACACAGCTGTGTACAAACATACCCCAGGCCAGATCAGAGCACCGAAAGTATCTATAGACTCTCGGATGCTTATGTCATGACCAGCAAAGTAAAAGTTCTCCTTCCCCAGTGCGTAGTAAACACTCGGCTCCCAGACGTTCCTCCTGTCCTGGGCCTCTCCTGCCATCGCTCTGTGCTCTGTTACAGCTGAAGAGCAGAAGAGGAGAGGGTGGCGTGTAAATCTGCAGACTTAAAGCTCTCATCAGTGGAGTAAATCTAGCTAAAAGCTAAATGATGTTTATGTGTTGCAGTACAGAAATCAGACATGTGATGGCAGTGCAGATTGAACAGGTACCTTCATCTCTGGTCTCCTGCTCCATCTGTTGTTTCACATTTGGTCTTTTGCACTCCGTCTCACTTTCCTTTTTTTTCTGTAGCACAGGTTGGCAGGTTGAGGTCATTCTGTGCATGCTGGCAAAGGACAGACATTTAATAACATTTTGAGCACTGTTACAAATAGAAAATTGGTCATGATAAGTAGGTAGGCGTAATATTAGCTCAATATTTGTACAGGCAGATAATAGCTTATGAAGTTAAGAATGGGTCATGTGATTTAAAATTTATTTAAAAACTTATTTTTGGCTTTTTATGCCAGAGGAGGACAGTGGATAGAATCCACAGGGCTAAACCAACATCTGGACATCCTTTATGAACCAAACCAAAAAAAAAATCTGCTGGACTTGGGAATATCTTATTAAACTGATCCCTGAAATTATGGTACATCGTTGCCAGTGTGTTATAATGGGCCTGAATATTGGGTCTGTCCACAATCCCCCCCCCCCCCACACACACACACACATACACACACCAAAAGAATTGGAAAAATCCCTCCCGCCCTCTCTTTCTCCACCTTTCAGAAAATGTATGCTGAAACAAGACATTCTCAGATTTTCCCCTCATGATGTCATGTGGGGAGTTAGCACCGCCCCCAGGTTCGGTTGGCCCTCCCCGCTTGGAAGAAAGTTCCGCCCTCTTCTCCTGGTCCTCCTCACAGCTGGCAGTGTAGAGGAGGATCAGAAGGGCCACATCCATTGAGCTACATCCATTTCCTGAGAGGGGTGGAGTCAGACAGCTCAGTAACATTTAAAGCCACAGACACAGAAATGCCTCAGGAGTTTTTAGACATGCAAAAATCCAATAATGGAGTGTTTTTTTCATAAAAAAAAAACTTTGCCGGTATGTTTTGGGGACCTCTGAGACCAATATAAACTTGTCATAAAGGGGTAAAATATGTGACCTTTAATAATGATGTTGGAAATGACAAAAAAAAAATCTTGTGTGATGTTACACGTGGTGCATCCAGGAAACCTTATGACCACAGTTGGACAGGACCAGCATATCAGAATTTTTCTTGCATCTTCCATCTTGTTTGACCCCCTGACCTTATGTCAACAATGCATAACTTAATGCTCCCCAACTTGTCTTTGTATCATCATTTACCAGAATTGCATTATACAATTATTCCAAATCTTTTTTCTCCTGCAGTGATCTTCTGGTTGACCCCCTTCCCTAAGAGCCAATAAATTGATGCACAGACATGAAGACACTCAGGACAACAGCATAAAATGATTGGTCTAGATCTGTGGCCAAAACAGGACAAGATTGTTGCTGTGTATTCTGACATGGTGGCTTCGCAAAACAATTAAAAAAAAAATCTGATTTGACCATAACTACTTATCACAGGAAAAGCAGCGTTTTGATGCAGCATTGATAAGACAAGACCTCAACAGCCAAGCCAAACTCATCATCATGAAATATGTAGTAAACCAAATGTATGTGGCATGCCCTCTTTACATTCAGACCCCTCTCTGGGTGCTGGGAAATTACTGATATTTTCAACCTGTTTTTACATCATTCTGTTCTCTGGGAGTTTTAATGTTATAATGAGGATAACCTTTAACCGTGTACCTTTGAAATAAACTTCATTTTGCAGGTATTTCTCATCCAAACACATCAAAATTCATGATAAAAATGTTGCTAAAAATCCCTCACATATTCTCTCAATAGGTACCGACATAATAAATGGCTTTAGCTGTGGAAATGCATCAGCTGTGTATATCATAGCTTTACATTTCCAGTATTTGAATCATCACAAACATTTGCATTGTCACCAGCTGTCACACTGAGAATCCTGCTTCATATCCATGAAGCTTGCCATATGATTTGTGTGTTTGTGGCTTATTAGTAAGCTGAGAAAAAGTTGGAGTGGGTTCAGGATGGACTAGATTTAGTCGACTAGTCTGTTTGGCTGACACTAAGCTGCAGTCTGGAGCCCAGAAACACAGCTGGTCAAATCCTCTGGTCAGCATGCTTCACACAGGGACACAGAGTGGGGTACACATCACATTCAGCTGGAGATACATGCAAATATGACATGCAGACGTTATGATTCTGAATTTTGATGCTTTCTTCTCGTTCAACCAAAAGTTTCAAAAGCAGCCGTTGCATTTGTTGCATTTCAGAGAGTATCAGACTTACCTGAACGATGTCGTAGTGCTGTCCTCTTTCTCTGCAGTGTGCATGTCTCTCTGCCGTCGTCTTCTTGTGTTTATAGGTGCAGCATCGTCTGTGACACACCCCTGATAAGGCAGGGACATCTGTGCCATCTGGATCATTGGTGTTGACGGCCTGCTGCTGTGAAAGAAGGTTTTTCCATGCTTCTGCTATGCAAAATGTTTTCAGGTGCCGTGGTGGGTTATTGTTTGGTCTTTGTATAGACAGAGCCTGTAAAAAGAATTCACTCCCTTGGATGTTTTAACCTTTTATAGATTTAATAAATCAATCATGGTCAATATAATTTGGCTTTTTGACAAAAAAAAAAAACCTCTTTGATGCCAAAGTGAAAATGAAAATGAAGTAATGGCAGCATCGTGCTGTGGGGATGCTTCTTGGCAGGTGGCCGTGGAAGGACTTTAAATGTGGAGGGTAAAATGAATGTGGCAAAATATATGAAAATCCTGGAGGACAAATTTATTCAGTCAGCAAGAAACCTGCAAGACTGAAGCCAAAGCCTAAAACCAATACAGAATTTGAAGCTGGATTTGAGACCTGTGCATGCAACCTGTGTGAGCTTGAGCAGTTTTGCAAAAGAAGAATGTCCAAATCGTCCAGATGTGCAAGCCTGATTGAGACCTAGCCACAAAGACTCAGTGCTGTGATTGCAGCTAAAGGTGATTCTAAATACTGATGTGAAAGGGGTGAATATTTACACAATCACTTATATTATCTTCTATATTTTTATTAAATTGTTATTACTCTGTAGAAATCTGTTTTCACTTGGACATTTAAGAGTTTTTTTGGTCAATTTATACAGACCATGACTGATTTATTAAATCAACAAAAGGGTTGAACATCCAAGGGGGTGAATAATTTATAAAAGGCTTATGACAGCATTACTAAACCCTGCTCAACCAAAGAGAGCCAAATTGTTGAAAAATACCTTTCCAAAACCACAATTGAAGTGGTGAAAAGTGCAAAAATGACTTTATGTGGCAATAAAAATAAGTTATAGGGAGCAAAACAGTCAAAAAGCAGCAGGAACGGGTGAAATGGCGCAAAGTAAACATAAAATGCCAAAAACTGGGTGAAAAGTGATACAAGTGTTGAGATAAAGTGGTAAAAAGGGCAGAAACGGGCAAAATCTGGGTGAGAAGCGACACAAAAATGAGTTACAGGTGGCAAAATGGTCAAAAAGTGGCAAAAACATTTTTAAAAAGTAGTGAAAAGCGACTGAAATGGGCAAAAGGTAGCAAAAGGTGGGAGGATGGGGCAAAACCTGGATAATAGTGGCAAAAATGGTGAAAATTTGCAAAAAGAAGCAACAAAAGTGGGCTTAAGGCATTAAACAAGGATAAAAAGTGGCAAAAATTGAAAATAAGGGCAATGACAATTTACAGAGTGGCAAAAAATGGGTTAAAGTGGCAATAGAAATAAGTTAAAGGGGGCAAAACAGTCAAAAATAGTCAAAAGGTTGATATTTAAAGCCAACTGTTTAAGCATGGAAAACAAACTGATTAATGTGACTTGCACTTGACCATTTCTGAGGTCAAAGCTTCCACTTTTTTTAAGGTTTTCTAGGGGAATAATATTTATAATATAACTTGGAGTGTGGTGCAGACCTGCCCTTTTATCTGAATATACCAAAAAAAAAAACAAAACAAAAAAAAAAGATTGCTAGTCTTGTAATTCCAGTGTTCATCTTCTTGTAGGATGTTTTATCATTTCTCCAAACACCTTTTCAGGTCGGTCTATAGAGACATGTAAACATTACAGTGCAGCATGTTTTCACACTGATCTCTGTGCCATTATATTTGCACATTTATGTTTACCCTGGGAAGGCAAACAGCAGAACTGAGAGGTTTGTTATGGATGTGTGAGATGGATTTGGCAAAGACAAGAGTGTTTACAGAAGGAGAGGGGAGAAAACTTTACCTACTTTTGATACCTTTCACAAGAGTTATTTCCTCTCATCCCTCTGAAATATCTCTCCTCCTCCTCCTGTAGAGCCTTCTTGATGTGTGAAACATCAGTCCACAGGATTTTTGTTGGTTTCTCTGTAAAAAAAAAAAACGAACCATCAGAGAGATGAGGTACTTTCACGGTGGAAACGATCAGAGGACTTTATGAGATTTCATTGGTTTGTGAGTAGGTTGGCCAATATCAACCCCATTTATCTAATGTGTCCAATCACTTTAATTCTTGTATCTGATGCACACTATGTGCCCAAAAGTATTTGTCCACCTGAGAATTCACCAACAGGGACTGTTATGACATTGTATTCACATACATGTACTCTTCTTGGGGCACTTCTCACAAGACTTTCAATAATTAACAGGTGTGGCCAAATACTTTTGTCCATATAGTGCATATCTAGCTGCTAAACTAGCAAGAGACTTTTTACAGGAAAGAAAAGTCACCAGTTAAGCAAACTCTGTTTTTATGGTGAGAAAATGTTGGCATACTGGGAGTCTTGCAGCAGGCTTCATTAGCCTTTGTTATCGGCACTGCTTTTTTAGCTCATGTCTGCACAAATACAGCATAATGTGCTGCTTATGATCTCCTGATCGGTTTTGAAAGTTGAGGGAAATTTTGACTTTACAGGGTCATTCAGTGCTGGTTGGGATGACACATACTAGCCCAGTGAGCCTTGCTGTTGTTGCCAACTAGCCTGGAGTTGTGTATGGATGAAGTGTTACTGCAGTGTTTTACCTTGTTTTTTGCAGCTTGAAAGACTTTCTAGTGTTTGAAACCTGAAATAATCCAGTATCTTTGCTTTTAGTCTTGCTAGACGCTATGGTGTGAGGGCCACACCATGTTGCGTGTGGTGTGTGCTGTATCATGCAGTTTAATGACTGCTGCCATCAGCTGACTTTCTTCTTAAAGGGATATTTTGGGATTTTTGAAGTTGGGTCGTATGAGGTACTTGGTTATAGTGGTGTCATTAGCCTCCAGTGATTTCGGTGAAAGTTGCTCCGGTGGTTATTACAAGATCCGGCGCATAGTGGCTGTAGATGGGATCATTCTATCTGCATAGTTTTACGTAAAAATGGGCCAAGAAAATATGTTGGCTCGCCTGTACACTGTGTCGAAAATGTACAAAGCAATTCACTTTATTAGTGTCAGGCACTAATTTATAATGCAGCTTTCGCCATTTTGTCTCCTTCCACCGCGCGCTGATCCTCTGATCTGCTGTGTGGTTCCTGTGTATGCAATATGTTAATCCGGTTTTCTTTTTTTAGACTCCAGATAAAAACAGTTATAGTTTTCTGACATTTACTGGATGATTTAGAGCTTACAGGGTTAACATGCCTATCTTGGACTGAGCTAACACTATTAAATACTGTTTTGGCTTTAATATGCTCAATCAAAGCTGCACCCTGCTTGAAGGAAAGGTCAGGGGTGTAGAGTCTGCTTCTGTCATTGTAATGTAGACTTGCGAGTGAGCACTGATACAGTGGCATCTGCATGTGTTAGTAAGGCGCGCTGTGGGGCTCACTCTGGAGGATTCACAGCCTCAGTGCTTAAATTCACACTCACGCACGCCTGCAGACAACTGTGCTGCATGAAACTGGAAATGACTCGAGCTGACAGACAGCACCAAACAACACTGAGTCACTCTCATGTAAACAGCAACTCTAATAATCATGGGAGGTTTTAGGGGATTTCTAGAGCATCAGGATCTCAGCAGCATGAACCCACAGATCCACATCTCATTTATCAATCATTGATGACTGATTTATTGCACAGATGATATTTGACTAAAATAGCTCCTGATGCAATACTTTCTTACACATTTGTTTCATCACATTTATCTGCCTTATGATGACTAAAGAAATCTCGTTGTGTTTACAGTCTAAAAATATGATTTTGTAATATAAAGCTCAGTGACAATCCTCCTGTAATAGACTGGAGATGCAAACTCAGCTGTGAGCTCTTAAATCCTGCAGAAGTCCTTCTTCCTGGTAGGAGAACAATGAAGCACCTCCATGCCAAAGAGTGTACATGTCAAACAATAGCTCATGTAGGATCAGTTCATTTAAATATTCATATTGGTGGATGAATTATCATGGATGTATGTAGAGCGGCCTGTAATTAAAATGTGAAGATGAAGAGCTGCGCTCATCACTTTAGTGTCGGTAATCCTCACCTCCACGTCCAAAGGTCAGGGAAAGATTGTGTAGGCCAGTGGAAAATGAGTCATGGTCACACACAGCAACATGTGAGTCCCTGCTGGATTTACAGTAGCGACATGAGCAGCCTGAGTGTGTGGATGTGTCAGTTAATGGGTGATAAGCTGCTGCAATTTTAAAGGGTAGGTGAGGTAATGAGAACATATCAAATCTAAGTGTGAACAGCTTTAATAGTGGTAAGGACATCTGGCATCAGAGCAGATCTCTCTGTATGATTGAGTGAGCTGGGAAATGAGCCATCAGAAATGCAGGGACTCCATATGAGGAGAGAGCTGGACCAGTGGTGGTAAGGATGCTGAGCTGTACTGCAATATGCATTTCTAATATGGTCAGCCCAGTTAAATAGGGTAAATAATGAGAAAATACTGGAAAAACACCTATTGGTGCAGAGCATGAGTCAATCACATAACAACTGTATTAAACATGGACATACTGTCATTAAAGAGGGTCTCCACCCACAATATCTGTTGCACATTTTCAATTCTTGCAAAATTCAATTTCAAGGCACACCAAAACCATATCTATACAAAATAACCTCTTATATGTTACATTAAATCCAGGCAGGCCACAGAGAGAAGTGCTGCCATTAACTGATCTCACATAAAACCCTGAAGACAAGCTAATTCCTTCCATTGGCAAATCACACTCATGCTGCCATAATTAAACTGCTCTACACTTTACTGCTCCTTCTGCAGGCCACTTTTTACAACCCTCCTCCACCCCAGCTACTCCTTTATTCTGCCTCTGACTTTATCAGTATCAGTATCATTGATGTTTAACTTCATCAATAATTCAAATGGATTACTTTATTAAATGTACTGTTAGTGCATATTTGATGTACACCTTTAACCCTTTAAAGCCAGTTTATCATATCTGATACATAATTTTGTGAGACGTCTGTCTAATCAACATGGTCAATAATTTCTTTAAAAACCTTTTATATACAATCTGTTGATACAAAAAATGCCCTCTGGTGGATTATCAGTTCTCAGAAATACCAAATACATCAAATGTGATATAAAAAATATTTATGTGAAATTTTGTGGCTTCTTTTTCTAGATTTCGGTAGAATGTTAAATAAACATCTCATGTCCAACAAATGAGAATTTTCTAGCTCTTAATTGAGATTTCAGGCTTTAAAGAGTTAATGGATATATATTTTGAGATGCTTGGAGCACAAGGCCCCAGACAGTGGCCTACCTAAATATTTGACGCATCATTAACCCATTGTTGTGGTATCAGAATAAACAGAATACATTAAAATGTAAGATTTATAAATTTATTTTTTATGAAGTGATACAAAAAATTCAAAACAAAGATACAGAAAAAACTAAAATGACAAACAGGCTGTTTGATACAAGATTGATGGAGCATAGAGTATCTGCATCATTTAGCCCAACGTCTAATATCATCTTACTTGGTAATGAACACACCTTATTATGATGCAATCTGTGTTAGTTAGTAGAAAATAAAGGCTAAGAATTAAATATTGTTTGCTTATGTACATTTAGCTCATTATAGAAAACATTTAAAGTCTTATTTGAACAATAAGTACATGTTTGAACATCCTGATTTGTTGGCTCTGTCTCGGAAGTGTTTGTGTCTCTCAAAGCATCAGACTTTGAATGAAAAACTCGCAGCTCAGTCAGTGAAGGGGAAGGAGCAGAAAAAAGGCTGATGTTTCCAACATGTGGAGTCACTGAACTTTCCTTTTCCTGAAAGTCACACAGACAGCACATCAGACACACAAAGTACAACATTATATGCCTTTAGTTTAACTTGGACAAAAATGTGACTCTTACCAAGCGCGAGGACTTACACAGTCTTCATCATTCTTCTTCAGCCCTTCATGGCTCTCCATAGGACCTGTAACACTTCCCCCCCAGCAGAACACCAGGACAATAGCTCCGCCTAGTGGCTACAAAGAGAAAGTGCAGCATTTTCAACCTTTGTTCTTTTTGAATGTTTGCATATTTCTCACACTTAAATGTTTTAGATCATCAAACAAACTCTGATATTATACAAAGATAACAAGATGCAGTGTTTAAATGATGGTTTCATTTATTAAGGGAGAAAATCCATCCAAATCTACCTGTCCCTATGCTAAAAAGTATTTGTCCTCCCTTGTTTGATAAAATTTACTGTGATTAACCACGTTTTTAGAAAACTATATTCATTTTACTGGCCACACCCAGGCCTGATTACTGCCAGACCTGATGTTTCAATAAATCACTGATATAGATCCTGTCTGACAAAGTGAAGTAGGCGTAAAGATCTCAAAAAGCACATCTGAAGAAATTCAAGAACAGATGAGAGACAAAGTCATTGACATCTGTCAGTCTGGAAAGGGTTATTAAGCCATAGGGCTTTGGGACTAAAAAGAACAGTGAGAGCCATTATCCACAAATGGAGGAAACTTGTAACAGTATTGAACCTTCCCAGGAACAGACCAAAATTACTCCAAGAGCGCACTGACAACCCATCCAGGAGACCACAAAAGAAACCAGAACAACATCTAAAGACTTGCAGGCCTCACTTTACTCAGTAAAGGTCAGTGTTCAGAGTTACTGACCAAAAAGAAACCAAAGAACTGCCTCACATTTGCCAAAAAACATCTTGATGATCCCCAAAGACTCAGGTTATCCTTGGCTATTATCTAAATTTGTTTGATGATCTGAAACATGTCAGTATGACAAATTTTGAAAAAAAAAAAAAAAAAAGAAGAAGAAGAAGAAAGAAGGGGGCAAATACTTTTTTACAGCACTGTCAGCTGATCATTACAATTCTTTTGCAAACAGTAACTCATTTCTATGATCAATTTCTGTGAATATCTTTCCTCTCTGTATCTCCCTGTCCTATTTTTAAAAGTCATGGTCATATAACTCATCTTACACTACTCCAAGTTGATCAACAGCTTCAGTTAATATCAGTGTATGTATTTTGCTTGAGTGACAGCACCCTCTAGTGGGGGTCATGATTTATAACAGGAGCCAGGGAGAGAGTCAAGTGAATTTTTAAAATATCTGTCAGTGTAAGCAGATGGATGTTGACAAAAACATCCGATATTAACCCGAACTTGCTTTCCATTTTCAGTTTATCATGTTAAGCTTTTCCAGATATCACCCCCATGATTCTCTGACATATCACCTACTGGGTAGCAGCTTCAGATGTAAGAACCCTTTGATGTGATGCTCAAGCAGTTTATTTTTCATGATTTAACGTTGAGAATTTGCCAGGCATCTGCTTGAGTGTCTTTGTAGTCATTTGGCATCCCTTTGTAAGTGTTTTGTTTTCTTTGAAGTCATGTTATATCTCTTTGTTTGTGTTCCTTTGAATTATTTTAGCATCTTTAAGTAATTGTGTGTCTTTTTTATATTCATCTGACTTCCTTTAGCAGTTTTTGTACTTATTTGTAGTTGTCTTGAGTTTTTTTTTTTATAGCTTCATATCTTTAAGTGGACGTCCACATCCCTTTGAAGTCTTTTTGTATCTTAAAGTAATCATTTGTAGCACTATAAGGGTGAATGTGTAAACATTTTGTCATTTTGTACCTCTCTGAAGTAACCTTAATTCTCTTTGTAGTCAATTTTATTTCTTTTTTGTCCCCTTTTCACCATTTTTTAAGTTGTTTTTGTATTTCTTAAGTCATTTAGAGTCTTACTTGTGACTCTTTGTTGTTGCTTTTTCAATCTCTTTGTGGTCTATAAGCATTTTCTGGGCTTATCACATTAGCTTTAATTGTTATGTGAGCCTTTTTGGTTCCTTTAAATTAATATAAGACAGTTTTGATGATTTTGTATCCATTTAAAGTTAGTTCAACATGCGGATTATAAAAAGTATTCACTCCCTTTGATGTTTAAGCCTGTCATTGATTTTATAGATCAATCACGCTCAATATAATTTGGCTTCTTTGACAAAAAAAATCCAAAAAAAAAAAACAAAAAAAAAAAAACACTTTAATGTCAACATGAGAAAAGATTTCTACAAAGAACTGCCAATCAAACACAAATATGTATGTAAAATAGTAACTGCATAAATATTAATCCCCTTCAAGTCAGTATTTAGCAGCTGCACCTTTGGCTGCAAGGAGGTGAATAATTTTCATAGGCTCTGCAGCATCTTCTTCTATTGCTAATTTAAAGTGTTATAACTAAAGTCATTTTCATCTTTTGCATTGTAAAAGTATCTTTGGTTGTAGAGTGTGGTGAGGAGCAACATTTTCATACACCTTACCTTGGCTGTCCTGTGACAGTGCTATTCTTCTCTCCTCTCCAAACTCACTGCCTGGTTCTTCCATCATGAAATACTCCGGCCCCTCCGCTTTGGACAAGTCCTCCTGCTCGCTCATATCCATACCCATCCTCGCCTCCTCCTCTGGGAAATAGCCCTCTAAAGACATCAATGGTTCGTCCATTAAGTCCATTGCAGGCCCTTCTTCCATGATAGCAGCCTCTGGATATGAGTATGGCTCTTCTTCATTCTCAGGCTCCAGCTCCATTATTGGTTCTTCATAGAAATCATAGTCCTTTTCAAGCCCTTCCTCCTCTTGTATGAGTTGATTCTGAAATGATGCCCTCAGATATTCCCTCTCTTCTGGAAATTCTGTATCACCTTCTTCTAGTGGTTCTAGCTCCATGATTGGCTCGTCAAACATTTCTGATTTCACCTCTCTGTTGACGTACCTTTTCTCAAACTCAGGGCCAGCTTCAGGCTCTGGCAGGAGATCCAGTTTTACCTTAAACTCTTCTTCAAGCTCCTCGTTTGACTTGGGAAACACTTCAGCCTCTTTGACATCCTCAGCCTCTGGCTCAACCTTAAAAACTGAGTCTACTTTAAACTCCAGCATCTCATCCTCTGGCTGCACATTGACTTCAAACTCAGGCATAACTTCTGGGTTCAGATTTACCTCTGACTCCATGTTCGTCTCCAAATCCACCCCTTCTGGCTTTACCATAACCTCAACATCTGTGTTTACCTTCACCTCCGGCTCCACCTTGGGTTCTGCTTTTTCTTTAACTTCTGGCTTTTCTTCAAGCTCTTGACCTTCTTGCTGCACCTCTACATCTGCCTGCATCTGTACCTCTGACTTAGCCTTTAGCCCCTGCTCCTCCTTAACTTCCTTTTTTTCCTGAACCTCTACCCCTAGCTCTGGTTTAACCTCTTGCTCCTCTTTAAGCACCGTCTCCACCCTAACCTCTGGCTTCTCTATAACATCTGGCTCTACCACCACAGGGGCTGCTATTACCTCCTGCTCCCCTTCTCCTAATCTGACCTGTGGCCGAGGGTCTTCAACCACTACATGACCCTGCATGGGCAGTAGATCTCCTTGCACTGGGTTTTTATCTTCTTTAGTCAGAACAGGATTTTGTGCCATATCTGGAGCAAATGGTGGCATCCCAAGAGCAACTGTGGGGACAAAACAAGAAATTGGATTAATATATCTGCAAACATGAATAAGTTTGGCAGAGCTCTTTGTGGTCATCTTGTATCATTGAAGTTTTTTCTATCTCATTTTTTTCATCTAATATCTCTTTGAAGTTGTTTTTTATCTCTTTGTGGTAGTTGTGTATGTCTTTGACGTTATTTTGTGTCTCTTTGAAGTTGTTTTGTATCTCTCTGAAGTTGTTTAGTATCTCTTTGAAGTTATTTTTTTTATCACTTTAAAGTTGTTTTGTATCTCTTTGTGGCCATTGTGTCTCTCTTTGAAGTTGTTTTGTAACTCGTTGTGGTCATCTTGTATCTAATTGAAGTTGTTTTGCATTTATGAAGTTATTTTGTATCTCTTTGAAGTTGTTTTGTATCCCTTTGGAGTTGTTTTATATTTTTTTTTGTGGTCATTGTGCATCTCTTTTAAGTTGTTTTGTAACTCGTGGTCATCTTGTATATCTTTGGAGTTATTTTGTATCTCTTTAAGGTTGCTTTGTATCTCTTTGTAGTTGTGTTGTATCTTTGAGGTCATTGTGCCTCTCTTTGAAGTTGTTCTGTAAATCGTTTTGGTCATCCTGTATCTCTTTGGAGTTGTTTTGTATCTCTTTGAAGTTGTTTTTTATCTATTTGAAGTTGTTTAATATCTCTTTGAAGTTGTTTTGTATCTCTTTGGAGTTGTTTTGTATCTCTTTGAAGTTGGTTTTTTATCTATTTGAAGTTGTTTAATATCTCTTTGAAGTTGTTTTGTATCTCTTTGGAGTTGTTTTGTATCTCTTTGAAGTTGTTTTGTATCTTTTTGAAGTTGTTCTGTATCTTTTTGAAGTTGTTTTGTATCTTTTTGAAGTTGTTTTGTAACTATTTTGAAGTTGTTTTGTATATTTTTGAAGTTGTTTTGTAACTATTTTGAAGTTGTTTTGTATGTCTTTGGAGTTGTTTTGAATCTCTTTGTGGTCATCTCATATCTCTTAGAAGGTGTTTCTATTGTTTATAATGCCATTGTTGTGCCTTTCTTTGAAGTTGTTTGGATTTCTCTGTAATTGATTTGTTTCTTATAGTGTTTGCATTTTTTCCTTTTTGTTGTAATTTTCCCTCTCTTTTTTACCATTCAGCCTGGTCATTGTGTTTTTGTGTGTCTTTGGTTGATTGTGAATCATTTTGAAATAGTTATGCATGTTTTTGAGCCATTTTGTTTATGTTACAATCACTTTAAAGTTGTATTACTCTTTTTGTGATTACTATGGTTACTTCTGTTTATGAGTTCATAAAAATATTTTTCCCCTTTGCCGTTTATTTACTTTCCTTTGAAGTATTTCTGTATCTTTTGTGGTCCTTTAGCATTATTGTGGTACTATTGAGCCTTTTATGATTACTTTCCTTTCAGTTTCATCTTTTTGTTTATGTGTTACATCAACTTGTCTCTGCTTTTTAATCTTTTTGTAGTCTTTTGATTGACTTTCAACATACATGCCAAACGTAGACTCTGAGTGCCCCCCTAAACCCTCAGTCAAACCACCTCCACATACTTAACATGCATACAAACATGATGATGATTTCATCAAGCTAAGATTAGCTAATCGTGGTGGTATTCATTTGATGTGAATTACAGTAATGCAAAATTTGAAATATTTGATTTATACTGAACCAAAAACTCTGGCTGTAATTTTCAAATGATTTCTTTTTTCAAAATCCCTTCTAAATGTGCCATTGAAAGCATCTCCATTAGGTATCTTGGAAAAACATTTTCAGAATAATGGTACGTTTTGTGTTTTTGGAAAACATGAAACCAGAACTTTCTCAAACATGACAAAGCTCATAAACCAAATGACAGGCAGATATATTTTATAACCTTAAAATCTACACAAACAGTGAAATATTTTCCTGGAGGAAAAATTAAAGGGACACATTTTCAGCACAGGAAAAAGAAATAGAAAGCAAGCTGTCAGAGAATAAATCAAAAATCAAAAAGATCAGAGTAAAATCTGTTACCTGCAAGGCTCAGTGAGAGTAAAGCCAGAGTCTTCATCTTCATCAATATGAAAAAACAAGTCCGCTCTATATGAACAGTGTCTACACGATATAATCCCTGCCACCTTGTGCTTCATGCAGTACGTCTCTTTGTGACTGCTATTTATCTGGGTTTAGTTATGATCCCTCTAATCTTTATGAGCAGCATTAATCATGGCCTTTGGATCAATACTTTCTGAAAAGCAATAAAACGTATCGTGTCAGAAGCTTTTTTTTTTTGTTTTGTTTCCTGTTGGCACAAACCCTAAATATTAAAAGAGCTTAAAGTTCACACTGTAAAGGTTTCCAGAGAAGTACACAGAGCTGTAAATAGCTCCTGGTAAAACCAAAACATCTGAGCAGACAAATCTGGCAGGTTAAGAACTGGGTGCACTTCTGATAACTTAACTAGCTGATACAACACATCATACCGAGTTTGTTCAATTATATAATATATATGCCAGCTGAACAGAAAGATTTATGCTGGGCTAACAATTTCTGGGGGAAGTTGGCTCTACTACTTTAACTGACCCAACTGAAAATATATACAGTGCTGTGAAAAAAATGTTTGCCCCTTTCTGATCCCTGAGTTTTTTTTTGTTGCATATTTATCACACTTTAATGTTTCAGATCATCAAACCCATTTTAATATCTCACAAAGACAACCATCACCTCAGCATGACGCTGCCACCACCACGCTTCACAGTGAGGATGTTGTGTTTGTGGTGATGTGCAGTGTTTGGTGTCGCCAAACATAGTGTCTTGTCTGATGGCCATAAAGCACCATCTTGGTCCCATCAGACCAAAAAAACTATCTCCCACTTGACCATGGAGTCTCCCACATGTCATTTGGCGTACTCTAGTTAAGATATAATGTGAATTTCCTTTGACAGTTGCTTTCTCTTTCTCTCCCATAAAGACTTAACTGGTGAAGAAGCCTGGTAACAGTTGTTGTATACGGAGGCTCTTCCATCTCAGCTGCTGAAGCTTGTAACTCCATCAGAGTAGTCATAGGTGTCTTGATGGTCTCTCTCACTAGTCTCCTTTTTGCATGGTCACTCTGATGTAGGCAAATTTACACATGGGCCACACCCCTTTCATTTCATGATGATGGATTTAACTGATCTCCGGGGGGTTGTTTAGTGCCTAGGAATTTTTTTGTACCCATCACTTTTCAACTACCTTTTCTCTGAGTTGCTTTGAGTGTTCTTTTGTCTTCATGGTGGAATGGTAGCAAAGAATATTGATTAACCAGTGACTGGATCTTCCAGGCACAGGTGTCTATAAAACTGGTTTATAGAATCAATTTAAGGTAAAACATCCAAGGGGTGAATACTTTTAAATGGCACTGCATGAGGTTAGAATGTATTTTTAACTCTACTCTTAGAAATTAATGTGTAACCACTGGGAGCATCGGTTATTATTGGTATAGGTCAATTGTTATCTATTCCTCACAACAAACTTCTATCAACTCAAAGATCCTGATTTGGATTCTGACCTGAGAATAACAGAATAGATTAAGGCATCATTAGTGATGTTTGACGTTACTGTTTAATTCAGTCTTATACTCCTGTGGCGAACTATTTCCTGGATGACTCACAACACTGCTGTCAATAAAATATGAAGTAGGGCAGACATGTGGTATGCTCCTTCAAATAAAAAGCCAGCAGGAAATGTACCTGCCCTGAAGAAACTTGGGTTCACATTTTGAAACTCCAAGCCTAAATATTAATAAGTGTGAGTCACTGAATTTCCTCAAACCGGTGTTTCTCAACAGAAAGTCGAATCCACTGACTCAAAATGAATGTTTCTTTACTTCAGGTAATTAGTTTTGAATGTTCTAGCAGCCAGTCCATCCCTTAATTCCCCCCTGAGATTACAGTTGGATAATCTGGGTAGTAGAGCTGTAATCTGTTTAAAAGTACAATATGGTACATTTTCACACTGAAATGTCTACATCAGTTGATAAATCACTGCTTCTGTTATGTAGTCAAGTACTTTCACTGCCTCAAATGTGCAAGAGGGTCTGGCTGCAGCCCTCGAGCAAACCTCTACGCTGGGGCGTTCAGCTGGAGACCTCTACAGTGGGGCGAAACATCTTCGCTGGGGTGTGACGTCATTGCCCAAACCTACGCTTGGGCTGTTGTTAGCATGACTACACCGCTGTGCTTATGACACATTGGCATAGCCCCATATGCTGGGGCTTTGCCCCAGTGTACGGGTCTACGCTATTAAACCCCGACTGGTTCGGTTTAGGCATTAAAATCCGACTGGTTAAATTTAGGGTCAGCCTGTCGGCAAATGGATAGAGCTGAAATTTCGTCATGGGTAATATACGTCATGCCCCAGCGTAGAGGTCCGCCAGCTCGGGCAATATACGTCACTCCCCAGCGGAGAGGTTTCACCCCAGCGGACAGGTCTCCAACCGAACGCCCCAGCGTAGAGGTTTGCCCAAGGGCTGCAGCCAGATGCCTCTCCAAATGTGTCAAAATCTTTCCAAATGTCTTTGGTGAATAGCCCCCATAGTGATGTCTTCATGTACTTGACAGGGGTAGTGAGGCTGCCAGCAGGATAGGATATCCCCTTTATAGAGTCCAGACATTGGTTGTTGTAATGGAAGGAGGGAGGATGAGATAAAGTGGACTTTTGAGGATCTGGACTTGGGTACAGATGAGATATAATGAGGTGGCTGGGGTGGAGGAGGGTTGCAGTGGTCGCACTGACACGTCAAACTGACTGTGGAGGAGGGGAGAACAGATTTTAAAATATGAGCATAACTAGACTGGGAAAAGGTCATCTGCTGAAATTTTCACTTATTTCCCTCACATACTTCAAATTTAAACATTCATGCCTTCCAAGGTAAGCTAACTTGATTGACTACAAGTAACAATGACTAATGGGTGCAAACTGAGTCAGGAAGTGCTCTTCCATCCTGTTAGAACACCACCCATGCCACATAGAAATTGCTCTCTACAGACAGGACTTGTCTGACTGAGAGTCATTCCATACATTTACTTAAAACTGAAAATTTGTACTATCAACTCAGAAAAATTGAGATGAAATAGTTATTTTGGATTTTTAAGTTACAACAACTTAACTTTAACAACAACTTTTTACGGTTGAATGTTACAGTGTTATTTTAACTGAGAGCCTTCTGCCATTAGAATTTGCATACTGTGCATTTAAATCAAAATTTTTACGTGTTCTTGCCTAAAAATCTTACACTAAAAGAAAACAGGAAACATAAGATGCTACTTTTCTGCTTTTAAATGTATTTACAGTGACTTGTTGACACCGCAGGAAAATCTCTGGTGTCGTACATGACAAAAATGAGGGCATACAACATTTAGCTTGTTACTTTACAAGCTCTTGCAGTCTCCAGCATAAATCTTTAGTTGAGCACATAAATAGGTCAGAGCCATCATTAATGTAATGAGTTACACCTGCCCACGCCTCTGCTGTTGTGATGAAATGTGTTGTGTGCAGCTGAAAGTGAACTTGAGATGCACACTTGAGTGTGCAGGGTCAGTAGGTGGGTACTACCAGGATTTTATTGTTTAAGTGAAAATGACTCCTTCATATAATATATTTATGTAAAGTAAACACACGCTGTGCTGAGCTCTGCTGTTCTATGTAAATGTGGTGTGTATTGTGTCTATCATGTCAGCAGTGTGTCCTGCAGCCAGCAGCAGCAGCTGGGCTTGTCGATAGTGAACAGGTGCTGCAGCAGAGATTTTGTGAGCTTGTATTTCTCTCTTTCTGTGTGTGTGGGTCTGCTCACACGTGCCTGCACGTATGGCCCCTGTGTGAGTGTCTTTGTGTATGCATAGGGCCACAAGTGTAAGCATGTGTGCGCATTAGCTAGAATGAGGGACAATGTGCTGTTGTGTGTGCTGCTGCTGGTAAGAAACCTAATAGCCAAGGACACAGTAGCTCAGCCAGCAGCTGTCTTATCTCTGCACCTCCTATTACACTTATGTTGTCATGGATAACGTAAAGCTCTAATGGACATTATCTTTCAGATTTATGTTAGGCTATGCACATTTGAATTAAACAGATATCTTGGAATAAATGCAAAAGGCAAGAAAAACAGGGTGTTTTTAAGGTTTAAGTCAAGATCTACTGGTAAAATCTATTTTCTTAAATTCTTCCATTGAGAGTGTATTTGACAGGATACGCTCTAGTAGCAGTAATATTAAAGTGGAAACACAAAAAACTAGGCTACACATAATTATCCTGCAATAACAAAGCAACACAAAACATTAAGGCTTATGCTTCTATCAAAGCTATAACACCAAACTCCCCTGGTTAGTCATTGAGTCCTGTTTCTTCATTGCCACCATTTTCATGGGGAAATGTCTTTAAGGTAGCACCTAGGTTCTTGCTAGTTGTGATCACCAGCTAGCTTATAAAAGTGCCTTAAACACCAAATTTCACCGGGTTTTCTATGGCGGTATGAGGGTGCAATACAAGGTCTGAAACACCTTCACATAGCTTTAAACAAATTTGCTTTAGGAACATTTTTCATGCCATAAAACAAGTTTGCATTAACAAAAAAATGTGCATAACTTGAAGCAAATTAACAAAGACCGATACAAAATGAAGTCTGAAACACTTTTACAAAACTTGAAAGGAATTCACAAATTTAGATACAAAGTTACAAAGTCTGAAACACTTTTACAAAACTAATAAATAACTAATTAATAAATTTAAATGTTGCTTTTCATATTTTACATTTGTTCCATGAAATGTAAAAGTGTTGTTATTAAAAGTGCTTTGCGCTTTGTATTAGATTTTTTTATTGTACATTTATTTTGCTTTTTATATTTGTTTCATGAAATGTAAAAATGTTTTGGTTAATGTAAATGTGTTTCAAGCTTTTTTAAAAGTGTTTCAGACTGTATTGCACTTCCTGGCCACCGTAGTTTGCAATTAAAAAAGGAATAATAAAGTTGTAAGCCCAAGTGCTAACCAATTAGCTTAAACATACTAGCTCTGTAAAGTGGCTTATTGTCGTCAAATAGTTCAGTTTGCGATTATGTCTCAGCAAAATTGAAATCAGTCTTGGACTTATCCTCCTTTTTGTAACATTTTAGTAAAGGGAGTTTTGCTAATACTGTTATGCTACAAAGTACAATGGCCAGGAAAATAATTTCGAGGTGCCCCAACAGTATCATAAGGCCTTGTCAAAATAAAGCCCTATCATATTTCCCCTTGCACCGTTGGTCTCCCGCCTGCGCGCGCCCTCGTCAGTTGTCCTGGATATGCGAGAACGCGCACGTGCTGCAGATGAAAGTTGAAGAAGCTGCAGAAAGTTTGGAGTAAAACCGACCTCAGCCACACTGGAGGGACCTCAAGTCACCGGCACTGACCGAGCATGGACGTCCTGAAGATGTTGGCGCTGCCTCTTCTCATCACCTTAATACAGTGTGAGTTGTTTTGTTTGGTTAAAAAAAACTTTATCAAACACTTTTCCATTTTTGACTCGATGTAATGGGCAGGTAGGATGGATATTACTAGTTTTAAGAAAGAGTGACATAGGTCGTTTAACATCGAATAAACGTAACCTAAAACACATTTTAGAGGGGTAAATCATTTTCTGGTCGCGTTTTGGCGTGTTATTTTTACTCCCCCACATTACTAAAGTAGATGTTAGTGCCTCACATGCTTTGTTTTTTCATTTAATCTTCTCTTTTTCAGCGTAATACACGTTTTTGGAAACCTACAGTTGTTTTGTGTGCGTCAGAAATCGTGTTAACCTCATTGATAATCAGGGACTTAAGTAAAGTTACTCGTTCAGGTGGTGTGTGTTAAATTTAATGTCACTTTATATTAAAAAGTAAGAGCAGTATCATTGTTCTTGAGATATTTTAGGGCCCTTTTCCTTAAAAACTACTATATCCACAATATTGCATGCACAAAAAAGTTTGGGGATTTATTCAACTAATGCACCAATAACGACAGCTGAAACATTTGGAGTTCATGGTGCACTCTTACCCTCCCATCACCCTTTTTTCCAACACTTTGTTAAAAACCCTTCAAATTAGGATTAAGATAAAAATACTCTTCTGAAGGGAAACTTTACTTTTTCAACAAAAAAGACTGTCTCTCCCTCTTCTGACCCATTTAGCTCTCAAATATTTTTATGCTAGAAATACAGTTTAATGATTTGGGTTTGAAATTTGGTTAGTTGATTAAAGAAAAGTGCTTGGATTAAAGAGAATGCATGGTAGATTGGAAAAATTGAAATTGTAGCTATAAACTTTGATAAAAAAATTTCTACCTTTATTAAGGGGCCAGGCGATTTGTCCCTACTTTAATGGTGATTATTAGTGTGATTGTGCTGGTGCATGCAGAGAGGAGGTGTGATGTGTTTAGGGAGATTGTGCAGAGATGGTGAGGGTGTGGTCGGGTGTTCATGTTTACACTGAAGCCACTCTGATGCTGTTTGAACCTGAGATCCACACTCTGATCATACACACATCACACAGGGGGAGTCTTAGATCCCACCCTCTCAGTCTGTAGATAACCCCAGACTGACCCTGCTCTTAATTGGACAGAGATGAAAACGACTCCTCGCTATCTGGAAGAAAAAAAAATGCATTTGAAGTTTCAGTGGGATATTTTTAAGCAGAGGCTGCTTTCCAAACAAACTGTTTTATGCTGATAATCGCCGCTTTGACGTGCCTGTTTGATCTCTCTTATTTACCCCTGTGGACTAAATGTCCTCACAGAGAGTTAAAGATCAAATCTTTATCTTTAGTTAGAACAAAGATAGTCTAGGAAATGGCTGGAATATTTTAAAGCTCCTGTGAGGAACTTCTGGCTTGTGTGAGTATGAAGCCCCCTGTATTAGAGCTGGTAGGGCACATTCAATCAATCATCAGAAGACTGTTCTTTGACTTATTTGCAGGAAAATTCTCTCCTTTTGACGATAAGCGTGAATTATTGTTTGTTTATTAATCGTGGAAAGAGAGAGAGAGGGAGAGAGAGTGTGAAGAGTGGCGTGTAGCGCTTTCAGTCTACAGTTTGATTTTTGCTTTAAAACAATTTAAAGTCAATCCGATCAGACAGTTCTGAGAGATCAAGGAGGGCTCAAAACACGGCGTCAACAGCTCTAGACGCGCCCACAAACGGGTAGCGTGGTTGTGGTGGAAAAGTAAATCTTCCTGCTGCGCTGGGCTGCCGTGCCAAGTCAAACCAAGTAGGGCCGAGCGGTGCCATGTAATGAAGAAGCCCCATTAGTCTGCTAACATATGGCTTCATCAGTAAACTGAGTTGCATTACAGCAGATGATCAGTTGAAGTTTCTGCTACTTGTCCTCCACTTTCTGTCCCTGGCTCATACCTTACTGACTGCACTATTTCACTGTTTGGCTGGTAGCGCTACCCTTTAACAGCTTTTCTCCTCCCCTGTAAAGAAAACAGTGATACAGTATATAGATTTTGATATTGGTTTTGTTTTAATTTACTCACAACCTGACATGCCAGACTGTTTCCACTGCTTGGATATATTTTACATTCATCTGGGAAACATCCCATATAAAGTGTTTGGGAAGGGCAGGGCTTTGCCAAAAAAAATCAGAGGGTGATTGGATGAATGTTCTGTCTATCACATAGATTACTGGCCAATCAGAGTGACAAGACAAAATGAGGTAGCATCCACGCGCAGCTCCAATGCTAACGTAAGCTATCCAGGCTAGCACTACCATATTTGAATAGCAAAAGCTTATCTGTGGATAAAATTCATGGCGAAGCCTATAGAGGGACATGCAAAAACATCTTCACTGCTAAGAGAAGCTGCTGGTGTGGCTCTTTGCTCTTGTTTTGATCAGGAAATACTGTTGAGGTCTGACTAAACTGCCACTTGATTAAACGATCGCAAACTCAAGATGAAGTGGATCTACAGAGGAGCGAAAACCAACCACTGCTACTTCATGTCAAATTTCACCTTAAAAACACTCACATACAGCTCAGCGGAAGAGTCACCTTATGGTATCAAACATGTACCTTTTCACTATACCCTTGTTTAAATTCGATCCATTATAGGATCCTTTTTTCTGTGGTTTATTTCATGTCATAACCTTCTAATGACCCGGAGTTCTTTATGACTTCAAAATAAAAGCAGGTCTGTATATCCAAACAGGAACTAGATTATACAAGTGTAACACGGAACAAAAACCCAAAATGAAACACAGTGGTTTTAAATGCAAAATAGTTGATTTCAAAATGTGACTAAAGGGGAAATTAATTGCAGTTAATTACAGAAATTCGAGGTTTAATCTCAGATTAATATGGATGAAACATTTCAATACTTTGACAGCCCTGAAAAATGTAATGTTGCTGTTTCTAACAGCCATTTCTATCACTCAGATATTAAAAATAAAATTATGGAAGAAGTCAAACTTCATTTTATGATCTTATTGCTTTTTTAGGTCATAAAAAGGTATTAACATTGATTTCAGTCTGTGTCATTATTGTTCAAAAACCCCTCAGAGGAGCTTTAGGAAAAATACAATTTTCATTAGTTTCTGCACAGGGAGAACAGTGTAATTGGATTTTATTGTAGCAGATTCAAATACTCGTGGGCTTTTTAAGTACCACGGCAGTACATGTCAAACTTATTTCACTCAAAACTGGAATAGATCACAGTGGAAAAAAAATCTTGTTTGTTAAACACGACATAGACGTTCTTATTTTTGCATTTTATTAGAAACTTAAACACACTATTACTGTCCTAAAGTGTGTAGTGGTGCATATGTGAGTTCATGGCTCAGATTCAGGTCTAGTGTTAAAATGAGCGTCAGGTTTCAGTTTGGCAGAGGGTCAAAGTAAAGCTCAGAGGGTTAAGGGTTCACCGTAGATCCCACAAGTGTGTAATGCAGATATCTGTGTGTAAGTGTGTGTTGTGCCAGCTGAAGAGGGTAAGGTTACTGTCACACAGAGCTGCTTTGTCTCCATAAGAAAAACATGCTTTTTAGACATGTGTGCCCCACATAGAGACACATGCTCACGCTCCTTCACCCCACGCAAAAACATGGCGGTCACCTTTCCCCTTGAGCATTGCTGTTTGTGCTCCAGAATAATTTCTAGTGTTTGTTACATTTGTCAAATTAAAGCTCCATTTAGTCTGATTTTTACTTTTTTCCCATGCTTTCTTAAATGGAGGCTTAAGGTTCTGACCTGCAAAGGAAACAAAAAGGGAGGCTGGATTAATTTAAAACTTGTTACCATGTAAAACTGGAGGCAGATTTCAGTTATCAAAAAGTAAAATCAGCATTACATCATTTCAAAGCTCACAAATCTGCAGCAAAGTCCCTGTCATCCTCTGTGAAAGGTTATTTTTCAATCTTTTTTAGACATAAACACAGTTTAAATTGATTTTAATTGAAGCAGACTGCAGCCACTTTAGTTTAAGAATAAAAGTGATCGCTTTTTAAAGCCCCATTTCACCAAATTTGAATACTTCAAATACTTAGATCAAGCTCTCTCATTAAAATTGTTTCTCTTTCATTAGAACATCTAGTTTTTTTGTGTGCATTTTTGTGTGGGACTTTCTACTCCCCTCTGTCTGTGTGATCAGGCTGAAGGGACCGATCACAAGAACAGGTTATCAGTTCAGGATAAAGCAACTTGTCAGAGAATCATCCATCACTTGCATTCCTCTGCAGCACGGCTCCTGGTACCACTAGGCTACGCACTCCTTACGTCTGTGTGTGTATCTGTGAATCAGTCTCTAAATATGCACTTTTCTTTTGTAGTGAGTTAATCCTCCTAGATTTTTACTCCAGTTGTAATACCTGTTTGTGCTTCCCCTGTCTCTGCCTGCACATTAATAATCTGAAACTAAAAGCACATAAAGCAACTGTGAGCAGTAAGGAAAACATGATTGATATGGTACTCTTTTCTAATAAAATGATGATCTTCTCCCTCCTGCAGGTCCTCTTTATCTGTCAGTGAAAGTCAGCAGCAAAAAGCCTAAAGTGGAAGTCCATGAGCATTCAGGTGAGACTATTGCTGAGTGTTTCTGATCACTGATTGATCAGGGGAAAAAAACTTTAAGGAGCATCAAAATCCAATGAGATTTGATCTCATTTTAGGCAAGTCTTTTTATGTTTTATGCGCCAGTCATCATGATAAAGAAACACTGCCTCAATAATGTCAATATCATCATTCTCCAATTTTCTCTGCTCTATTTATCTTACTCCCATGCTGTTTTGTAACAATCAGAAGACACTGTGTTGATGATTTTCAGCCAGAGTCTGAACTCTGAAATTGTCCCTCCCCCCACCGTGTCATCAGGTGCTGAGAGATTAAGCATGCACATGAGAGAGAAAGAGAGAGAGAGAGAGAGAGAGAGAGAGAGAGAGAGAGAGAGAGTCAATGCAGAGGGAGTTCTTTTTACATACAGATGAAAGTGAACATGCCAAAAACTGCAGTTACCTTGGCTTTAACATCAGTAACACAGGTAACTTTAATGAAGCTGGACAACCTAGGAAACAAGCTAAGAAGGGATTTTTATAATGTCAAAAGGAGCACCAAATTAGAAATTCCAATTCAGATTTGACTAAAGATATTTGAACACCACTCTTTTTGGCTCTAAGGTCTGGTGCCCACGTGCCAACCATGACTTGACAAAACGGGACAAATATCAGATTCTGCAGGCATAATGCTGTGAATCCATCCTCAATGTCTAGCGAAAAATATCAAATAATGCATGCAGCACAGAACTAGGATGATATCCTGTACTTATCAAAATCAAAGAGAGCATTTGAATTTTATGATCATCTAAAAGAAAACAAGCCTGACACACTCTGTAACAAAGCCCTGATCTTCAGAGAGACTGCTGAGAGCTTCCCCCTCAGACAGCTGGTACAGAGACTCTGATCATCTGCAGAGTCCTCAGACACAAAACCAACCAGCTTAAACCAAATTACTCAAAAACCAAAAGAAAATTATTGAACTTATTGGCACGAATTGACTGAACAACATAGCAAACTGGAATGCTTTGTCCCTTAAAAAGGATCACGGCTGAAAAAATGTTTGACTATGTACAGACTCAGTGACCAAAACCTCGCCATCGAGAGAGGATGCCACAGACATAGCTGGATCCCTAAAAAGGAAAGATTGTGCACCCACTGCAGCCAACAGGAGGTGCAAACAGAGCTGCTGCCCCTGAAGGGGCGGGATATCTGACAGTAGCAGAAGAGAAACGGATCTGACTCATCTTCCTTTTTTCTTTTTTCAAGGGTAGTTTTCAGGTCTGCAGCTGCTGCCTGTGACAGGACAGGATTACTTTACATTATCTGCTTGTCTTCTGTGTAATATTTCCATGAAATTCAAAAATATGAATCACATAGATCTATTTTAAAACATTACAGATCCATTTTTTGTAACAAAGCAACAATAAGCACAGTCAAAAAGCGCTCTTGCATTGAGGTCTCTAGAACTGATGATGCAAAAAGAGCCGGCAATGGACATGCAGCCTTAGTCACCTTTGGATAAAGGGTGAAAAATATCCTTAAATCCACAGTATGTGCAGAACTTTCATGCAAGTTTGAGCCAATAATTGAGGCTGAAGTAAGGCATAGATGTGGCGAGTAAACTGCCTGAGGGCAATACCGGGCAGGTATGACATCAGCAGTGCTCTGGGTGTCCTTGCATATATCACCGGGGGCATTGAAAAATAATCTGTTGAAAAAATATCAAAGTCCACACTTCTAGGGCAGAGTAATCGGTCGTGGTGAGTAAGCACGGCCTAGAGTACTGCCCAGGCAGGTAGTAGGGTTGCTGTGAGACCCTGGTTGTGCTGTGGATGTCCTAAGGGTCCAAAAATCTCTGCGTGTGTTACCAGGGGTGAAAAGGCCTGGACAAAATTCCTTGACCTTAGCTGCAGAGCAACACGTGTGTGTTGGCATGTGTTGAGTGTATCTCTGCCCCCCACCTCACCGGCCCCTTGCTGTGGCACATCGGGCATTGTGATGAATCCTTAGCACCCCACACATGCCTTAAACTTATGCACATGACTGTACGTGCCAAAAATGAATCAAAGTATGAAACTTTATTATGCTGCTCCGTTCATTTAGATGCTGTTCTTTCCTGCGAGTTCTGGACTGTGAAAGATCAGAGGCCCCGGATTGAGTGGAAAAAGAAAGAAAAAGGAGTCACATTCGTGTATTTTAATGAAAAATTTACAGGTGAGTCACAACGAGCCGCTTTAAACCTTCTACCTCCTCTCAAACAAACAAGCTGGCGATGTTGATTCTCTCCTTTTCTCTTAATTACCCTTCATTGTTACACTAAATATAGTCATTTTTTTATTGAAGTTTCTTTTTTTAAATCCTCCCTTTCATCATCCATCACTATCCTCTTCAGACTCTTATGCAGGACGGGCAAAGATAGAGGGAGCGACTCTGACGATACACTCCGTCACTCAGAAGGACTCGGGGGAGTACCGCTGTGAGGTCACTGCCAGTGAGGACAAAGACAACCTCGGAGAGACCACTGTGACCCTAAATGTTCTTGGTAAGATGTGATATTTTACTTCATGAATATGTAAATAAGCTATCCTTACAAAAGACACATACTATAAAAACATACTGAAATGGAAGTTAGAAGTTAAATGCATTTTATGAGGCTGATGCTTTGATGCATCATGCACCAAATTAAGTGTTAGACCTCTCTACAAGCATTTGGGCACTAGTTTAGCTTAGTTGGTAGAGCAGGAACTCCATATATTGAGGCTACTTCTTGATGCATCTGTCCCAGGTCTGACTCCCAACTTTAACCCTTTGATGCATGTCTACCCTGCTTCCTCGATCAATCAATCAAGGCTTATTTATACCATCTGACAGCCAAGTTCAGCTGCAGTTCACTTTTTTGCTCAAGCTCCAGCTTTTTTCTCCTTTCTGCATCCTCAGTGCCTCCTCATGTCCCGTCCTGTGAGGTGCCGAAGTCTGTGTTTGTGGGTGCAGGCCTGGATCTCTTCTGTAAGGACAAACTCAGTGTGCCTCCAGCCACCTATCGCTGGTTCAAAGACAACAAGGCTCTGACAGCCACAGCAGATACTCCGTACAGCATCGACCCAAACAAAGGCACACTGGTGGGCACAGTACCAACACACATGGAGGCTATATACTCATTTGTTTTGACACATAGCTGCTGTTGTTTTGTTAAACTCTGATCTGTCTTTGTCTGGAGTAGAAGTTCAAGAGTGTGTCCAAATCAGACGCAGGGATGTATCGCTGTGAATCCTCCAACAACGTGGGGGCGCCAAAGAGCTGTGTGGCCCAGCAGCTAAAAGTTACTGAATGTAAGTGGTTTTGCTACAGCTCTATTCTGAATGTTGCATGAACATCACTGGAAAAATATGTCTTACTTCTCTCTTTAGATCCCTTGAATCTGACGGTTTTGATAGCTGGAGCTGTGGGTTTTCTGTTGCTCACATTACTCTGCTGCATCTGTGTTTGTGTCTGCCGACGGCGAGGCTGCTGCAAGAGTAAGTAGTGTGATGTTGATGTGCACTGTGAGAGTGAGAGAGTAATCCCTGTATAACAACTTTCAACCTCTTATCCATCCAACATTAGGTTGATCCTTTATTGCTTTGACATGAATGTGAACCATTTCCAGATCCTTGAGGATTAAACACAGAGAACACTTTAAATGCACTATTCAATTGTAAAGTAAAATGATGGGTCTGTGATAACCCTGAAGTGGCACAAAAAGGCTTCAGATATTATGGTCTCTATATGTTGGCTGTAATAAGACTTGTGCTAACTTGCAACCAGTTTACAGAGGAATCATCTCAACCCTTTACTTAACAAAAAGTATGATCATTTTTGTATAACACCACAAGAGAAAAAAACAACAGCATTAATGGATTAGAGACAAGCACAACAGGGCGCAGCTTGGGCTAGGGTATGGGCTACAATGCAAATGAGGCAACTGTGGATTAATCTGACATGCCATATAGACTGTTTCATATCTCCATTGAATGAATATATTCCACATTCATCTGGGAAATCTCCCATAAAAAGTGTTTGGGAAGGGTAAGGCTTTAAAAAAATTCTCACAAGGTAGTCGGAGGAAAATTATCCGTCACATTCATGATGGGCCAATCAGAGCAATTAGACTAAATGACGTTGTACTCATGTGTGACTCTTGAGCTGACAGGCTACTATAGTTGTGAATGGCCAAGCTCCTCTGTGAATAAAATTAACGCAGAGGTCGGTCAGGAGACATGCAAAAACATCTTCTCTGCCAAGAAAAGCTTTCGAGTGGCTCTATGCTCTTGTTTTAATAAGAATTGTGGTCCTTTTTGGAGTTTTGCAACAAAATCTGCTATCTGTAACTATATGACCAATCAGTTAACCCTTCAATTCCTAACCTATTTTTTTTAACAGTTTTGGATTTCCTGGACTTTTTGTCTTAGAAAGCCTGTAAAACATAAACCCTGTGGTGCACAATCAAACTCTAAACATCCTTTTTTTGAGGACAACCTTGGATTTAAGAATATATGTGCAGCAGTAATGTCACATGAATTTTAAATAGGTATGAAACTGTGAGGAAAAAAATAACAGAAATTAAAAGTTCAGTATGTAAAATCTCTAAACCAAAACAGTAGTCGAGTCAGCTCCACCCAGCTTCGCTGTTTGTTTTTAGTTTGAATTGAGGACTATTCTGCAAAGAACGCTCATCATAAGGCATATTAACTAAACAGAGGACCATCTTTCTGCTTCACTCATTAATTTAAAATAATGAGGGAGAAATACACTGAAATAGGCATTTCCTGGTATGCTGGAAGTGAGCCAGATGTGCATGTTCATTTATTTGCTATAGATGACAGTGTTTTTAGCACAAGCAGTCTTTATACTCTGCTCACATTTTTCCACCAGTCCCCTGGTAAAAAATACAAAGTCCTTGCAAAGTCAGGGTGAGCCAATATGCGAACACAGCAGGTAAAAAAACTGTGTAGGTGTGGTGATGACATTGTTTGTTTTTAGATTAGTTTTACTGCTTTATATTCTTAACTTTTATCAAGGTTGTGAAACTGACTCTTCCTACTTGGAAAAGGAAATTAGAAAAGCAGATCTGATTAATGCCAGGAACTGAGGGGTGGACTTCAGGGTTGGTTGGTGGACTTGATTAAATTCTTAGTCAGATATTTCCCTAGGGGGGCTTAAAGGGACTAAGTTTGGGTTCAAGACAGCCAAAAAGAGAACTTTAATGAGAGATTATGTTTAATTGAAATTCAGTTACATGTATGGAAACAGATGTTTATCTTTCTTGATGAATGAGTGTATTTTTTTGTTTTAATCCTTTTCTTCTGTTTATTGCTTCTTTGAACAGAGAACAAGAAAACAAAGAGGTGAGGGTTTCACTCTCCACTCTGACTCTTGTTTTGACCTGTATCTGTGCATTATGAGCTCACACTGAACTGCCACCCATTGTCTTTCAGCACTAAATCCTACAACCCTCCTCCACCTCCGCCTCCACCCATCCGCAACGTGAGTGATCACAGTTGTTATCATGTCAGGGCTTGTTTTGCTCGCTGCCTTGAATTTAGGTTGCCATTAAATAGTGTTGATAAGATGCTGATAACGCCAGCCCCATGCTAATTAAAGGAAATGATTCATGGCATGTCTCTCTACTCTTTACAGCTCAAACACTACAAACAAACTCAGTCCTTTATGATCTGAGGGGGAAAACTCTCTGACTTTGACTTTAAACTGTCGACTAACTACAATGAAAACTTCAATATGCTGAAAAGTTTCAACAGTCGCCTCACGGATTAATGGCTTCATACTTTACGGAAGGATAAATGTAAAGATCTTCAAATGTCGACTAAAGAATAAAGACAACAGGAATATGCTGACATTTTTTTGTCCACATTTTGAAGGAGAGTTCCAACTTTTTCTGCAAACTTCAAGTCTTGCAACTCACACTTTCAAATGCTTTAACGCAAAGTATTTTACCATTATGTGTGTCTTGAGTGTTTTCAGGCATTTACAGGGTCAATGTTCAGTGCTGTCGCTATGTTAAGCTCTCCTGTGCCACCTATAGGCATGTCAGTGTAGCAAATCCACACTGATGATTTCAAGTTATGTACACTTTTCTTTCTTTTTGTTTCATTTATATAAAAGCAGAGATTTTGTTTGGTATGATTTTTCTTTGACTTTTTTCTATAAATCATGTTGTGTGTTGTCATTTTAAGTCTTTCCTTAATATTTGGCTTTATGAATTCAAAATGTTTACTGAAAGGCAAATGAACAGGTGTCTGCACACACTGAGCTTTTGAAATCTTTCATACTATATGAATGAGTTTATCCTTGTATCGATAAAGTAAAATGAAAAGAATCTGGCATAATGATACAGTGCCTATAAAAGTATTCACCCCTTGGATGGTTTAACCTTTTATTGATTTTATAACTCAATCATTTTCGATATATTATGGCTTTTTTTTTAAGAAAAAAAAAAGAAACTTTAATGTCAAAGGGAATACAGATTTCTACAAATAATGTCAATTAAATAAAATATGTAAGGGAAAATAAATGACTGCATAAATATTCACCCCCTTCAAGTCAGTATTTAGTAGATGCCCCTTTGGCTGCAATCACAGCAACTACAATCACTTGAGACACATTCACTGCACTCAGGTGATCCTCATTTTTCTAGTTTTTTAAAGTAGTTTTTTTAATTCTGTAAAAAAACACCACATTATATTGATCATGATTTATAAAATCTATTAAAGAGGTGAAACAGGGGTATCTAAGGGGGTAAAACATTTTTTATAGCCACTGCATATAAGCAAATTACAAGACTTGAATATTAATGCAACAAAATTTGTATTTTTTTAAGTATTACTTCTAATAACTGCAAGACTAGGAACCCACATTTTTTGTATATATTTAGTCCTGATGACAACACATGTAATATGTCTGTGTATGTGTACAAGAGTATATTTCTAACGGTCTGTGAAAGGTTTATATACAGTATGTACTGCTATCAGGCCAAAACGTATCTCCAAAATAACATTTTTGTAGGGAATGAAAAAATGGTTAATTTTAAAAAAAATAATTTAACACAGAATGGTCAGAGTCCACATCTTATGGACATTTTTTTATATGTGTTAAAACCTACTGACAGATGTAAAGGTTGACCAATAGCCATGATTTATGAAGAAAAATTAAAATCATGAAAACTGGAGATTTGAAGTTTTGGCCTGACCCTAAACAAAATAGCACATGTGTATTGTTTATGCTGACTGAGAATTAGCGAATGTTAGCATCAAAAATAAAGAGAGCAATCATGATAAACATCATGCCTTTACACCTCTATGTATTCTAACATGAAACACTACTATAGTAGTACTCTAATGAGATCAGTGTTGTTAGCATGTTATCATGCTCATGTTGGCATTCAACTCAAGCCTCAAAAAGCATTTAGCATTAGTGTAGACTCTTAGTTCTGGTCAAAGATTGTTTAAGTGTATGATTTTTGTTGTTAAGTATAGGATATATCTTTATATTTGTGATGTCAGTTTAACATAACTTCAAGTGTATTTCTTGTTTTCTCTCCATGTTAGATGACTCCAAAAGTGAAGTGCCAAACAATGACTGCTATGTGTGTTTTTAACAGGGAATAAACTGTACTGTACAATGTTGGTGCATTATGAATAGTGACCTCGAACAGCCTCTGTTATTTTGTATCTTGTTTATACCTGCAGCTTTTATTTTGACGGGTACACTGACTGTAAAATGTAGCTGTGTTGGAGATGAGATCATTTACTTCACAGTGATGATGATATCAGTGACCAATTTGAATGAATTACAATTAGATATAATTTAAGACTAATTTCAACTTTAGAATTGAGTGTAAAAAAGGATGTAAAAATATTAAACATTATAAAAACTGTAAACTTGTTGGCTTTATATGGTAAATTGCACTTAATTAAAAAATGATAAAAACCCTATTTCACTCATTGCAACCATTATAAAGACACATTATCATTCTCAAACAATAAAACACAACCTATACAGCAAACTGAACATTAACTTTTTCAACCATTTAAGACAGCTGAAGTTGTTTCATTTTTCTTTGAATATCACTATTTTGAATATTTTTCAAATAAAATTTTTAAAAATCCATTCTGTATGCCTTGTTTTTACTTATCCAACATGCAACAAATTTTGATTTAATCATTTTATTTATTTTCCTCCACTCAGCTGATTTACTTGGCTGTTTTTTATGGCAATTTCTGACCACCAGATGGCGCTACAGCACTGACTGTATTTGCTCACACCAGCACAGCCTACAGCTTCTGGATGCCAGCCTTTATCTATTATTGTCAATGAACAGTGAAACTATTGTTCTCCTCGTTTGTGCTCATCGTTGTCCTTATTGTGCTCCCCATAAATTAAAGTCTGGAAACACACGGATTTCCTGCAGCTCCTCTTCAGTGTGAATTTAGAAAAGAGTTATTGTCTTCGCATGTAGATTTACTCATGACATAATTATTTGTCTCAATGGTGCTAATTAATTAAAATTTTGGATGTCTTCATATCTGTCTCATGCATAATCTTTCACTGTGAAAATTCAGACAGTGGCGTAGATCCATCATCATTCATAGTCATAACCTTCTCTGATGATTACAATAAGTGGCTCATATCGATCTGCTCATACGGCTCCTTGTTAGCTCTAACCTTTCCGACTTTACTCTGATGCTGCAGAGAGAGGACATCAGCTGAGCTCTAAAAATGCAAATGTTCCACAGTTCAACACTTGTGCCAAACTCTACTCTCTGTGGGAAATGCATCAGTTTATAATCACTGAAAAGGCCATGATAGTTGGTAGCCTGCATCATGAACACAACAAAACAAGCTCTGCAAAAGGGACATTATTGTTTCTTTAAATGGATAATAATTTAAAAATTTATTAAATAATATTACCCAAAAAGTTTTAACCACAAAAATAAATTTGGTGTTGGCTCTGTATTTTTGAGGTTCATAAAACACACAAAAAAAAATAGTTACTTTTAGGAATAAAGTACAAATGTTAGCTTTTACTTACATGAACATAGCAAAACAGGAATGCTGAAATCATTTTTCACACATTTTACATACTACCATTGGACAACTTCCATCGATCCATTTTCTCTACCGCTTATCCTGTTCGGGCTGGAGCCTATCCCAGCTGTCATTGGGCAAGAGGCGGTGTACACCCTGGACTGGTCGCCAGTCAATCACAGGGCTGACATATAGAGACGTGTGGCCAATTTTAGAGTCAGCAATTAACACAACGAGCGTGTTTTTTGGCGGTGGGAGGAAGCCAGAGTACCTTCTGCTGTGAGGCAACAGTGCTAAGCCCTGCACCGCTGTGCAGCCCACTGGACAACTTGAGTAAATAAAATCACACAGAAAGACACATGTCCAATATTTTCAGAAAATATTCAATTTGTACCAACACCACAAACCAAGAATATGCAGATAAGTCGTTGATAACTCAACTCAAGCTAAGCAGAAAACTCTACATGCCTGTCTCACAAAGTGGACACACACTAAATTGTAAATTTTTTATTCTTAAGTTTATATTTTATTATGGATCTGCATTAGGACTGACTCACTTTTGATGCCAGTCTCAAGTGGACATTACCGGAAGTGCAATTTAAAAAAAATTCTAACTTAAGCTTGAGTTTGGCGTCACCGAGTGGACAAAGCTGTAACTCGTTTCTTTACTGATCTTGTTCTGTACAAACACTATATGGACAAAGGTTTTTGGCCACACCTGTTGCCACAGGTGTATAAAATCAAGCACCTAGCCGTGCAGTCTCCACTTGCAAACATTTGTGATACATAATGTGTCGTTCTGAAGAGCTCAGTGACTTCAAGTGTGGTACTGTGATGGATGTCACATTGCAGCATGGTGGTTTGTGAAATTTCATCCCTGCTGGATATTCTACAGTCACCTGTAAGTAATATTATTATAAAGTGGAAGCGTTTAGGAACAACAGCAACTCAGCCACAAGGTGGAAGACCACATAAAATCATAGAGCGGAGTCAACGACTACTAAGGCGCATGGTGCATAAAAGTCACAGAGTCTGCTGATTGCGCAAAACCTGTGAGGCAGGAGCTTCATAGAATGGGTTTCCATTGCTGAGCAGATCCATTCGAGCCTTGCAACAATATGTCCAGTGGAATGGTGTAAGCACACTGGACTGTGGAGCAGTTGAAATGTGCTGTGGAGGGGAGAATCATACTTTGATGTTTTGCAGTCAGATGGGTGAGTCTGGGCTTGGTGGATGTCGAGAGAATGTTACCTGCTTGATTCTACTGTATCAACTGTGAAGTTTGGTGGAAGTGTGATAATGGTATGGGGCTGTTTTTCTAGGCTAGGCCCTTTATGTCCAGTAAAGGCCAATCTTAATGCTTCAGCATACCATGACATTTTGGACAATGCAATGATTCCAACGTTGTGGCAACAGTTTTTGGAAGGCCCTTTTCTTTTCCAACATGACTGTGCCCCAGTACACAAAGCAACAGCTATAAAGACATGGTTTGATGAGTCTGGTGTAGAAGGACTTCACTGGCCTGCACTGATCCCTGACCTCAACCCCATAGAGCACCTTTGGGATGAACTGGAATGGAGATTTTGAGCCAGGCCCTGCAAGTCCGCCAAGCTTTACTTCAAATGAAATAACGTAGACAGTCTTTCCCACAGCAGCTCCAGTGTTTGACTTCTAACCCCAGCAGCAGTTTCAGTCATGAAAAATAACTCAATAGAAGTTCTAAATCTTTTTGTTGATGGCTAATTTTACCTTTGTAGCTCATGTAGAGGCATCAGTATAGGTCTAATTCTCTTTCACAATTTCACATGGCTTTATTCTTAACTCAAGGTCAGCTGTTTTCCCATTTGCAGAGAAGTTTTTGTGTTTTTTTTTTACACAGTATCTACCATCCTTGATTACTGTTACAATGACACGTTACTTTTAAAAAACCCTGGGGGTCACCTGGCTGAAGTCACGTGACTTTCTTCCTTCATTCAGAACCAAAAATGTTAAAAAGTATTACAGTTTAAAGGTTTGATCCACATCATTTTAAACATTTATATCGCAGATATCAAGTATTTCATAATGAAATATATCCTTGAGATGACTTTTCATAAAGATTAAGTCAAACTCCCTCTGGGTTTGTTTGTCTCAGCTCTGTGTTCACAATAACAGGATGGCACTTCAGCTCGAATATGTTTCACACAGCTTTACTCGTAAACCTCTTCATCTGGAACCATTAGTTCCAGAAAGACGGCCACACCCACTCAGGGATGCTGATTGTAATGGCACAGTGATGAAGTGTTTTCACAAGGTTGCAGTTGCAAGAGAACCAATGGATTGTAGCTCTGTTTTGTTCTGAAAGACCATATTGCATAGAACATCACTTATCATACCTTTAAATGACACACAATGCTGATATCCTGACTGTCCATCACACTCAAAAAGAAGATAAAGGTCTCTTTGTATGGAGATCTTTGGGACTGGCTTGATTCATATGGGTGATGATTTTAAATAAAAGCAATGTATAGCTAATTAAGACCCAGCTCATTCAAATTCTTATTTTGTGAACTTTCTAGAGCTCAATGAACCTGCACAGACACGGTCCACCCACATGTATAGTTATTATTCCAGTTATTTGATGAGACTTTTCAACAGGACTGTGGGGGCGCAAACAGACTCGGTTTGATGGACACCTCTCTCACTCTGCTGTTAGTTTGTTTCTGGATGAGTTACAACTTCATACATCTTGTTAGCACAGGGACTCTAATAACCTGATATAAATCCCAGCAAAGTTGCGCAGAGCTCTCACCCGAGTGGGCTCATTGAGAGTTAAGATAGGTGAAAACATTTGTGGGGGTTGACAGACATTTTTAAAACAATACATTACATTCTTATAATTTGGAAAGGGAGGAATAATGCCAGTTAAGAGGCAAGATAAAACTAGGCAAAGACCATTCATCTACTTTCTCCTGCTCTTTTTTCTCCACTGTTCCCTCATGAAAATGAGGGAGTAGAGGGAAGTAGTGCTACAGGCTAATCCAGTGGGACTTGGTGCAAGCCCCAGGCAGGGTAGTCCTCACCCTGGTTCTGCTTTCCCTGTCATCTTTCTAAGATCTCTCCTCAGACTTTTCTCTCTGTCTTTCTATTTTTCCCGTGTTCTCTATGCCCATAGTTCTCAACTGGGAGGTAAAAAAAGAGTGCATAACCATTTTCAGGGGATTGGGTATATGTGTGATTAGGACTATGAAAAGTCTTTGTTGCACAGTTACAGTTGGAAGAAAAAGTATGTGAACCCTTTGGGATTTCTTGGATTTCTGCATAAATTGGTCATAAAATGTGTTCTGATCTTCATCTAAGTCACAACAATAGACAAACACAGTCTGCTTAAACTAATACCACACAAAAATGATATGTTTTCATGTTTTTATTGAACAAAACATGTAAACATTCACAGTGCAGGGTGGAAAAAGTATGTGAGCCCCTTGGTTAATGACTGGCTGACCCTCCTTTGGCAGCAATAACCTCAACCAAACGTTTCCTGTAGTTGCAGATCAGACCTTATGCTAGTTGCCAACTGCCATTACAGACAAGTGTGATGCAAATATGACATAAAATTCATGAATTATGGGTTTTTATATAGGTCAAAAGGGACAAAGGTGAGGTGTGAAGCCACTGAGAAGACATACAGCAATGTCTTGTGCTATCCCAGGTCTAAGTGGCATAATCCCTTATTATATTCATTTCAGTGCCTGCAGTTTTTTCAAAATTTGGGTCAGAGTTTGTCATCATAAAGGAGTCCTCAAGGCTAGAGTGGTTGAGCACCAATACTCAGAGCAATTCTTTTCATGTTATATTGACCCCAGGAGAAGTGAGAGTAGTATTGCTGCTGACTCTACATCTCAGACGGCCCCTCTCACCGAATTTTCATGTGAGATGCTATTTCTGACAGACTGGAAATACTGGCTACAATTAAAAAAAAAAAAATACAATTAAACTTCCTTTTAGGGTAAGGGTCAGGGTACCAAAGGTTAAAAGTTAAACCTGACCCACTTGACAGCCCTGGTGAAGTGCTGGCTTTTTTGCTGCCTATTGGTCTGCATGGGTGACTTGTAGGGGCCAATATTGAGGGCGTAACTGGGTTAAGTGATTTCTTTCCTGAATGGTTACACTTCTAGCATACAAGTATCTTGTGCATCTTTCAAATTCTATACATAAAGTTAAAAAGACTTCATTTATGTGGCGTTTTTAAAGTAAAGTGGTGTACACTGGCAGTGCACACCCCTGTGAGAGGTTATGTCCCTCCTGTCTTATTTGTTCTGGAGCAAACACTGGAACAAATTAGCTGGTGGACTACAGTGACGGAACAGTAAATAGTGAGCAATTTCAGACACATCATCAGAATTTCCCTCTGTGTTTTCATGTTTTAGCTAGAAGGAAATGTCACACTGAGATCAGCCAGCATCAGTTCCTGCTAGCTGCAGTTATATGAGTATATAGATAAACAGAGCTCTGTGGAATAAGTGACGTTTGTGACTGGAAGCATCAGTGTTAACCCATCATGAGTACACAGATATATACACACACACCCAGTAACATCCAGGTCTGGTGGCTGGCTGGTGGCCCTGTTCCACAGCCAGCTCCAGTCATATTTTGTAGTTTTCCTTTAAAAAAATCGTAACCGGCCTTCTTTATGGATGCTCGCCCTGGATTACAGCTAAAGGGGGCTGTTGCATCACATTTCATAAATGTGTATGTATATGTCAGATAGCGGCAGAGGAAAGAGTGTGTGGATTAAAAGTATGTGTGTAAGAGAGAGAGAACAGCTGAGTGTGAGTGGGCGGTGGCTGTCAAATGAAATCTATGTCAGTACCACAGTTTTCTTTAGATGTTAAATTAAGCCTCAAGCCAGGTTTCCTCCAAGACATCTCCTTCCTCTGCAGCCGGCTACCAAATTGGCTCCACCGTTGCCTTACCCAGAATGCACTCTGAGAGTTGAGCTCCCCTGAAAACCTCCTGGAGCAGTACTCATCTCTGAACAGGTGGCTCGATGCTTACAGCACATGGCACAGCACCCTCAGGGGTTAAGTAGCTTTTTTCTTTTCTTTTTTCATGGCTCAGACACTTCTCAGTAGTGTTGTGTTCTTTGTTTCTTGCATCACAGTTTGTTTATAGCCTCCACTGCCAGGGATGGGTCCAGGATATTTTGGCCAGAGTGGCCAAAATGGCAACTTTCAGTATTAGAAATAAAACCAAACTTATGTGAAAAAAGTTGTGGCCACTTGTGGCTGGCTGCAAATGCAAAAGGAAAAATAAAAATCCATGAAGCCAAATGTTAAAATCCCACTTTTGCAGCAAAACTGAACATTTTTACAGCGAGGCACAAACAAAGTTTTACTTTCTATACTGCACCTCAATATTCGTATTGTATTCATGTTGTGCTTTAGGTTAGGGCTGGGCAATTAATCCCAAGTTAGATGGAATCGCAATAAGGCTGCAATTTTCAAATCACAGACAGTGCAATATTTTTTAAATCTGAAATATGTCAAAATACTGATTTGATACAAGTTTTTCTTTCAGCAGAGATTTTATGTTCTACACATTATGCATACATACAAGTCTTTTTTCAAAATAGTTTGTTAAAATTCTGCTTTTCCAGTTCGTATATATGATTTTATCAAAATGAGAATAACCTAAAAAAAGATCCTCCCTTCAGTACAGCAATCAATATCAAATTTGCTATATGAGCCAATATCCCAATTAGATACTGTTTTTTAAATCTTTCATCCCTAGTTTAATTCATCCTATATTGTGTTGGTTATAATATCGAATGATTAATTGCTTATGTTTGTTGAATAATACAAAAGATGTGGATCCTAAAAATAATCAGAATTGCAATGGGGTGCAATTTGTTTTTTTTCACAAATCGTTCAGCTCTACTTTGGGTGATTTTGCTTTTTTAGTTTTACTTTTTACATGTTTCTAACCTTGCAAAGAAACTGAGACTGAAGCTTCTGAAGGTTATGTTTGGAGGAAACAAGGTACTGCTCATCACCTGCCTACTACCATCCCAACAGTGAAGCTAGTGGCAGCATCATGCTGTGGGGCTGTTTTACAGCAGCAAGGACTGGGAGACTGGTCAGGTTTGAGGGTCAGCTGAATGGAAGCTGAACAGAGACATCCTTCCTGACCAGCCAGGGCCTTGACTTGAATTCTCCCAAACATCTCTGGAGAGACCTGAAAATGACAGTCCACCGACAGTTTCCATCTAACCTGTCTACGTTTGAGAGGATTTATGAAGAAGAATGGCAGAAAATCCCATAATCCAGGTGTGTAAAGCTTGTTACATCATATTTAAAAAGCTTGAGGCTTTAACTGCTGTCAAAGGTGTTTCAACTAAGTTCTAAAGAAATTTGCGAAAAATTCTAAAATTCTGTTTTCATGTTGTCATTATGGGATACTGAGTGTAGATTAATAAAAGAAAATTTAAATTTAAGCAAATGTGGCATCGGGCTACAACATAACAAAACTGAAAAAAGGGAAGGGTGTGAAGGTCTTGCTAGCTTCCAATGTGAGCTATCCAACCAGCTAAACAGTCCCCAAACAACTCCACAACAACATGGATGACATTTCATGAAGTTGACTTCAAGGAATGTCTTTTTTTTTATACTTTCCTTTACTGTGTAACTGTAACAGTACAAACACAGCTCTATAAATATGCTAATCAAACATAAAATCTATATAATATCTATATATAAATCAACACATCATTAGCCTATTGGCTATATGGCACTAGCACATTAGCGTGTTTGCATTAGCTTATCTGTTAGCTGCATGCTGCTTTAATTGGCATCAAACTCCTCAGAAACTTAAACAACGTAGCAGGTAAGTCGACATTCATGTTGTAAACATTGTTCATACTTACAGACATTGCTCTAGCAAGTAGAAAAGAAAGAATTTAAGATAACTATGCAGCCACGGAAAACAGAGCAGGTAAATCCCGCTACTTCCGGTGTAGACCGGAAGTACAGTAAAAGTACGTGACAACAGGAAATAATACTCTTAACTACCACAAGATGGCGCCATTTTGTTTTAAACAAGGGGAAATTATTATTAACACTATAGCGGGGCAGGACAGAGGGGGGTCAGAATATTTTCTGAATGCACTGTAACTGGCATGTCAAGTTAGCACCACTGCCTCTGTAGGTTACAGTAGACAGTAGCACCAATAAGACTCCTAATACTGACAAAAAATTGTGTCTACTTGATCAAAATGTAATAATCTTTTTGCCTTACATTACAGCACCACAACACTGACTGACAGAGATCCTGATACGATCATTAATAAGTGTGAACTAGCTAGTGTTCGAAAAATTAGCACTCACTTATGCGGTAATTGTGAGGAATTTCTTGCCTTTCACTTTCCAGATGGCAGCAATGACCAAAATGCAGAAGATTTTCCAGAATTTTTACAGATTTACAGAGTACATTTTTTGTTCAAATTTTTTGCAACTTAAAAAGGAATATTGTTCTCATATTCTTAGGTTGCACACTGATGTGTTGTTTCAAAACAGTCCACCGTGGCAAAAACTTTCAGTCTGAATAAATATCCTTGTTTTTCTGTGGTTGTTATTCTGTATGAATGCTAAACCAGGCTTTTACTTTTATGAGTATGAACCAGAAGAATAGTTGCCAAGTGTCACTAGTAACATTTTTATTGAAAGGATAGCCCTTTAAGATGAATTATCATGTTTCAAGGGGTCCCTGCAACTTAACTTAACTTCCACCTTTGTGGAAACAGAAAACCCCTGAAACAGTTAAAGTTCAGAGAACATTTTTTTTTCAACTGGCGGGTTTAGTTTTTTTGGCCATCAAGAAACACAATACAAACAGTGTGTGCATGCATATTAGCTTACAAAAGGTAAATACGGCTCTTGATTGATCATTTTTTGGTCTATTTAGGGTGGGAGGCACGCATAGCTCACAGACAAATAGGCAAGCCTTCAATCCTTTAAAATCTCTTTGCAGATGTGTTTTCCAGGCCTGTGGGACTCATGCAGGCAGTCAGAGCGCTCTGACCTGTTAACATGCAAGCTGAAATGAAAATCAAGTATGATTCTGCTGAGATGCAACTGCCACATGCCCAATCTGTAATGGTCGGCATGGAAGCAGCAGCTAGAGTTGGTGAAAGCTATTCTGAAAAGAGGATGTGGATGCTGCCAAGCATGATGAAGAGAGCAGGAAGGAAAGAAGACCACTGCAACAGGATTATTACCAGAAACTTCTACTTCCCTGTGTTAGAAACAACAACATTTAAACATTTACACCCCACCAGACAGTATCCCTTATGGTTTCATTAAATCTTCATACCGAGGTTCTTACAGTGCTAGAGGTTTTGCTGTCTGTGTGTTTGTGTGGGTGAAGCTGAGAGGGGAGAACCATTCCCTGTCTGTGCGCCCTTCTCTGTCTGCAGTCTGAAATGTGCTGTTTTTAAGCATCGTTCACTGACAAAACTGCTATGTGTAATTATAAGAAAGCTGGAGGATGGAAATGGTTTTGCCACAACACAAGCTCACACACACACACTAACACACACACCCGTAGCATCCTTTCCACCTGCACAGGCAATCAGTCAGGACTTGTACTCCCACAGCAGCACAGTGCTTCTTATTTAGACTCAGATAGGAACAGTGTGGGCAGAGTGATATACAGAAAAAAAGGTTTTGTCTGTGCAAGTGTAAGGGTGTGAGAGACTGTAATCTGAAAGCATTAAGAGCTATCTGTGTCTCCAATCCCAAGTAGGATTGTGGAGATATAGTAAATGTATTCAAAATATACTAAACAATTTGAAAAGAGCCTCTTAAACTGACTCAATAGATCACAGTTTATCAGAAGCTCACTTAACATGAATAAATGCTCAGTCCAACAGAGAAACTACTGCAAGAGTGCCAACTTATGATTTCTTAAAATGAGTACTTATTTATTGTTTTATAAAATGCAAGAAAGGAATCAAAAATCATTACTATTTCCAAGGCCCAGGAATGCATGTGAGCTAATTATGTAACAATGAAGCATAATGTAACAAGAAAAATGTGACAAAAAACTCAGAATGTAATTATAATAATGTCAGTATTGTAACAAAATGCTGCTGTCACATTTTGCATCTGTTGCATCCTAATTATGTCATAATTTTATTAAATCATAGAGTAAGCATCTAACTTTTTTTTACACATTTTGAGCTTCACCAGTGAAAATTAGGTGGGCAGGCTTGTGATTGGCTGATTCAGATTGTTGGGCGGTGCCTACAAAGCAGCGTCTAAGGCCGGCCCACATCCTGGACTCTCTATAAATGAACATATCAGCATCAGCTGCTGCACTGGATGGTTTCTTATGTCTCGCTCAGGTCCAGAGCAACCAGTGTTAATTTTATAGACTAAATCTACTATGTCTTAAACTGTTTGTCGACAGCCTTTTTTCCATGAGGACGACCAGACTAAGACTAGCCAAAAATAGTTTAGGTAAAAGTAAGTTAGGTTAAGTTTAAGTAAGAGTAAAAGTACTTAAGTAAGCTTAGTTTTCATCAAGATGATTAAAACTAGACTAAAATGTATTTTAGTTTTCGTCGGACATTAAAATTATCTGATATTTCTCCACTGTGGGTAAATCTGTCAAAAAACAATGTATCTGTAGCTATTCTGCCTCTCTTCAGAAAGCAGGGACCCCAGGTGTGGCAGGGTGCATAGAACACACTACCATGACTTGGTACCACATTAAGGCAAGAAAATAAATGCTTGGAGTAAAAGTAAGGACTAAAATGTGAGGACTTTTTATGGACTACAACTAGACTAAAATGTTTCAGAGTTTTTGTTGACTGAAACTAAAAAAGGTAGAAATCAAACTTTCAGAAAACGTGTGATGAAAAATGCCATCTCAGGTTTTCCCCTCATGATATCATGTGAGGAGTTAGCCCCGCCCCCAGGTTCGGTTGGCCCTCCCCACTTGGAAAAAAGTTCCGCCCTCCTCTCCTGACAGGGGTAGAGTCAGACAGTTCATTAACATTTAAAACCACAGATACAGGAACAGCTCGTTCTGAGCAGGGCTGAAACAGAGCGGTTGTTAGACATGTAAAATCCAACACTGGAGTGTTTTTTCAGAAATAAACTTCACAGGCATGTTTTGGGGACCTCTGAGACCAATATAAACTTGTCTTTAAAGGGTAAAATATGTGACCTTTAATTATGGTATTTACCTAAATGTTGTGTTGTTCATATCAGCTTTTCATGTGTGAACATATTTTTAATCTTAAATTAAAGTAAAAACTATTGAATGAGTGCTTTTAGTGCAATCTACACTCTATTGTGAAGCAAACACCACGTTAATCCATAAATGATTGACTCACTCTATAATGTAAAAAAATTATTAGGAGAAAAATATTTGTTTGCTACATAATGTAACGATGGACACAAAATGTAACAGCAGCATTTTGTTACATTATTGACCACTTCTTACATTTTGTTACATTTTGTTACATTTTTCGTTTTACATCATGCATCTTTACATTATCAGCTCTTACAAGGCAAGATCAACTTACTTTGACGAAAGACAAAGTTCTCTCTTGAGGTTATTTGCCTCCGTGAGGCTTTTGATTGTTAGATATTAAACGTGCAGTGGTGGGTAAAGTAGAATAAGGATCAATGATCTTGATCTTTGACTTCCAAAATTTAATTACTGTATCAGTGAGTCAGTGTGGATATTTGTGCAAAGAGAAAATCCCTCAAGGTGTCTTGAGATATCACATTCATGTCAAAAAGATAACCATAAGGCCCAATGTCCTTGAACATGGGCCTCAAAAATCTTATCAAATTGTTATCAAATCAGAGAGGACATTGGCTCAGAGTTTGAAGAAAATCCCTCAGAGTTTTCTTAAGAAATGTTGTTCAATGTTGGAAATGTTAACAAAGATCCCTCAAAGTATTCATAAAAACAGTGCATGAACAGGGCATGAACATGAGGCTCAATGAGCTTAAAGGGGACATATTTTAACCTTTTAAGACAAGTTTATATTGGTCTCAGAGGTCCCCAAAACATGCCTGTGAAGTTTGTTGCTGAAAAAAATTCCAGTATTGGATTTCTGCATGTCTAAAAACCTCTCTATTTCAGCCCTTCTCAGAATGAGCCTTTTCTGTGTCATGTTAATGAGCTGTCTGACTCCGCCCCAACCACACCCCTCTCAGGAAGTGGATGCAGCATTCCTGTTGTTACAGGCACTTTTATCCAAAGTTTGGGGCCTGACTGGGATTCAAACCATCAATCTCCCAGACTGTGGTCAGCAGGGTAACCCACTGAGCTATCCAGCATCTCAGCTGGTAGCTGAGAGGATCAGTAGAGGGGGGCGGAACTTTCCTCCAAGTGGGGGAGGGCCAACCAAACCCGGGGTCGGGTGCTTACTCCCCATGTGAGGTCACTAGGTGTAAAATCTGAGATTGTGGACAGGCCAGGGACACATATTTGTGTTAGAAAAGCCTGAAAAAGTGATTTTTGCATAATATGTCCCCTTTAATGTTTGAGTTATGACCTTTAAAATCTACTTGAGTCAAACTGGATATTTGTGTGAAGATTGTTGAATATCCTTGAAGCATTCTTGTGAAATAGTAATCTCTAGCAACAGATGAGCATGAGGCTCACTGACTGATCTTTGAACCATTACTTTCAAAATCTAGTCAGAGTATCCATGAGTCAGAGTGGGCGTTAGTGCAAAGTTTGAAGAAAATCCCTCCAGCAGTCTTGAGATCATATATACCAGGGATGCATGGAGAGACGTACTACTCAAATACTCAATGCCTCCAGCTTCCACTATTGCTGGTTTGAGTCATAATGAATACTGTCAGTTTGGGATGAATAATTTAATATTATTCATTTAGTCAGATGATCTGTTTATTTCAGTTACACTTTAATGTACTTAAAACTTTATTTAATCCTTTAAAATAAACACATTTCTGGGTCTAAATGTGATTTAAAGGCTTAAACAATAAAACAAATAGCTTTCCTGCAAAAACAACAAAGCAAACGTTGTGTATCTTTTAGCTTATTCATTGTTCAAATATGCAGTCATTTTGACTCTGCTTTTTAATGATTTTCTTTGCTTTTTTTTTTTTTAAATTGACAGAGCATCACTTTGAATCATCATTAATTAAAGCTGCAAAAAGCATGCACAAATATTAATGTTTGTTTCCTGATTCTACTGACTCTTATTTTCCCAGTCTATAACCCTTTCCAGATTGTGATTCTCCAGCAAAACAAAAAAAAAGAAGCTCCTTCACAGACACTTGTGTTCTTAGTGTGTTTCCACCAAGCAGTCTGGTTTGATTTGGTGAACTCTGATCTGACTCGCTGGCCTGCCACAGAATTAGCTGGGCCCCTGAACAACCCAGAGAACGGGCCCTCCCCAGCCGTGATTGATGATATCAGTGAATGTTTTTTGGATCAGCATTGGTGCTAGCATCCTGGCAAACTGTTACTTCATATTGGAGCTTAAAAGTGTGTCAAGCTATTATTGGGTTCTGATGTTGAAATCATATATTCATGCCACTTTGTAACACAGATTTTTAACCCCTTTCACAACTTTTTCATTGAAATATTGCCATTCCCCCCCCCCAATCTTGTCTAACTTTCCGCTCATTTTTTAACTCTTTTGTTCATTTTTTTAAAACAATTTTAGCCACTTTGAACCTTTTTTTCAATTTTAACTAAATTTTGGAAATGTTAACCCCTTTTTACTTCTTATCATCCTCCATTTATGTCAATTTCTGCCCATTTTTAAAACTTTTAACCCATTTCTGCTATTTTTAACTGCTTTTCACCATTTTCCAGCCATTTTTGCAAGCCATTTTTGACACTTTCATCAATTTTTTTTAACCTCTTCTCACCTCTTTTCGCCACTTTTTTCACCAATCATTACCACCATTTATGCCACTTTAACTCATTTTTGCCTTGGTTTTACAATTATTTGTTTTCCCTGGCCATTTATGCTTTTTTTCAAAACATTTAAGCCCACCATTTCACCATTCCTTGACCATTTTTGCATATTTGGAAGCCATTTTTGCCAACTTCATCCAATTTTTGCCTCTTCTCGCCACTTTTGACCATTTTTTTTTGTCACACTTTAACTGCTTTTCACCATTTTCCACCCATTTCTTCATTTTTGGTAGCCATTTTTGCCACTTTTATCCTTTTTTGCCTCTTCTTACCTCTTTTTTTCCCCAGGTGTAAGCCATTTATATGATTTATAATCTTTTTTTGCCATATTTAAAAATTATTTCATCATTCTTCCCACATGTTTGTGAACATCACAGCTTAGCAATGAAGACATTACTTTCCAAATGGTTTAGTAAGAAAGGTAATTCTGTTTTAAGAAAAGGGGTTTACATTTTGCAAAAGGTTATTATGTACTACCGCATAAACAAATACAATCTATTTTTTTTTTTGCTTTGTATTGCTTTGATGAAATTTGTTATCATTCAGGTTAAATATAAAATATAGTAATCACTGACTAGACATGCTCCCCATTTGGCTGTTCCCCAAAAAGCCCCCCCCCCCCCAGGTGGCTTCTTTACAAGAAAGCTCTGGTCAAACTTTCCCACTTTCCCTGCATAGTCACCAGCAATACTGAGCACACGCAGAGAGATAGATTTGCTTTGACGTCATTGTGCATACATAATTAGCCATGTGATTGCTGTCTGAGGAGATAAACAACCCCAGCACCACAGGACAGTAGATGTAGTAAGATTAGGCAACTTTTAGTTAATATTAATGCATTCTCGCAACATATCTTCCAGATTACACAAAATATAAAATGCAAGTATTCAGTATTTACTTATCTGGTCATTTGCATGTTCTCTGCCGGACATTTTGACTGGTTTTATATATATATATATAAATATATAGATTTATTTTTGGCCTTTATTGGATAGGACAGTGGATAGAGTCGGAAACAGGGAGAGACATGCAGGAAATAGTGCCACGGGCCGGATTCGAACCCGGGTCGCCTGCCTATATGGCATGCGCCTTAACCACTCGACTACCGGCGCGCCGACTGGTTATATTTTTATCTGCTGGACTTTCACCCTTTTTACCAGCCAATGACTGGCAAATGCCAGCTATCGGAAACTCAGGCTTAGCAGCCCCATGTAGTCAGAATGGTACGATCTTGGTTACATAACAACATTCGACTATGAGGTTCATAGTCGAATCAGACTCCTCTGAATTGAATCGTCGAATTGCCGACTATTCCAGGTCACCCCTACTATGTATTCCTACTACTTTTGCTTTGTACCTTATACAACCTAACTTCAAAAATACCTAAACACCCCTTTAAAAACTGGCATCATTCTGTGATGGGTATCATAACATGGGCTTGGGAACACTTCAGAAACCCCCGGTCATCTGAGATGGAGAGAGCTTGGAAAAAGTGTGACAGTCTGATGAGTCCACATTATAAAATTTATTTTGGAAATAATGGCCACTCAGTCCTCTAGCCTAAAGAGAAAAAAGGGCCATCCAGATTGTTATTAATGCAAAGTTTAAAATCTAGCATCTGTGATGATGCAGGGTGTATTAGTGCATATGGCATGGGTAACTTGCACATCTGTAAAGACACCATTAATACTGAGAGTGACAAGCCACAGTCTGCATGAGTGCAAGTACTAGACTGGTTTACATGCAGTCCAGACTTGTCTTCTTCTGAAAATGTAGGGCGCATTATGAAGCACAAAATAGGACAACTTTAGATAAACATCAAGCAAGGATGAGAAAGAGCTCCACTTTAATACTTCAACAATTACTGTCTTCAGTCCCCAGTCTGCACAGTTTCTTTAAAATGCAGAGGACCCAGTTTGCTAACTGAATATATTTTCAGTTACCTGCCACAAAAATATTAACCTCTCCTCAAGCTTGTGTTATACTGCTGCACATACAGCACTGAGTATGCAGACACTTGTCAGATGTCTGTGCTGCTCCTCACTGCCCATCAGTACCTCTGATCCTGTGCTGCAGCTCGCTATTTGATAAAACTGTTTAGCATTCAAGAGGAAACCTCAGCACTCAAGTACTCCCAGTATTACGCATTTAACTCCTTCCCCTCAGAGGAGCAGAGGGATAGAGAGGAAGAGGAGGGAGAAAGAAACAGAAGGATCCTTATGGGAAGAGTGAAATTTCACAGGACAAAAGCCTGTTATTGAATTCCTGTCATGATTCTTTGGATAATAACCTCCACTATCCGGCCCCCAAGACACATTTAACGGCTTCCACAATCCCACTCCCATCTGAATTCACTGGCTGGAAGTGTGTTGGCGCATACAAGCTGCTGCACTGTCCCACCACGCTCTGGATGCTAGTGAACGCCTCTGTGCTGGATTAGACTTTGAGTCCCTTGAGCAGAGTTTAGAAAACACCACAACGTATCCCATCAGTATGTGAAACACCAAGCAGCGAGGGTAATGGCTTTGGGAAAGTCATACCCTGTTTTAAAAAAAAAAAAAAAAAAAAAAAAAAAAAACAAGGCAAGATGTACCTGAGAGCTGAGCGTGCACTGATTGGCTAACCACAGGAGTCATGATGAGGCCTGATTGCTGTGCGATTTGAGAATCCTCAGACCCACAGCTCATCAATATCCCTCACAGCTCCACTGTACTGCGGCAGGACGCCGGCACCAGCAAGATGAATATTTATCAAAGCCATAAAAAGGTACAGAAAACAATTTATTCGTCACAGAGAACAGGCAGTAAAAGCTCTCTCTAGTCGCATTCTCAAAACAGTGCAATAACTCAGACACACAACCTCTCAGCCTAAAGGGGAGATTGTAATATGAAGGCATTTGTACACACTCTGCAAGGAAACACTTCTATATGGCAGCCCACAAGGACAAACAAGCTGCAAATGCCTTAAAATTTCCATTAACTGTGCTGCAAATTCACTCCAAAAGAAATTAGACAATGTATGTTGGGATCTGTAAAACGGCATCCTCACAGCCTACTTAGGAAATTCAGTGGAGTCAGTCTCTGGTTGGTATCTTTCCAGCATACAGTATCCCATGTAGTCAGATTGACCAACGTGTTAAAAAAAAAAAAAATGCAATTTAATCATATGACTAGGTTTGACCACAACTTTCTCTCGTAGTCCTCCAGCGCAGATGTTTACATGCCTGGGGGTGAGGGGAGGGTCAGACACAACCAGCAGTGATCAGTGAGGAGACAGACCTAGGTCTGCTTAATGGCAATTTTCTTTTAAAAAGCTGGTGAATGTTAGTTAAGATAAAACAAAAACTGGGTACATGCTGCAGTGATGAACTGTCTTTACGCCAAAAAACAACGAGTCAACCAGCACAATGTTAATGATGCTAACAACAACACAGGATCGAGCCATGGTCATATCACTCTCTTCAGCTGCTTCGAGAGGCATCTGGCTGCAGACCTCGAGCAAACCTTTACGCTGGGGTGTTCAGCCGCAGACCTGCACGCTGGGGCGTGACATACATTGCCAGAGCTGTGGACCTCTACGCTGGGGCGTGACGTATATTACCCAAGACGAATATGCTGCTCTAGCCGCTTGCCCACTGGCTTACCCTAAATCTAACCACTTGGGTTTTAATGCCTAAACCAAACCACTCGGGTTTTAGCAGACTTGGGGTCTGCTACTGCACGCCCCAGTGTAGGAGTCGGGGTCTGTTGCTGCACGCCCCAGCGTACGGGGCTATGCTAAGGTCTAGTAAGCACAGCGGTGTAATCATGCTAACAACAGCTAACACGCTGCATGCCCCAGCGTAGAGGTCTGCCCCAGCGTAGAGGTCTGCCCCAGCGTAGAGGTCTGCCCCAGCGTAGAGGTCTCCGGCTGAACACCCCAGTGTAGAGGTTTTGTCGAGGTCTGCAGCCAGACCCTCTTGGCTGCTTCAGGACAGTTTTCTTCTTCAGCTGCTCAGATAAATGCTGAAAAGTGCTCCAAAACTTTAAGCAAGTCCTGTTTGTTAACAATATTAATCCAGTGTAGAAATCTGTGGTGGAATTGGCAAAATTGAAGTTAATTAGCAATCTTTATGATATGAAGATCGAAAATATGATACGTTCAGGTAACCTGAGTAAATCAGAGGACTGTATTTGATATGTCATGATGCATTCATATGTCACATAAAAATGGGAAAATTTCGTTTTTGATGAGAAACTTCAACAGTTGTGAATGTGTTTATATTTGAGGGATGTACAATAGATGTGACAGACTGAATCATAGCTTTTTAACTCAAACACTACTCAGCTAAGACCACTTGTAGTTTAAATATTTGCCCTTATTTTGTCTTTCCACCGAACTGTAGAAAGTATAGATAGTGGTATCGATAAGGACTCAGATCAGCACTGTAATGTGCTGTACATAAAATTAAAAGAATGAAAATAAAACACTTGACAATAACAACCTTTAAAAATATAAAAACATAAAATATACTTCAACTATAAAAAATTACTGTGATTATTCATGATTAATCAAGTTAATCACAGCGTAGTAATGTGATTAACTTGATTAATTCTTTTACTAGAGTAACAGTACTAGTTAAAACATTTCAATACTTTGCTCTCTTTTATCCTTTATCATCTTGCAAGTTTTAATATGTTTTTTAATGTTAGACTATGATGGAATAGGATATGATTTTATGCACCTTATTTTCCTGTGGGGAAGTATGTCTTACAGGAATTCAAAGTTAGTTTGATCCAGACTTCTTATTGGCTCCCGAGTCTGTCCATCAGCTCATTGGTCAGTCTATCTCGGCAGCGATATGCCTGTATGTGTGTCTGGTTGGTGTCCATCATTCATCAATCGTTTGATGATGTCTGCTCTCGGAGGGTAAGCTGCATACATTAAGATTGCTTCATGGTTGAATTTCTAATACAAATCAACAAAACAAAAATCAACATGAGAGCTAATCCACAAATTCCACTCCGTTTTCTACGTAGCTTACACCGCTAACAGAGCTACATGAACTATGATTGCTGCATTAGAATGTTTTCTTGGAGGACAAACTTTTTGTAAACATACTGTTTACTTGGCTTTATCAAAAATGTGAATTCATGTTTCGCAGGTCAGGTTTTTGACTTGGTGTCCCAACCCTAGCCCAAACCAAGTTTGATTTGATTTGATTTTGAAAGTTTTAGCATGTATTTCCATTCTGACAGATGCATCATCTCACAGTAACGGTTTGTGAGAGGGGTTGTCTGAGAGCTGTGATCTGCAGCCGGACCCTCTTGTTCACTTTTGTGTTACTACGTTTTTTTTTCTTTGCTTCTAACTGCATAGTTGCTTCACTGCAATGGTAAAAAAAAAAAGACAACGTGAAGCTGATAAACATCTCCTACAGCCTTATGAGGCATTTTTACTGAGGAAGGAACAGCTGAGTTTTTAGAAGGCTGATTGTACTATGGGGAAAATGTCTGCTCTCTCTGAAGGTTCAGCATAGATAGATAGTCATTTATTGTCATTACATTGTAAAAATGCAACAAAATTACATTTGGCAGTCTCCTCTGTTGCAGCAAACACAGTGGTCCAAGTGGTGGTAAGAAATCCACAACCTCACGTCATCAATCCTGCTGTCGAGGTAGCGGGCATCTGGGAGAAAGATGCTCTGCACAGCAGGCTTGTGTGGGGCTGCTCTTAGCCTAGCCTGCAGGTCCGCTTGTTTGCCCCGCTTTCGCCTTCTCCCACAATGCCGTCGCTGCCTCCTCCCCACTGGCTTTAGGTGTTGTGATGTTCCACGTCCTCCTCTAGTCAGTCTCAGAGCGCCCTGTTCTCTTGGTAATCTCCATCAGGAAAGATGTAAACTCTGTGGGTATGCTATCAGTTCTGGTGTAAGTGTAGGGCTTTGTTTTGCTGCTAGTGATGGAGTGCCGGGCTGCTGCGTTCGTACGCACTGCCCCATGCTACCTCAATAGGTAGCATTCAGTAGTCTCCAGTTGATCGGGCAGTGTTGCGTTGCAGTTACTGGCAGTTGGTGTTAGCTTTTAAGCTAGCCAGGAGTTGTCGTTAAGACTGAGGTCTTCTTTTCACCTTTTTGGGTTTTTCTTGATGGGAATTTCCTGTTCTTTCTCTCAAAAGTGTCCTGGACTATCCATCGTCTTTGTTTTCACAGGTTTCATCATATGTTGTCAACTTAATTGTGAAAAACACTACAAGTCCAAGATATAAATTAAAAGTGCATTTTTCTTGCTGCCAACTGCTCTGGTTGCCCGGCAACAAAAAGGTATTAATTAAAATATTTAAAACATTTTTTCCATATCAAAGCCAGAGAACATTGGTGACAATGCTCTCTCTCCTCTGTTGGCCTCCGTACTCATACTCTACGTTGCAGTTGAATAAAAAAGCATCAGGTTTAGTTGAGTGTTCTCTGGATTAGAATAATTGCCTTTACTAATCTGCAGGGATTCATTATAGCAGTCAGATAGTACGGTCCTGCCGCCAGGATTATAAGGTGCAGAGTGAGAGCAGCAAACACGAGGTGTCTGACTGTAGACACAAACTCATTTCCTTCTCCCTTTTCTTGCTCAGCCCAGTGAGCTGGCTGAAGACAGGACAGGACGATGGGAAAACAACCCCCCCTCTCTTAACCCCCCCAAGCTTATTAAGCCCCCGAGTGTTCAGGAAAAAACTCTCATGCGGAAAAGATTTACGTAAAGAGAAGAATTCTGTCCTCATTTCCGTATGCTGTACACACCAAATCCTCCTCTTTATACGCCGTGTTTGAGTCTGGCTCTCCACGGTCTCTTTCTGGCAAAGTTTTCTCTGTATTTTCTCGCTCTGATTAACTGAGAGGGCGTTTTTTTTTTCCCTTGCAACAGGACATTTGCAGTGCCAGCCTTGATTAGAACATGTTTAAAATACCACCACCCTGCACCACCTCCGTCTCCTCCATCCTGCCTTCTGGCTCCTCTCTACATCCACCTCTCCCACTCTGTCTTTTGTCTCCTTTTTCTTCTTTTAATTTCTCCTCCACATCACTTTCCTTTGTCCCTTCTTCCCGGTATGATTAAAGGTTTTTCTTCAGATGTATTTTCATCAAATACCTCAGTGCCTCGCTATGATTACGCTTCTTTTTTCCCCCCTTTTGTCATGCTTTGTCTGTTTTCTGCCAGAGCTCCATGTTTGATTATAGCTTCACTCTGTCTGATTAGAGCTCTCGTCTCGGTGAGTGCTGTTGTCTTCCTGGTGCTCTCTCTCTCTCTCTCCCTCCCTTCAGCCAGAGTGACCTTGGCAGAATAAGAAAGACAGAGACAGCGACAAATTCAAGAAAGCCTTACCTGATAACAAATAGAAACAGAGGAAGCATCTGCAGTACTAAGAAAAACAACATATTTATGATGATTATAATAAAAATAGATTTCCACAACAATCTCTGGGTGCATCATTGAAGGCAGAATGTGAACTGACTTTTTTTTCCTGCTTTACAGCAGTGGTAAAGTCACTGCTTATTTCTGTTAAGATTCAGTTCACAACTTTAACTTGTTGCTCCCAATTAAAACATCATTGATTTTTTCACTCACTTGAAGGCAGTAGAAATGAGGTGTTAACACAGTATTGGCATAAAATAACAATTAATCTGGAGTGTTTGGACCTTTTTGAGGTTGTACGAGCTACTGGTCAGTATATTGTAGAAGCCTTGGAGATGCCCTCTATATATAAACCATTTAAGTGCTGACACGAAAATTATCAGCCATACAATGCTGAAGATGAGATCGGTATTACCATATAATTTAGCTAGTTTTAGAAATAGAATTCCCCAAAGTAAATTAAATGTGCGCAAGGGGTTAACAAATTATTGGCTCGGTTGGCATTTTTCAGATGATCTTTATAAAGATTTGGTTGTATTTATAGATTGCAGATTGAATAGATCAATTAGAAAGCGTGCTACTTTAGGTCACCCTTGATGTGAGCCTTTAACCTCGCAAAGCACATAGATTGGTTAGATTCCATGTCAGTCATCAGACAAATCCATCCTGCAAACCTCCAATCTGAAATCATTGTGCCAGGCCTGGAAAAAGGTCCTGACCAATCAGTATCATTTATGAAGAATGGACAGTAGTGGTGGGTGGGGTTTAGTTGTACTTGAAGCCAATGGCAAAGGCTGTCGCTAGTGTCGCTTTTAGCTTGGATGTAGCTTTAATAGAGCGGCATTTTACTGTGCCTATAAAAAGTACTGACCCCATTGGTTGGTTTACCCTTTAATTAATTTCCTCCGCCAAGGAGGTTACGTGATCGGCAGGATTTGTTATTTGTTAGCAACATAACTCAAAAAGTTCTGGACGGATTTTGATGAAATTTTCAGGAAATATCAGAAATGGCATAAAGAAGAAGTGGTTTGATTTTGGGAGTGATCTGGATCACCGTCTGGTTCCATGAATTTTTAAAATGATTCTTCACTATTGGGAGATAGGGCTAATGGTCTGCGCTCTCCGAGTGCTTTTCTAGTTTTATAAAGGGTCCATTTGGCTTTTTTGACAAAAGAAATTACAGAAAGTTACCTTTGGCTGCAATCACAGCACTGAGTCTGTGTGGATAGGCCTCAGTCAGGCTTGCACATCTAGACACTGTAATTTTACTGCATTCGTCTTTGCAAAACTGCTCCAGCTCTGTTAGGTTGCGCAGGGATCAGGTGTAAACAGACCTTTTCAAGTCCAGCCAGAAATTCTCTATTAGATTGAGGTCTGGAATTCCACTCAGCCACTCCACTCGCTTTGTGCTTCAGGTCATTTTCTTGTTGTAAAATAAATCTTGTCCTAAGCCGTAGTACTATTACAGACTGAATAAGATTGTCCTCAAGGATTTTTCTATATTTTGCCTCAATAGTTTTACCCTCTACCTTTAAAGGCCTTCCAGAACTGGCTGATTAGAAGCATCCCCACAGCATGATGCTGCCATCACTGCGCTTCACATTAGTGATGGTTTATTTGTAGTAATGTGTAGTGTTTGGTGTTCACTGAACATAGCATATTGTCTTATGGCCTAAGAGTCATAAAGAAAAAATCTGCTCTGACGGCCATTCATCATTCATGTAGATCGTTGTGAGACACTGTCTCTTTCAGAACAGGAACAAAAAACTTTAGAAACTAAATGAGATTTAACTTCCATTTATGTTTAGGGTAATGGTTAAGGTAAGTGTTAGGATACCAGAAGTTAAAGTTAAAAATCTGACCTGCAACACATAGTTATAAAACATTTAAAGAAGTCGAGTAAACAGTCTTCTCTCAGGGAAAAATCTTTTCCTCCATGAAATCATTTTACTTCAGCAAACGTGGCTCATTTAGCTTTGTAAGCTAAGCTATGTCAATAGCATAACTAAAGCTAAGCTCACAAAGCAGTTAAGGTTGCTAATTTATCTACATAGATATGTTAGCTTTAGCTGCATTTCCTACAGCTCCCATTGGTTCGGCTAAAGCTAACTAAGCTACGCCGGCCAATGTAGTAATGTTAATTATGTAGCTAGCATAGCTATGTTAGCCTTAGCTAAACATAGCAAAAGCAAGATATCAATCGTTTATCTACTCCTAAGACAGGCTGATACATAATTTGACCCTTTTCTCTTTACTACATTTATGAAATGTTGCTCAGTCTGTAATGTTTGCAGTGTGGTTATTTCATAAATGTAATAGCCAGACTCTGTTTATAAACATAGTTGAATAAAAAAATCTAAAACTAAAAGTACCTTGAAGCAGCCAAGATTTTCTTGGTGGAGATGATATTCTGTAACTTCTCCTGACTGGCCTCGGGATAAGTTTGCATTAAATACAGGCGGGGCTAAGTTGTAGTGTTAGCCAGTAGCTGATTAGCTCGGATGTAGCAATATTATGGTGACAGTTTTATCAGAACTGGAACACAAACTAAAAGAAGAGCAAAGAACCACACTGAAAGCTTTTCATGGTGAAGAGGTTTTTGCACTTCTCCCAACCTTATCCACAAACAAGCTCCACTGTTCATAAACTATGACAGTGCCTCCCTGTCCAGCTCAGATCACAACTGGAGCTGTGCATGTGGACTACATTTTGTCTTCTTGCTCTGACTGGCCTGTAATGAATGCGACAGACAGAATGTTTGTCCAATCACCAGGGCTCCTTTTTAATTGAAGTCTGTCACTGGGTGTACACATGGAAGAGAAATTGTAAAAAAGTGTGTTAGTCTGACTTTATAGAATTTAAATGTCCAGTTGTAGTCATACAAACACAAAACCTGAGGTCTGCCTGCTGTTTGGTGCTGAATATACTTTCAGAGCTTGTTCCCTGAAACAGCAGCCTGCTGCAGCCAGAAACTTCACACTGAGAGATAGAACCAAAATAGTAAGTGTGTGGGCCACAAAGCTAAAACTCACGAAAGCTCTGTAAAGTCAAGAGAAGCTGCAGATTCAGGGGAGAATCTCTGTTGGACCATCAAAACCTGAAACCCCTTCACAAGGAAATTTCATAGCATTTTATATTGAAAAAATATTGAAAGTGTGTTTATTGCAAAAACTGAGGCCTGCAGTGTTTTATGTGTTTGCCTAAGAATAGACGTCTTGTTCCAAAACCTCCACCAAGCAATGTGTTTACCTAGACTTGTTGGTCATGTAATATATTCAGATTTTTCTTTTTCTTTTTTTTTTTTTTTTAGAAATGAGACAACTAAACTTTCTTAGTTTTGAGTTTTTGCAGTAAATGACCTTTTAGCCTCACATATTCTACCTTCCTCCTTAAAACAGGGCAATAAAACCCATTAAAAAAAATCACACTGCAGCAAGTTTAAACCATTACTGGAGGATTCCTGAAGCGTCCGTTAATTAACCACAGACTGATAATATCTCTGACTTATCCAGATAATGAATAAGAGGAATTTATGATACATGCTGCAGTAATTCATAGATTCAAGGTTTAAGGTTCATGAATCATCAAGATTAATGCACAAGTCAAGCAAAGTCTCAGTCCCTTCATAAGAAAATATACTGATAGTCTATACAACTTCACATTTTTCTGTCAGTGCAATCCTGCTTTTAAAACGAAAGAGCAGATACTAAATGACTAAACTACAGGAGCCCTGAGTGGACATATATCCAGATGTTTATTTAACTCAGTTCTCCCATGACAAGCAGTCATTTCTCATGGATGTCTTTTGCTTTACTTTGGAGAATGTGACTTATTTTGTTGTCTCCAGTTTTTCAGTAATAATGAGTTAATTTCTCCAGACCTTGACAAACAGTTCAAATAAATTCATACTCACCTAAAAAAAGCATTTATATCCTGAGACAACCCAAGCAGTTGGTAGGGATTTAGAGAAATCAGTCTAAATTTACGTATTATCATGCAAAAATTGAGGAAACTACAATGTTTGTCTGCTCAAGGTTTCCATACCAAACTATTTTATCCTTAACGTCCAAAGTAGATGGATTTGCCTCTTTTCGTGTTTCTCACTGGTGAATCCATCTTGCAAAGCTCCCATGTGAACAGAGCTTGCTCTGTATGAAAGTGACAGGACCAATCAGGAGTAAGAGGCAGTGCTTCTGGGCGCAGCGGAGTCGTGACGTAAGAAAGCAGTGACAAGAGGCCGGTGCCATTATGGTGGAAGAGATTAGCGTGGATGCTGCGTCAGTTTCTAAAGTTGACGGCATTTCTTTGTTAGAAGAACAAAGAACAAAGAACAACATTTAGGTCATTTCCACCAAGCGGTCCGGCTCAGTTCGGTGCGGTACGGCACACATTTTTTTGTGTTTCCATAGAGCAAAAGTTTGAAAGGGTCCCAAAAAACTGACCCGTACCGTCCCACTTTCCGGCACCCTTCCATAGGGGTGCCAATCTTACCTACCCGTACCAAAAAGGTGGAGCTACACATACAACAATAGGGGCTGCACTGACATCACGTCAGCGCATGACTCAGCTGATCACCTCCGAGTTTCAAACACTTAAGTCCACGCTGTGAGAAGCGGGCGAAAATGGAAGAAAAGCGGACTAATATTTGCCTACATGGGAAATATTTGGACTCGACGGAGATCCAAACTGTTTCTTAGTCTATGGATATTGATATTTGGCCACAAATCAAGTTTCCTGACGTTTATCTGGAACCGATTTTAAGAACATAAAGCAGAGCCCAAAGGCTCACATAAGCCTGATCCATCCGCGATGGATGAGAAACTAAATTAATGCTTAAGTTTTGTGAATATGAAGCCTTAGAACAGTTCATTCTTATCTGTAACTAGTTATTAATCTACTCCTTACTTTAGGTAACCTGTGAAAACATCGCTCTGTGGTTGTTGAACGTGTTTATAAAACTTCAGGCTGCAGACTATTTTAAAACGAGATCAGCGCACCCCAGATTTCTGACTTAATCTATCTTGATTTTAACATCAGCTGAACTTTTACTTTATTTTCAATGTGGCGAATTCTCACAGCACAGCTCTTAACTTTCATATTTTGTCGTATAAACTATTCTAGACTAGATATATTCACATATAATAATGTGAATAATGTACAGTTACGACTTAAACTGTCTCTGTGCACGTATTCCATCAGCTGATGATCTTTACTGACAGTGGTTAATGTAATTCAGATGTGGTTATTTTTTAAAAAACACTCTCAGCTGAAATAAAGCTGTTTACTGCTTATTCCCAACTGATATCTGTCACTCATCCTTTCTATAACTCTGCAGCTGGAACAGCTCTCTCGCGCTGTCTGTGACTTCACAAGCATGCTTTTACAGCCCCGCCCACCAAGTGAGAGCACGGGTGTCTGTGGAAACGCAAATTATTTTGTCTACATAATGTCTACATCATTAAAAAATGCCTACTCCAATGTATTTCTAGTTGAGCCGACTTAAGACTGATACATAATGAAGCATGAAGTGCTAATGGAAGCTGCTGATCTTTTGCTGTACATCATTCATGTTTAATTGTGAAGGACTGTGATTATTCTCAGCCATCAGGTTCATTTGCCTGCTGAGTAATTCTTGTTTAGAATTGAGGACTCTGTTCCATCAGGTATTTTTACTAAACAGAAAAACTGCCGTTTTGGTTACATGGACGAATTCCTCACTGTTAGGGGTGGAGCTTGTTAATTGCTATTAATAATGATACCCTTATTGATACTCCTTATAGGCCCCATCCTCTAGGACTGTCAAGGGCCCAGCCAATGGGCAGGCAGGCATGGAACCCATGTGGCTTGATAAAAGTAGCAATAAGCTTAAATGTAATTGATTCCCAGGTTTTGTACCAAGGTTTTGATCTACATGCCTACTCAAAATGAGGGAGAAAAGCTGTTAAAAGCAACCTCAGAATGCTTTGTGAATAGCCTCCAGCATTGACCAGGAATATCACTATTAACAGCTTCTTTCCCTCATTATTAGACCTTGTGGGATTCAGTTTTTGTTGAACAGAGTCAAGTTCAAAATAAGAAGTACGCAGTGGAGGTGGGTAGAGCTGAGCAGCACATCTCTAGGCGTCATCTTTTGGTCATGAAAAGACACGAGTGTTACTGTCAGTGCTTTATAACCAGCTTAAAACTCCTTATTGGAGCTTTAATGAGAGCTTTTCCTTGTGTGATTTCCACTGAAATATTGTTGTAGGCAGGCTGAGAATTAAGAACTCCATCTGCTTCACTGTAAATATTTTGCAAATAATAATAGAGGACTCAAACTGTCAGACTTGAAATTCTTACATCAGGCAGGAGTAAGGTTTGTGATATTTATTGCATTTGTTGTTGTTTTCAGCCTGCTGTGCATGCTGCAGACTTCATCCTGCTCACAATAGACTCAGAGCTTAGAGGTGGAGAAAAATGGGCAGCCTTCGAGCGGAGCATTTGGCACTGTTTTACAGAACATCAGCAAGATTTGGTGCCTCTCTCGCCCGGTCTCTTCTGTCTCCTCTGCCTCTCCTGTTGATTGCATGTCCAGACTTATGATTTCTCTGCAGCTCAGACAGAAATCCATCCAACCAAGGACAATATCAGAAGAGTGTGTTATGTCTACAAAGCGTTACAAGAGGGAAAGAGAGCGAGAAATTAATGTTTGCCCGCAGGAATTATACTTTCCCTCCCTCACTGTAGTCATTCAGGGCATCAAACGGTAAAGAATATGGCACTGAATCAAAGTGTATGCATATGATGTTATCTGATATGGATGCACAATCTGTAAGTTACTGATGAACTCCAACTGACTGCGTTTCATTAAGAAGTAACAAAAGCACGAGCAATGTAGGATTGAATATTTTATAGGAACATAGCAGGATGTGAGGCTGAAAGAAAGAGTAGTGTGCTTTGTACAGTGTGTTTTCAGATAATAAAGCCTCCATTGTGTGTCTGTGCAGGTGCAGTACAGGTTGGAGCAAAGCAGGAGGAAAAAGATGGAGATGAAGAGAGTTTAGGGTTGACCGCTGAAAGATTAGATGTTGACTGAATGGAAGGAAACAACCGGCTTTCTGTGGGTAGCTGGATTTCCAGCAAGTTAGCTGCTATAGACATTTGCAAGAAAAAATCATGCAAGAATATCGGAGGATATTTAAAATTCTAAATGTTTTGCAAAGTCTGCAGTGCACTTCACAAGTAGGGATACCTTTAATGACAAGAAAATCATTGGAAGCTCCTATGAGGAACTTTCAGCTTGTATTGATTTTGCCCCCCCCCCCCCACATCTGTGATACAAAATGGATCATCCAGAAGAGTTATGTGACTTTGAGCTGTGATGGATGACAGTTTGTGAAATTTCATCTCTACTGGATATTCCACAGTCAGCTGTAAGTGATATTATTAGAAAGTGGAAGCGTTGAGGAACAACAGCAACTCAGTCATGAAGCAGCAGACCACGTCAAATCACAGAGTGGGGTCAACGGCTGCTAAGGCATATGGTGTGTAATAGTTGCCAACAGTAGTTGGCTGAAGCTTCATGGAGGTGGTTTCCAGCTCAGAGCTTGCAGCTTGAAGCTGTGTGCAAATGTGGTAGACAAACTTGCATTCTTTGCCAGGGGAAAGCTCTGACAGAAAGGAAGCGGTCATTACCTGAAGCTACAGCGGCCTCTAGTGGTGGGAGGTTTATTTCAGTTTCTCAGGCCCGTGTAAAAAAAAAAAAAAAAGATAATCTGTTTAACCGACTCTTAAATCCTGCACGGCTTATCTGATAAGCAAATTAATCGTTTATCAGCGTGCATTCCTAGTTATTACCTTAAGAAATATAACAAAACAAACATATGCAAACATTTACACAACTGCCAGCACAGTTTCAACCAGCTTCTAGCCTGTCATACCGAGTAACTGAAAAGTTTTCAGAACTCAAACACAGCTTGATATGGAAAATCAAGTTTTTTTAATCCATTTATTGATTCATCTTAAAAGTACTTCATAGTGGGGAGCAGGTGTCCTAGTGGTTAAAGGCACTCCCCATGTACGCGGGAGGCCTGGGTTCGAATCTGGCCTGAGGCCCTTTACCACATGTCTCACCCCTGCTCTTGACCCTGTTTCTGACTCTATCCACTGTCCTCCTCTGTCTAATAAAGGCACAGAAAAGCCCAAAATTAAATCTTAAAAAAAAAAAAGGACTTAATAGTATTTGTCCTACAAGTGAATTGGAGAGATAGAATAAGGAAAGCCTGTCGTGAAAGATCCACAGGCCAGACTTGAACCAGGCCATCTTGCTTGAATGCAGGCTGGCTTTAAAGGCCCTTAGCCCAGGTGTAGGTAAGCAGCTAACAGCAAGGCCAATCAACCGAGGCCAATTTTTTTCGTATTAGTGGAAAACCTTACTAAGCAAGCTCATATACAGTTTATCCATACACTGCAAGTTATATGAGAACATTGTTGGATGTAAATGGAAAAGCTGGTAACATAGCGAGCTAGCACAAGCCAACCACAGATACTTTGCACCTACCCGTCCAACACAAGGCAGCCCAGCTTCTGTCGCTCTCCAGCTGAAAGCTCCCAAAATCCGTACTGCTCTTCACCTGAAGCGGCTCCTCTCTTGCCCACAGGCTGGTGAAAGCCAACTCAACTCCTCAACTCCTCAAGTCCTTGCTTTTGGACCAGATTTTAGCCGCTCAGCATTTCACCTCTTTAAGCACTCCTACAACTGGCGGATCCTCCATGCAGGGTTAATTTTGGCAGCTATTTTTAATTTTAGTCCTAGTCTTAGTCTTTAGAAAAAAATGTCTTTTAGTTTTAGTCACATTTTAGTCATTTTTACCCTTAGTTTCAGTCGACAAAAACTTTAAAACATTTTAGTCTAATTTTAGTCTATAAAAAGTCCTCACATTTTAGTCTTCACTTTCAGTCCAAGCATTTATGTTCCTGCCCAAAATCTGGTACCAAGTCATGTTAGTGTGTTCTGCTAAACCTGGGGTTTCTCCTTTCTACACCTGAGAGGCAGAATAGCTACAGACGCATTGTTTTTTTTGGCAGATTTACCCACAGTGGAGAAATATCAGGGATTTTGAATGCCCGAGGAAAACTACATTACATTTTAGTCTAGTTTTAGTCATCTTGATGAAAACTAAACTTACTTTTTTCAGTGTAAGTCCTCACAGATCTATTTTTGTTAGTCTTAGTCTAGTTTTTGTCATGGAAAAAAGGCTGTCGACAAACATTTTTAGTCATAGTTTTAGGCAATGAAATTAACACTGCCTCCATGACTGCTGAACTGATAAAACATGACATTTGTTGGCAGTGGTAAAAAAAGGCACCACCACCTATTGACGTGAAACACAGCCGGGCCAGCTATGACGTCACTCTCCTGACCCTCCACTTTTCATTTTAATTTTGAAGTTCAGACTTTTGAAAGCAGAAATCCTTTAACTTATCTTTTGGACTGTGAAGATGAATGTGTAAACTGAAGGACGAAATGAAAAGAGAGCATTATAACTTTATTTATGAGTCAAAAAGTGCACACACAGGTTCTGAAAATCAAAAAGCATTTCTGATACTGCCTTTCAATTTTCAAATGGGATATTCCATTTAAATAATTAAAACTAAAAAACAGAGCGTTTTCAGATAATTGTAAATTAATTTTTCTTTTCCATTTTAACAATGGCATACATTGTGCAGATAACTGAAGATAAAATTTAAAATGCTGATTGAATAATTAATTTATCTATGATTTAAAAAATGCACATGTATTTTGAAAACTGAACAGCATTTTTGTTATTGCCTTTAATTTTCAAATTATGAGTACTAAATAACGGGGCATTTTCTAAATTTAAGTTTGAATGTCAAAAATGTGCAAATTGAAAATTAGAGTAAATTAACAAACTAGATAAATATATATCCTCTTAATTTTTTAATCAAAAATGCAAACCCATTCTAAAAATGGCAAAAGCATTTCTAATAATGTGTTTTAGTTTTCAGAATAGTCAAACTGTGAGAGCTATTTAGCTAGCTGAAAATTAAAAATAAAAGTACTTTTTCTTTTTGAACTATGTTAAGAAATTTGCATGTTGCACTTAATTTTAATTTTGTTTTGACTCAAAATGCATCCAGTACTGGAAAATGTAAAAAAGCATCTCTGTAACTGTATTTAAATTTTCAAACGAGTCTTTTCATCTGCATTTTGATCACTGTACGCTTCCATAGCAGCAGCTCAGTGTGATCAGCACTGCTGAAGCAAGAATCAGTGTGAAGGATGTATGTTAAATGGACCGCCCTGTGAAGAGAATGAGCTGTAATGGAGTGTGAGAGCTGGGAGACAGTACTTCAGTCAGCTGGCAGTAGACTGATTGCAGCTTCTTTGCCATTTCTGCATAGATGTCAGTTTTTAGCAGTGGAGCTTGCTGCTTGGCTAGTAGACACACTGTATTTGAAAAAAAAAACCTTTCACTGTTAATCCATTAATAAAGATGTTAGCTTAAATAGCACTCAGTCATTTAACTCATTTAATAATTAAGTTCATTCAGACATACAAATACATTTAGCACAGCAGCAGAGCATGATTGTGTTTGGCATCAGGTTTTGAAGTCATCACTCCATGCAGATTCATCTTCCATGCTGAATTTGAAGGGTGATGAGATAGCATCTTAAACTCCATGGGAGCCAACAGGTGGATGCTGAGGAAGCAAGAGAACGGTACTACTTCAAGGAGACGGCAGAGCAGAGGGAGAAACCAGAAATCCATCCATCCATATTCTACACTGTTTATCCCGCTCTGGGTCGCAGGGGGGCTGCAGTCAATCCCAGCTGTCATTCGGTGAGAGGTGCACCCTGCATGCCAGTCAAAACTAGAAATCTTGCAGCCTCAGTAGACAGCTAAATTGGAATGATATTTGTCATGATTTGATTATGATGCATGTCAGGTGTGAAATCAGTATGTTCAAGTTGTCTGCCTGAACAAGCTTGCATGGACCGCTCTGTTTACTCTATTTAATGTTAAATGGTGTTATCAACAAATCAACATAACACTGACTTTATGCAGGATCAATAGATTCAAGTTCTTAAGACACCATGGTGACTTAGAACAGAGCTTTGGTGAGACTTTTTTGTCTCTGGCTCAAATGACCGGCAGACCTCAAGAATTTAAGCCATATGGAACAACTACCAGGCATTAGTTTTAGATAGCCATATGTGAGCAATACCCCGCATTTAACAGCAATTAAACATATAAAAACAAAAACACTGTGATAAAGCTTCATTGGGACAGACTTTTATTTCCGACCTGATCCAAGACAGTGACAGCTTGATGGTAAAACAGAATATCCGTCACTCTGTTATTACAGCCTTTTGTTTGTTTGTTTGTTTGTTTTTTTACACATTTTACTCATGACCAGACCTTGGACATGATTGAAAGAGATATTCTTTTATTTTTCTTTGTCAAACATAATGAAAGTTGTGAGCATTTCCTTGTACATATGCAGTTAGTTGCACAATATAGGCTTAGGTTTAACACATAAACAACACTTCACATTAGCCTCATTAGCTCTGAGTTAGCCTGTTAGCACATTAGCTGTTACCATAACTTAGCAGCTTATAACAGCTATATACCATTCTCAATCTAAATCACCAACAAATCATCCTATCAAATAACTAACCAGTGCTCTGTTATCTAGACACCACGTTAAAATGTTCAACAAATGAAAATTGAATCTCACCATCAACAGTCCTCATAAACTGATGATCTCGAATGTAACCGCTGCTCAGACAATGAAATACAGTCATTATGGTTTAGTTGGAGTATTCTCAAAGAGAGACAAAAGTGTTGACTGTGGATAGTTCGGTACAGTCCTCCTCTCGTCAGTGACTCTTTCTCTTCTAAATATAAGCTCTTGTCCAGTTGTGTGTGGCTTCTTACTTTTTCTTTCCTTTGACAGCCAAATAGGAAGACCTGAGCTTCTTCGGAGGTTTTTTGGCAGATGTGTTCCTCGGCCATTCGTTGGAAAAAAATCTTTTGTTTGGTCCTTAAACTCTGCATGCTTTGTTATCAGCTGACGCTTTAGCTTGGAGGGCTTCATGGCTTCACATGAAGACACACAACACATTTTGGTCTTCCATCGCTGTTCTAAATAAAACCAAACTTAAGATAGTGTCATCAGATTTTCTTAGTTTAGCGGGTTTGGGCCGAGCATCACTTGATGAAGTGGACACGTTTAAATAGTTATCCATTGTTGCTAGCTGGATCTGCACACCAAATTAGTCTTGAGTGATAAATTTATGTCATATGTCACGATCATATCTGAGTTTTTATTGGCCCAAGGCTGACTTATGTGGGAGTCATTGGTTTAGTATGGTTGTTTTATCGCTCTGTGGTCCCTGTATTTAATTACTTGCTTTTTAATGACATGGCATAATTTTAATAATTAATTTTGAATTATTTTGTGGAAGCTGTGGCTCACTGACCCCAGTTTGAGAACCAATGTTCCAGGTAACACAATATATAATATGTAATTATTCACTATTCCCTTATTATGTAATTGGCATATTTTTCAGCCAGACATTTTGGCCATTAGTATTTTTATCTACATATATACGGACATCCGCCTGTGATACTGGCCTAAGACAAGTAAAGGACTAAGAGGACAAAATTACACATGACTGAATTGAAAATCTACAAATAACTGTTGCTATACTGTTTTCACTACAGTACAATTAAACCACATTTATAGGTAGCACCTCTTTCTCTTGAAATGATGCCGATTGGTTCTGTCATTCTCTAACAGGGAACACACATTTAAGCTTGAAGCTTCACAATACAAATATGCTGGATGACGAACATGGTAACTGGCCAATTCATCAGCTCTGCAAGGTTGAAAGGACAGGGAACCTTCTTTCCCACAAACACTAAAGACCATAAATTAACCCAGGATGCATTCGTTGGTGCACCAACTCCTCCCTAACTCCAACGTGAGATTAGTTTTTAAGATTTAACGTCCATGTCAAAAGTGTAATCAAATTTGGTGCTTATTACTAACCATAAAATGACCAACAGAAGTATACTCGTCTCTGAAAAAGTAATGCTACTTTTGCCAGGCAGCTGGTTAGCAAAGCTTTGCATAAAGACAGGAAGAAACGGTCAACATTTGTTTGTCCAGCGTTGTACTTGTGGTGGTGGTTATATGGGATCATTTCTTGGCCGGGTGCAGTGACTTCCTAAGTGTCCTCTGATTGCTTGGCTTCCTCACAGGGATGGCAAGATGACAAGAAGTCTCTGTGCCTTGCAAAAACAAATAACCACTCTCACAAACCTCTGTAGATTTTCAGCAAGAAAGCAAATAAGCATGTTTTCCAAAAGGACTAACTATTCCTTTAAAATGGCTCATTTACATCAACACACTCTCTTATCTTCATTACCCTCAAGAAAAGATTTCCAAAACATTCTTTCCTGCAGTTGCATCACATGAAAACAAAACATCATGACAAAATAACATGCAAATAAAAACAGTGAAATGTAATGTGGAATAATTTACATATTTTCAGCTTCTGCAGGATGTTTGTCACAACATACCCAAATTAGTGAAAAGAAAAACAATGCCTGTCTGAGTTTTATTCAGCGATTTTTGAAAATGCTCAGCGGCTCCTCAGTGCAGTTTTACTTTGTTTGTGAAAGAGGAAAAAGCCAGTGCACTGACTCTTTAAAACGTTTTTCACAAAAATGAAAGTCACAGACAGAGTTAGAGGACTTTATAGAGTAGAGGTCAGGACAGAGATCATAGCAGGACAGATGAGATGGCCACAGACCCACAGGGAAGATGTACAAAAGGAAGACTTCCTCCCGCTGCAAATGGAAGTCGTTTATCATCCTTTCATTGCAGATGGGTATAAGTTATCAAACACTCTCCTCTTCCTCCTCCTTCCATCTGTCATACCCGCCTTGCTGCAGCTATCATTCACTGTCACTGCATGCTCACACTCCACGTTACTGTTGGGCCTTTTGCTTTAACTCTTTGTTTGACTTATAGTTTGATTTTGAGAAAGAATATGAATATATTTAACGTTTACAGTGGAACTCTCACGACACACGTAGAGCTGCAATGATGATTACCACTCTTATCAGTGACAAAATGTGAAAAAAATACAACAATGGCTTAAAATTTAGTCTGTAAGATTGTAAAAGAGAGTGAAGTCTACAGCCAAAAGCTCTCGGGTTTTACTCACATAACCATCTGATCTGTTTCACTTATTTATCTTATTTTAAACACTTTAAAGACCCTGTAAAATAATAATAATAAAAAACTGTATTTAGGTGTTTTGTATGACAGGTCATTATGTTATAAACCCTTAATCAAATCTCAGTTAAATAAAACATCTCTAAGTTTATAAAATTAGTGTCAAAATCATGAAAATGAGGCAGCAGATTCTGCTCCAGGATGGTGTGGGTGTGATGGTTGAATGAGCTGAAGCCACGCCCACTCAGGAGAAATACAGTCCTCTCAGATTTAAAAAAATAACGTTACAATCTGAATGTTGACCTCATGATCAGAGCAAAGCTGCCTGGTTCTGTGCCAGAGATGAGATAAAGTTTGTTTTCTGGCTTAAGTATCTGTTGCAATTCTTTAAATGATCCATAGACCACTGTAGCTGAAAGATTTGACAAAATTTACCTCACAATTAACAAAAAACATTTGACTGACTGTTAACTTTCAACAAAGGCAGTGATATCAGCTAATAACAGACTGTACTGAGTTGAACTGCTCAGTGATTTTATGTCGTAGTGTTAGAAGGGCGGGGTCATTCCCCACTATGGGCTCGTGACATCATGAGCCCACATATTTGCCCCGCCCAAATTAAACCAAGCTAGGAAAGTGGTAATAAACTTTCTAACAGTTTAAAACCAAAATTCAGTCACATGTAGATCTCAATGTTTTCACATTTACAGCAGCCGTATTCCGACATATCTAGTGTGTTTAGTCACAAAGTTTGGATTTCACTTTACAGGATCTTTAATGATGTCGATCTATCCACGTTATTCCTAACCCCCATGATTCTTTGTGGTATCTACCTTATTGACTTAGTTAAAGCTTACAATACAAACAGTGTGAACATGTGATTACAAAAATATATCAATATTTACAAATTCGAGGTGCATTCCTATCGAAACAATTGTCATACTTTTTTAGCATCTATCGTTAGCTGCTGCACTAGAATACATGTATTTAATGTACTTCCACTTTAGCACTGGAAGTTTCGCCCATATTCAGATTTACAGTAGCTCAAGGAATAAGGTGGATTGCATGAACTCTAGCTTTTCAAACATTCTCAGTGCTACTACCTATTTTAAACTTTGGCTCCAGCGTGTTTACTAACCTTCTAAAACCCCCGTTGCCCACCACTAAATGGCTGTAGGTCTTTAGCAATATATTTACCTATACTTCTTGTGATCCGTTCAGCCCTAGCGCTGTCGTGGGGAAGTGGGACTGCGAACACTTCCTTAAGAGTCTTTTGGCCTGGCCCGGTTTTGCTCCTCGGATCTCCGCAAATCTTTTTGGGCTGATGATTTATCAAGGGGCTCATCATGTTACTCGTATTCCCCATAAAGTGTGTCACTGCAGTCTGGCAGTGTCTGCATACTGTCTTTTATTTGTCTGTCACTTTTTCTACTTTCACACTTCTTGACACCAGGAAAGTGTTTCCACACGTCAGATTTAAAAGTCATTGGAGCCTCCGCAGTCTCAAAAACGTTATCACTTGTCTCCCCCTTGCTAGTGCATGGATTCGCCATATTCGTAGTGTAGAATCAAGCAAGCGAGTGTAGCGCAAAGCGTGGTGGGTACGCGAGCGCAGATGGGCTTTGTAGTTCCCATGTCGATTAGCTCTAACCTGACATGCCAGATGGATGTGTTTCACACATCCATCTGGGAAAGCTTCAATAGGAAACATTTGAGAAAAGGCAGAGGATTTGAAAAAACTCAGAGTGTGATTGGATGAACATTCTGTCTGTCACATCTCTACGGGCCAATAAGAGCAACAAAACACGTGACAAAGCTGCTATCAAGCTCCGCGTGCGCAGCTAGTGAGGAATAACATGAAAACATGGCGACTATAGACATGTAAGTACTCAACTTTTGTTGTTTTTGAAAAGAAAACAACTCACTGCTGTTCTTTGTTCTTCTTCTCATGAAGACATGTCATCAAGTTCTGATAAAACTGGCGCTTTAGCAGCATCCACGCTAATCTCTTCCTCCATAACTGCACCAGCTCTTGCTGCTGTTTGTTTACGTAATGACTCTGCAGTGCCTGAAAGTACTGCCCCTCATCGCTGATTGGTCCTGTCACTGTCTAACCGGGCCAAAACGGTTCAGACAGGAGCTTTGCAAGATGGATTCGCCAGTGAAAAACAAGCAAACGGGCGTATCCATCTGCTATGCAAGGTTACATTAGCTCTGCTCCACTAAAAAAAACTACACTTTCTGCCCTGAAGAAATAGCGTTTGAAACTGTCACATGTCCGGGACAGGATTTAGACGCTTCTGTTACCATGGTACCACGGTAATACCGATACGGTTACACCCCAAATTATTATTATTTTAGTTTGTTTTGTAAGCGCACTAAACACTTTTAAATTTAATCTTAGTTTTTATTTAGTTTCAGTTAAATATAATGACTTTTGAATTTCAGTTTTAGTACCTCAGTTAGTTTTAGTTAACTATACTAACCTTGGTTGGCTGTGAGTCTGTATTACAACAGTCACTGCAGGCTGAGACCTCTACTACCATACCATAGCTAGTAGATGTGCAATCCTAATATGGCAAAGACCGATGTTTCTATTGGATTATGCTGTAGAACGGTCCTACCTTATAATCTTTTATCATAGTATTGTTTCAGATTATAGGGTATCATATGGTACAGTGTTGTAATGTAGTATTGTTCTTGTCCTGGCTTATGCAACAATGACTGTAGTCTAAATGGGAAACAAGAGTGGAAGTCTACATATACCCTTTAGCTTTATGAGGTCAAAACACACATCATCTCTTATAGGATGAAGTTAGAAATAAATATATCTGGTCCTTTTTTTTTTTTTTTTTTTTTTTTTGCATTTTATCATCAATCCAGGTCCAAAGCTTTCAAATAATGCCAAAGATTACAGACAGCCACAGCAACAAAATGCAGCAAGAACATAAAAGCATAGAGCATGTCAATAGATGGTACTAATATTATTTAGTAAAACTCCCATTTCTCCCATTCTCCTTCTGCTTTATGTCCTATTTAAACATTTGTTTTGCATTTCAACCTTGCTAGTCCAACAGTCACCATTTTGTTGTGTCTCCCCAGCTCCACAAGTCCTTTATGCTTTGCTCTACCCCCCACCCGTCTGATTCTTCACTCCAGATCCCATTCAGATCTTTGTCTGGCGACCTCTGGCAACAGTTGTTTAACTCGCCCATATATCACAGCTCAAACCCCCCAAAGGCCATTTCCCACTTTCTGTTCCCCCATTTGCTTACCCCCCATCCCCCTCATCTAGTGGCTTGAAGTCAGCCGGCTCTCCAGTCAGTCAGGATGTCACACAGGAAGTAACTTCCACAGATGCTTCAAACAGGAAACTGCTAAGTGGGTCGGCAGAGACGATGCGAATAAAGCTTATGCATGCAAACATGAAGGCAGGACCACGGATCAAAGATAACATGCTGCTGAAGACGAGAGTTTCAGATTCATGTCTCACCACAACATGAAACAAACAACTTATCTGATCAAATTATTGAAATAATAAAAAAAAAAATCATTGTTATTTCTAGCTAGGCGTAAAGCATGCCTCAACAAGTTCACATTTCCACGGTACTGCAACTTTCCGACTTATCAGTGTTCATAGCGGCTGAGGAAATTCAGTTGGGTAAAGTGTAATTATTACAATTTTTTTTATTGAAAGACTGGCAGAAAAAAAAAATCAAATAGGCTTTGATATGCAGAGATACCTGGCATCTTATAAGACAATTATAAAATGTGCAAAAATGCTAAGACAAAATTATTAGCCCCCCTGTGAGATGTTAAGTTTTTTCAAGATTCTCCCAAGTGTTGTTTTTTAACAGAGCAAGGAATTTGTGAACATACTAGTTATCTTTTTAAGGCATACATTATTTTTATTTGCACACAGTAACAGAACTTTATCAGAAAATGCAAAAATGACCAGGGTCAGTATCATTAGAGCTGACCTTTCAGTGAGCCATAGAACAAACCACTGCTGTGGTTTTAAGTTTGCTATGCTCAAAGCTTGTAAAATCATGTTAAACCAAGGGTTGTTTCCTAGTTTACACACAGTATAAGGGTTGAGCTGTCACTTGAGAAGGCACATGCCAAAAAACAAAGAAATCAGTTTAGACTTGATATGCTCACAAAGCAGGAGAAGGATCTACAAAGTTATCACAGCATTTCCAAGTGTCAAGAACTGGAGTGAGAAGTATAATAAAGAAATTCAATGATGGCCACACAGTACAGAACAAGCCTGGCAGAGGTAGGAAGAGAAAGATTTTAAAGACCCTGGAAAGAAAACTAGTGAGAGATGTGTTTAAAGACCCCAGAACACCTGCCAAGACACTAGTGAATGAAGTATTCTTAGGTCAACCTGGAGAAGGATTACTACACCATGTCCCAAATTATTATTCAAACAGGATTTTAGTGTCATAAACAGTCATTTGTTTTTTCATTGAAACTCATGGATGGTAATGTGTCTCAGGGCTATCTGGATCACTGAAATCAATCTCAGACACCTGTGATAATTAGTTTGCCAGGTGAGCCCAATTAAAGGAAAACTACTTAAGGAGGATGTTCCACATTATTAAGCAGGCCACAGGTTTCAGCAATATGGGAAAGAAAAAGGAGCTCTCTGCTGCTGAAAAGCGTCAAATAGTGCAATGTCTTGGACAAGGTATGAAAACACGCATATTTCACTAAAACTTAAGTGTGATCATCGTACTGTGAAGAAATTTGTGGCTGATTCAGAGCACAGACAGGTTCGTGCAGACAAAGGCATAATGAGGAAGGTTTCTGATGGACATATTCATCGGATCAAGAGAGCAGCTGCTAAAATACAATTACAAAGCAGCAACAGGTATTTGAAGCTACTGGTGCCTTTGGAGTCCCACCAGCCTCAAGTTGTAGGATCCTCCAGAGGCTTGGTTTCGTGCATAAATCTACTATTCAGCCACCCCTAACCAATGCTCACAAGCGGAAATGGTTGCAGTTGGTCCAGAAATACATGAAGACTAATTTTCAAACAGTCTTGTTTACTGATGAGTGCTGTGCAACCCTGGATGGTCCAGATGGCTGGAGCAGTGTATGGTTGGTGGATGACCACCATGTCCCAACAAGTCTGTGACGTCAGCAAGGAGGTGGTGGAGTCATGTTTTGGGTTGGAATCATTGGGAGAGAGCTGGTAGGCTCCTTTAGGGTTGCTGAAGGTGTGAAAATGACCTCAGCAAAGTATGTAGAGTTTCTGACTGACCACTTTCTTCCACGGTATGATCTTGATGATCTTCATGCATAACAATGCACCATCTCGTGTTGCAAAGAATACCTGTGTCATTGGCTGCTATGGGCATAAAAGGAGAGAAACTCATAGTGTAACCCCCATCTTCTCCAGACCTCAACCCTATTGAGAACCTTTGGAGCATCCTCAAGCTAAAGATCTATGAGGGTGGGAGGCAGTTCACATCAAAACAGCAGTTCTGGGAGGCTATTCTGACATCTTGCCCAGAAATTCAAGCAGAAACTCTCGATAAACTCACAATTTCAATGGAAAAAAGAATTGTAAAGATGATATCAAAGAAGGGCTCCTATGTTAACATGTAACTTGGCCTGTTAAGATGTTTTTGATTTAAATAGCTTTTGATTTCAGTAGAAGTGTTTTTTACTAAGGATTTTCACAAATGAATCTAATTCATCAGATTTTGCCTTTAGTCGACTAATAGTCGAACAGCGTTTCCGCTAGACTTTTTTGTCCCTGGTCAAAATGACCAGCAGTCCTCAAGAATTCCGTCCATTTAAAACAACTACCGGACATTTGCCTTAACATTATTTTGCTGCATTAACAGCAGCAAAATGCATAAATCTCTCTCTTATTCATTTATTTTTTTTGTGTAAGTGGTTTAAAGTATCAAAATGAAAGCTGCGTGCTTTTCCTTACACATGCAGTCTGTTACACAATATATGCCCACGTTAAACTCATAAACAACAACAGTAAGCTTCACATTAGAACTGTTTGCCTGTTAGCACTTTGGCCGCTATCATAACTTTGCAGCTTACAACAGCCAAATACAATCCTCCACTGACAACAACGAAGCATCCAAACACATAACAAAAGTGCTCTCTTAACTGACACTGCATTAGAACTCTACATTTCAAATGATAAATGAGTCTTACCGTCATGATGATATCACTGTAACCTCTGCTAAAGCTGAAAATCAAACCATCCTGGTGTATTTGGACCAGTCCTGAAAAGACAAAAGCTCCACAGCAGATAGTCCGGCCCAGTCCTCCTCTCATTAACGGCTTATCCAAGACTACTTCTGCTAATTAGCCAGGAAGAGAGACAGAGCCTTCGTTATAAGCTCCAAGCGGTCCATGCCGTTCTGCACAATGTGATTCTGTGTTGACTACAATCCAACTTTATATGAGGATTGGTCATAGGTAGTTTATCGAAGTCCACAACTCTGCTCGGCGTAAGCCTCTCTTTCTCTGCTGCTGCATTGGTGTTTACGATGCTCAGCTATACAGTTCCCTTTTTTTCAGCCTCTTCATTACTCGCAGTGATGACAAAATCCCACCATACCACTGATGATATTAAGCCTTTGGTTAACCAGGAAAACCTCACTTAGATTAAAATTCTGCTTTAAGAGAAAGCTCCGGTCAAACTGTACCACTTTCCCCGCATAGTCCCCAGCAATACTGAGCATATGCAGAGAGATAAATTTGCTTTGATGTCATCATGCATACATAATTAGCTATGTGCTTACCGTCTGAGGAAACAACCCCAGCACCGCAGGACAGTAGATGTAGTAAGATTACTGGTTATATTTTTATCTGCCGGACTTCCACCCTTTTTACCAGCCAATGACCGGCAAATGCCGGCTAATGGAAACTCAAGCTTAGCAGCCCCATGTAGTCAGAATGGTACGATCTTGGTTACATAACAACATTCGACTATGAGGTTCATAGTCGAATCAGACTCCTCTGAATTGAATCATTGAATCGCCGACTATTCCAGGTCACCCCTAGATTTCAGTAAATATGACCCCTAATGCTGCAAATTCAACAAATGACCATTTTTAGTTCTTTACAACCTACAAAATGTTTTGAAACTCTGTTGCGCATAATAATTTGGAACAGTGAATTTTGCCTTTTTTGAGTTTTTGAAAACAAAAATAGTTATTTTTAGTGAAGTTTTATTCAATAAAATTTGAATTATGCTCTAACAGTTGATGACTTGAAAATTATACTATCTGCCATTTGTATCGACTATTTACATTTAACACCAGATTTGTTCTTTACTCCTCTTTACGTCAGTCAAATCAGAGGTGAGATGTGGCTTGATGATTTTTTTTAAATAAGAAAAAAAGCTTTAAAATTAACTATAGCTGAGGGTATTTGTTAAAGAATGAAGGTCTATACCTCCTCAAAGGCTAATACAGGTACATTGACATGCATTTACATGCACTCTGGCACATGTGATACCGCAGCTTTGATGAGCTTTGCAAATTTTCTGCTGATCAGTGTCCTAGCTGAACAGGAAATGTCATATCTTTGAAGGGAAACATTTTTACGCTTTAACATTGAAAGCACGATGCAGCAGGGAAACATTCAGAAAAATACCCAAGGTCAGTTATTTTGTATTTTATCCGTGGAAGAAAAGAATACACGTGGGGAGGGAAAATGACCAAAAGGAAGTATATTTGCATTAAAGCACACACAGGCTGTGGTGCTCTGACTTGTGGTTGGGTGAGGTCACCGCTGCAGATGAGCTGGACCTCCAGGTCATGTTTTTCAACAAGCCGTAATGCTTATTCAGCTTTTCCCTGTGGTGTGTCTGTAGGAGTATCAGAAGCAGCAGCCAGGCCTTGAGGGAATGTTCATTTCATCCAGCTGCTCTTTCATGTGACTAAACTCCTCTCGGCAGCCTCTCTCTCTAAATCCCCAAAGATTTCTACTGTTTTCATCAGGGTTAAAAGAACACTGATATAAAACGAAGCTGAATATCCAGGTCTTGAGTGTTTGGGTTGCATATTGGTGTAAGGAAACCGTGGGGAGCACTTACATAAGCAGTGAAAGTTATGAGACAGGATTTTTTTGATCTGAGAGTGTAGATATCTAGCAGAGCTCGGACGTGCCCGCGCTCTTTCTTGTGTTGTCTTCTTATGATGATTCCATTTCCTGCTCTCTCTGTCTCCCTCTGTGTCTGTGAGAATTTAAAGAGGTATTCTGTAACAATATTCATACCATACCCTATGGTGCTGTGTGACGTCCTATCATATGGCGGGGCTATTCACTTAGTTTGGAATGAGGGCCAGTTCCTGGAAAATGATTTAAGTGAGAGGCCAGCAATATATCTCATAAAATTTATTTTGTAATTTTATAGCTTTAAATAAACTTAAGAAAAACAACATAGAAAATTTCATATATTTATGTGTTTCAGAATCATGAAACATAAGCCCAAGGCATGTTTACATTTACATGGCAATATATGCCATGGTTAGACTTAAGTCCCAGAGGGGCATATCACACATTTTCAATTTTTGTTAATTTCATTAACAGATAATATGTGCTCAAGTGCACCAGATGCTCCAACAAAAACATTCTGAGTTATGAAAAATTAAAATTCTTAGTTTGAATTGCAAACACAACAACAAACTGTCCCTGTGAGCCCCATCATAACAGGGGCTTAATTAAGTGCACAATATAACATGAAGTGCATTTTAAGACACTAGGTTATCAAACTAGCAAACAGCCTGCAATAACTAAAACAGCTGTTGGTTAACATGCGTGGCTTTCATAACCACTACTGGCTATTTAATGAGAGAAATGGAATTTTTTGGATTTAGCAAGATCAGTAAAGTCAGGTGTAAAGGATGTCAGAGCAATGCACAGACGGTGGTGCAGATGCTGGGAGGTGAGTGATGCACGATTAGTCTTAATGGCATTCATGTGCGAGAATAAGGATTCACACGTGTAAGTCGAGCCAAACAGTTAGGATGAAAAGTGCCTAGCTCTTTGAATGAGGGAATTTCTGGTGGCTGATTCCATGAGTCCAGAATTTTTCAGAACCTGCAAGCTGTAATAACTGTCGCAGGTCATCAGATGACTGAATTCAATCAGTTCAAGTTGTAAGGATGCCTCGTTCAATGACGATACCACCTCCTTGGCTTTTAATGCAAACTCTCCCTAATCATCCACACTGAAAGGGTCCTTCAAAAATCTCATCACTTCTGTGGGGATACTGAAATGTTCAAATCAAGAGGCAAAGTTTGTTTTTAAAGCGTTTATAAATGTCATCATTGCCTCTGTGACGGGCAGACCCGTTTTGCACAAAGTGGGGAAGTGAAGCATTTTGCTACAGCATAGATCAGCAGAAAAAAAGCGTGAACTTTCTTTGAAAAGCATGCAGCCTCTCCACAAGCTGAGTCACTGTTTTATCCCTGCCCTGTAGCTCTGTGTTAAGTTGGTTGAAACGATGGAAAATGTCACTTAATAAGCAAACAGTAACTAAAAATTTTTTATTCCCCACGAGAAACAGAAACATTTGGGCTTTTTTCAGCTTTGAATTGTGGAGAAAAGCCATTATTTCCTCTCTGAGTTCACAAAAATGTTTTAATGCTTTCCCCTTGCTGAGCCACCTGATGTCATTGTGGATGAGTAAGTCAGTATATTAAGCTAACATGTCTGACAACTGTCGGAAAAGACGGTGCTGCAAGCTGGAAGTACTACGAATGAAGTTAATAACTGCCATCACAGAATCCATGTTTTTTTTTTTTTTTTTAACTCACCACTTAGTTTAGCACACAGCAGACTTTGATGAACCAGGCTATGAAGCGATCTCATCTGCAGAGCCACAGCCACCAACTTTCGACAGTCCACGTGTCCTGCCTGCCATCGGGGGTGCCCTGTCCGTCACTAGCATGTTAATGTGCCCCAAGTCCGACTTGTGCTCCTCAAAGAAGGAGACAATTTATTAAAACCTAGCAAAGCACTCAGAGAGCGCAGACCTCCGCCCTTAGCCCTATCTCCCAATAGTGCTAACCTGACACACCAGACATCCATCTGGGAAAGCTTCAATAGGAAAAGTTTGAGAAAAGGGAGAGGCTGACACATGACACATGATCACAAAAAAATACTATTGTGTTATATTGTTTAGAATTGTATTCAGCGGTATTGTATTATATCACACTGGATAGCAAACAAAGTCCTTGACCTCCATCAGTCTGAAAAGGGTTACAAAGCCATTTCCAAGGCCTCGGGATTCCAGTGAACTTCAGTGAGAGCCAGTATCCACAAATAGAGAAAACCTGAAACAGAGGTGAAACTTCCCAGGAGTGGTGGGCCAACCAAAATCACTTCAAGAGTGCATCGATAACTCATCCAGGAGGTCACTAAAGAACCCAGATCAACATCTGAAGACCTGCAGGCCTCACCTGACTTGGTTAAGGTCAGTGCTTATGGTTCAACGCACAGGTGCATCTCAAAAAGTTAGATCAAGAAAAGGTTCAATATTTTTTGTCACTCTTTTCTGAAAGTGAAACCCATATATTATATAGACTCATTACACATAGAGTGAAATATTTCAAGCCTTTATTTCTTAAAATGTTGATGATGATGGCCAACAGATAAGAAAACCCAAAATTCAGTGTCTGAAAAAATTAGAATATTACATAAGATCAATTAAAAATTGATGTTTTAAACAGAAATATTAAGCTTCTGAAAAGTATGTTCATTTCTATGCACACAATACTTGGTTGGGCCTCCTTTTGCATGAATCATTGCATCAATGGAACGTGGCATGGAGACGATCAGCCTGTGGCACTGCTCAGGTGTAGCAGAAGCCCAGGTTGCTTTGATAGTGGCCTTCAGGTCATCTGCATTGTTGGGTCTGGTGTCTCTCACCTTCCTCTTGACAGTACCCAGTAGATTCTCTATGGGGTTCAGGTCAGGCCAGTTTGCTGGCCAATCAAGCACAGTAACACCATGGTCATTGAACCAGCTTTTGGTACCTTTGGCAGTGTGGGCCGGTGTCAAGTCCTGCTGGAAAATGAAATCAGCATCTCCATGAAGCTTGTCAGCAGAAGGAAGCATTAAGGTCTCTAAAATGTCCTGGTAGATGGCTGCGTTGACTGGGGACTTCAGAAAATACAGTGGACCAACACCAGCAGATGCCATGGCAGCCCAAATCATCACTGTGGAAACTTCACACTGGACTTCAAGCAACGTGGATTCTGTGCCTCTCCACTCCTCCTCCAGACTCTAGGACCTTGAAGAGCGGAGAGGCACAGAGTCCATGTTGCAAAAGAGAGATCAGAAAGGGGGCAAATACTTTTTCATGGCTCTGTATACCATATTGTGGCATGGCATGGATTGTTATAATATTGTAATATAATGTACCATAATGAATGGAGCCATGCAGTATGGTAGAGTATGGTATGTATCGAACTCTATTCTATTGTATTGTATCACATTATAATGTATCATGAAATGTATATAAATATTAGAAGTATATTGTGAAATATATAAAAGTATTGTATCATTAACGTATATTGTAAAAGTATCTTATCGGAGAAGTATTACATCTTAAAAGTATCATATTGAGACAGTATTGTTTTGTCAAAGTATCAAAAGTAAAAGTTTCGTATAGTAAAAGCATGTATCACAAAAGTATTATCTGGTTAGTAATTGATCGAGAAATTATTTAATTGTTAAAGTATTGCATTGTAAAAGTATTGTAAGGTTAAAATATTATATCATAAAATGTCGTATCCTAAAAGTATTATATTGCAGAAGTATTGTATCCTAAATGTTGTCATGATCCAGGTTCTGATTTGTTAGGTTATGAGTTTTTCTAGTGTATTTACTGTGTTTAGTTTTGATCCCTCATGTTTTCCTTGTTCTGTGATTTCCATGTTTTTAGTTTTACATTGTACTTAGGTTTTCTAGTTTGTATATTTCTGGTGTTTAGTTCTTAAATGTTATCTGTAGCCCTTGTGTTTCCTTTGTTCAGCTTTTAGTGTTTAGTTCAGTTCATTTAGTGTTTTTTATAGTCTTTGTGTTTCTGTGTATTTTGGGCTTTTGTTATTTTCCATGTTTCTAGTTTTTTATTGTATTAAGTAATTCCCTGTGTTCCATGTTTAGGTTTTCCCCTGTGTTTCATGTGTAGTACTCCTTGTATTTCATGTCTAGTTTATTTCCCTGTTTTATGTTCAGTGTTTAAGCCTTGTGTTTTATGTTCAGTTAATTCTGTTTCATATTAAGTTTCCCTGTGCTTCTTGTTTTGTTGTTTCATGTTTAAGTTTTACTCCCTGTGTTTGAGTTTCCCTCCTTGGTTCTTTGTATCCTCCTGTGTTTTCAGTGTTTCTGTAGTTTAGCTTCTTGTGTCCAGTTTTGAGTCTTGTGTGCTTCTTGTGTTATGTTTCCTGTTTTATTCTGTAGTTGCCTCCCCTTGTGTGTGATTCTAGTTTTGCTTCCTGCCTCAGTTTCCCTCCACTGTGATTACCTTCACCAGTTCCACCTGTGTCTGATTGTCCACACCTGTCCTCCGTTGTTAATCACTCCCTGTGCATTTAAGCTCTCAGTCTCCCTGTGTCTGTGTCAGCTCATTGTTGATGTCTTTCCTGTTGTTACTCCTGTTACTCCTCGTGCTCCTCGTGCCCCTCGTGCCCCTCGTGCCTCCCATGCCTTTTGCTTTGTTTCATGGACTTTTGGTTTTGTGGATTAGTTTTAGTAAGTTCTTTTGTTTGTTTAATTAAATCAGTTTCTTTGTTTTATCTGCATTTTGGGTCCTCCGTTTTGAGTTTTTTTTGCCTGAACCTGACAAATGTATTGTAAAAGTATTGTGTCGTAAAAGTGTGATCTTATGTATTTTATCCTAAAAGTATTGTAGTGTTATTTACCATGATGTAGGGAGTTACAGCTAATCTAATATTGTACTGTATTAATTCAAATTGTATTGTAACTTTATTATATCATATATCATACATAACTTGGCATAACTTTGCTGTTTAAAGAAAGGCAATGACAATAGAAGATATGTTTGCAATGTTATCAGTTTGTTAACTTATGCTAATAACAGCATTATATAAAACATGCAGCTCAATCAAATGAAAATGTTAAATGTAAAAATGTCTGGGAATCCTGATAGTGTGGATGATATACTGTAGATATTAGATACCTACCAAATTTATTCACCCAGTCTTTTTTAGGTTGTAACTAGTATGCACAAATTCAGTGAGGTGATGTTTGAACAGAGCAAGTATTCTCTGCAACTGTAAAAGTGAGTCAGTCCAAAGAGGAGCCATTGTATTTGATAAGCTTAACTCAAATATTCATCCTTGTTCCTTGTCCTTGTTTTATCTACTCATCCGGTTACGCCTAATCCATCAATCTACAACCTATTTGTATTTCACAATCAAAGTTATCTCAAGATACCTAACAAAGAGCGCAGGTTTCCACTGTATTCTTTGTTTTATCATTAATGTTTGTTTTATCATTATCAAAAAGACCAAACATTACCTCAGCACTAAACTGTACACTGTACCACTAAGCAAAGGTACAGTGGCAACAAAAATGCTTTCAACTAGAGAGACCTTGAGCAGAACCAAACTTATGTTAAACATCTGTCTGCCAAAGCTGCTGAGGGAGTGAGGGCACAGACGAAGAAAGACAGAGAGTAACAATAACAGAACAGAGTAGCAACAATAAATCTTATCTTATGCTGTATCTGCATTAGTACCTGACATGATATGAACTGGAGAGGACTGATGTTGTCAATTAATAGCAATTGTGGTTGAGCAGCTTCAACATTTGTAATGATGTAAATAGATGGATGAGCAACGAAATACAATACTAACGTGGCACCAGTACCAACATGTCAGATACCTACCAGATCAAATTAAAACAGATTTTGGTGCCTCTGCCTGGTTACCTTGTCACACTGACGTGACCCGTTTGAACTCCTGAAAGATAAAAAAAAAAAAACCCTACAGCTCAAACTTAATTTATGCAGGTACAGACTTGTTTTATTTTGCAAGACATGAACGTATTTATTCAATTCACTACCTGAAACAATGCCTCTGCTCAGGTGAGTTTTTACCCAAGGCCATCACCCATACCCTATTGGCATCTTTTTAATATATTTCTGTTGATTATTTAGCTCACGGTGCCAAAACAGGGTGTTTTCACTTGCTGTCCTGAATGTTTTTAAGTGGCTCATGTGTATGGGCTACAGCATACTGCTATTATAGTGCAAAAGTAGTATTGATGGTGTCAATCATTTTGACTGTTTGCAAAAATTCCCTCTTTTTGAAGATGTGGATTGGTCATCATTGGTTTATAATTATAGCAGAGGGAGGGAGAGATCATCGATCAGTGATGACCTTTGATAAGGGCTACACAGTGTATTGTTTCAACTGAAAAGTTCATTTATAAACAACCAGACAAGGCAGGAAATTTAAGCTCTACTTTCTGAATTTTCTGCTTCTTTCCTGGATTTGTCACTCTACTAATGAGACATTTTTTAAATGTGTAGACAGAGATTCTGCTGTAAATCAGATAAAAGAGTAAAAGTGTTTTGCTTTTGCCTGGGTCAAAGTTCAGTCCCTCTCCTTTTCCCTTTCTGTCCTACTATCAGACCTCTCTGTCCTGCCACTGGTTATTAATCTAACATGCATAACCCCTGACCCCTCTAAAGGTCAAATTTGTTGACATGTAGAGTTTTTCTGCTAGCTTGCCATTCACACATGATAGGAGGAAACTAAGCAGAAGTCACCAGCAGCTGTGATTTCCAATTTACAGCCTCACCAACACTTTCAGGAAACAAGAGCCTTTATGTGTGCAATCTCAGCTCACAAGCCAAGCATCTCGGGGATAAATCTGCAGAAACTGAGAGGTGAAAGTGATGTAGCAGTGCTGGAGATGCTGGTAAATGTTCTGTAAAACATCTATGACATTTTTCTCTCTTAAGAGCCAAAGTACCCAGAGTAAAGCTAGAACAGGACACATGAGCAATCCAGACTGGCGTTATGCATTTCTACACAGCTTTGCTTTTTGCTCAAATGTATCAGTGCCACTTAAATTATACCCTTTAAAGCTGCAGATGTAAAAGCCTCCAACATTTGCTCCGTAGTCTTATTACACTATTTTTTTTCCAGCTGGTTTCAACTCTTCATTTGGGCAAAAAGGTGTTGACAAAGAGAAAGATGTTGATTCCTCAGACATCCATTTGATATGGAAAATACTTTGTTAGTGTGATGAATCTGGCTTTCATAGCACATCATGAATTTATCACAGACCAACTGGCATGCTTCTTCCAACCCTACTTATTATGAGGTGTGCGATCATGTCTTATTCTCCCTTTTAAGTCTTAGATACACGGACGATACATGACCTCCCTCTGACACCTTACCTTAATCAGTTCCTTAATGCCAGTATAGTACTTTTACAATGCACTACAAAGATGCAGCTTTTCAAGTAAAACAACATTTGGTGATGTTCCTGACAAACATTTGGACACACATGGCATGCTAATCGTGTTGAAGGTGTCAGTTCTGGTTGTCATGAATTGATTATGAGTAGATGATATATTTTGGTCATGTTTCACAGAAACAATGAGATTGCTGAGAAGAAGCTGTCTCATTTTGTTTTCAAGGAGTTAGTCAGATGTAGGGAGCTGAGGATTCTTCACAGTACCTGATGTGCCACATCCTGGGGCTGGAGTCGGGGTTTGGGTGGATTTAGCTCAACACGTCGACACTTGTGTCACTTTGCTTCCAAGGTCAAGTTTGACAGCATTTTTTTGTCACGGCCTGGAGACTGCTGGTGGTTTACAGGCCCTCTGCACGATCAGGGGCTTGTGGCAGCCCTACGACCTGGTACCCTAGGCCAGTGGTTCTCAATGTTGGGGTCAGGCCCCCCTTGGGGGTCAAGAGAAACTTGGAGGGGGTTGCCAGACGCCTTTAAGAAACTAAGAATATTTTTTGCACAGTTTGCGCCCATTTTGCATCTTACTAATTTTTGCCACTTTACACCACATTTGCCACATTTAAACCTCTTTTCATCACTTTTCCTAGTAGATTTTTGTCCCTTTTAATACAATTTTGCAACTTTAATCATTTCTGACACTTTTCAATAAAATTTCAATGCTTTTTCTGTGCATTTTCAACTTTTAAGACATTTTGGCACTTTTAAACCCTGTCCAAACACTCCCCATCTAATGTTGCCTCTGCTGACCCATTATTGTCACTTTTAACCCCTTTTCACCACATTTTATGCCTATTTTTGCCATTTTAACTACATTTAATTATTTGTAAAGCCCTCTTTTTTAAGTTTTATTTTTGGGCCTTTTCATGCCTTTATTAGATAGAGGAGGATAGTGGATAGACTCTGAAAAAGGGAGGAGGGTGGGGAGAGACATGCAGGAAATGGTACCACAGGCTGGAATCGAACCAGGGCCACCCGCGTACAAGGTGCGTGCCTTATCCACTCAACCACCGGCATGCCCCTGTAATGCCCACTTTTGCCACTTTTTAATCCCATTTTACCACCTTTTCCATCCATTTCTGCTACTTTTAAGCCGATATTAATGTTGTTAACCCTTTTTTTACTGCTTTCTATTCCTGTTTTTGCCAGTTCAACCTGGAACCTTTATTTTGTGGTTTGTGGGCTGAAAAGGTTGAGAACCCCTGCCCTAGGCTGTGCTTACTCACCATGTGCACCCCTGACTTCACCCTAAAGGTGGGCTTTGCCATTTTTTTCAAAAGATTATTTACCCATGCCCCTAATGATGTGCAAGGACATCCAGAGCCTGTCTAGGGTGTGTCAATCCACTTTCCCACCTAATGGTGCCTTGAAGCAGCTTACTTGCCATGGACGTCTTAGTTCAACCTCAATTTTTGGCCCAAGAATGCATTAAAGTTCTGCACAGTACTGTCTAAAAACAAGAAAAGGAGAGATTAATCGTTTTTAACTATGTAAATTCTGATATTGATCAGGATAAAAAAAATGTAATCATTTGACAGCCCTTTTTATAGTTTGGAGGGAGGAAGAGATCTTCAATGTGCAAAATAGCATGGCATTTGCTGAGAAAGAGTGCATCTTTTCTAGGATTGTTTCTAGGATTCAACAGTCCCCCCAAAAAAACTCTGTAAAGGTAAGAGAAAAGACAGTGATGCTGGTCAACCGATGCTACCCAGTGGACCAATCATCGGGCAATATAGTTATAATATTGAGCAGGTGTATGTGTGTAGGCCTCTGCATATGCTGCAGTGTAGATTTGACACAGAAGCATAAATCAGAGTTCTTGAAAATCATATTTCTTTTGGAAATGAGAAACACTTGTTTTTCCTTATAATTATTATATAATTATAATTATGATTCATTATCTACCATTTGATCATCAAATTTTATTCAATTAGTTCCTCTTTTATTCCTGATTTTCTCACTTTTAACTTCTCCACAATTTTAAACTCCTTTACTATGTTGTTGTAACTGTAACAAGGGCACAGGTGGCTTTTACCAGCTAATTTAAAATACCTGCGTTTATTCATTGAGCTTTTGTAAATGAAAAGAAAGCAGTGTTGAAAGTGGTACAGTTGTACTTCTTTATTTAGTGGTAATATAATTAAGTACACATTTATATTTTTCCACTCCAATTCATCACACTTTATTTATGATTAAAGTCTAGCACTTACTGTTTGTGTGACATTTATGTTTCTTTTTATACTTTTGCCTTGTTTTTGAACATTAACCATTCCTGTCACTGTTTCAGGAGACACTGGTGTGAGTGTGACAGTGTAAAGTGATTTGTGCAGATTTAGCACGTCCTTGCTGGTGTGATCTCGAGATGAAGCGCTGTGCTGGATTGTGTCGCCGTGTTGGTGTCAGCAGGCCTGCCCTCAGAATTGGCTGGGACCCCAAAAAGCCCAGTGAATGGGCCCTCCTCAGTTGTGATTTACTGATGATATCAACGCATGTGTGTTGGATCTGTAGTATTGGTGCTCATGTGATGGCTAATAAGTACTTCATTTTGGACCAGAAAGAAACGCTGAGGTATTATTAGGTTATGATGTTCGAATGATTTAGAAATTGAACTTTTTAACCTCTTTTCATCACTGTTTATCCATTTCTGCAACATTTGTTTCCCCATTACCCCATAACCCACTTTTGCCTCGTTTAACCAATTTTTACCCATTTTGCCACTTTACACCAATTACACGACATTTTACTGTTTTACACTACTTTAGCCACCCATTTTTGACACTGTCTACTTATTTGTTCAACTCTTTAACCGCTTTTCATCATCTTTGCCCCATTCTACCTTTCTTAACTCATATTTGATGCTCTAATACAAATTTGTTGCCTCTTTTAACCTATTTTTGCCACTCTTTAACCACTTTTCACCACTTATTTCAGCCATTTCTTGCCACTTTTAGTCAGTGTGCCCATCCACAGTGTTTGCGTAACAAAAAAGGCAACTCTGTTTGAACCACTTTTCATTTGTTTCCACAAATTTTTTCCACTTCCCACTTTTTTCTCTTTTAATAAATTTTTGCCTGTTTTTTTTTTCGCCACTTTCAACCAAATTTTTGTTTTCACCATGTTTGCCCTTTTCTGCTGTTCTTAACACATATTTGTTTCTTTTATCCATTTTTTGCCTCTTTAAACCTATTTTCCCCACTCTTCAACCACTTTTTAATACTTATTTCAGCCATTTCCTTCCACTTTTAGTCAGTATACCTATCCCCATTGTTAACAGACAAAAGGCAATCCTGTTTTAAACCCTTTTCCTCACTGTTTCTGCCCATTTTTTCCATACATTTCTTTCTTCGTTAAACCCACTTTTGCCTCTTTAAAAAATGTTTTGCCCTTTCTTGCCACTTGTAACCAATTTTGGTTACTTTTGACCCGTTTACAGCACTGAAGCCAACCTTTTTTTTCTCTGTATACAATTTTGTGCCACTTTATAACCACTTTTTTACCATTTTTGCCTCTTTTCTGCTTTTCTCCCCCCATATTTGCTGCTTTTATCCCATTTTTTGCCCCCCCTTTTTTTTTAACCCATTTAGCCAATTTTAACCATTATGTTGCAATAACTTAATCATTTATCCCTCAAAGCTGTTTCATTTCCCTATAATTTATTCTGTGGTATCCTGATGTTTGTGCACATCATGGCTAAGTTATGAAGTCTGACAAGACGACAACTGCTGGAAGAACCATGGTTGCCCACTTCTTGTCGAAAGAAAAACAAAAACAAAAAAAAAAATACCAAGACAATGCTGTTATAGACTGTTTTCACAGTCTCATGGATTATTGACATTTGATCCATGTGCAGTCACAATGATATTTAAAGCCACTTGACATTTTCCTGCTTTCTACACAACCTTGAAAAACACTGTTGTATTAAAGTAGCTTTCAGAAATATCATCAACAAAGGTATAATCATTTCCTCTCTAATCTTCACCTTTTTGTTGTTAATCACAATGGATTCATTTGGGTTCAAAATGTTGTATTAATGGGATGTTAAATGGGCTTAATCTTAGCTAGACACGGTCTATCTTCAGACTATTCAACCCACACGCCTCTCAAATTAACCACACACAGTGTTGGACACAAACAGATCAGCAGTGGACTAAACAACACCCTGCAGTGAAAATGGCTCCACAGTTGATTAAAACAGTGCAATGTCTCTGGCTTTCTTCTCACTCTGCTTTACTCTTCCTAACCCTGGAGACCCATCTAACCCGCCCCTGCTTCTCTCGCTGCCTTCTCCCTGCATTCAAAGTAGTCCAGCCAGCCAAGCATGAGATGGTTGTATAAATGTTATCTCACATACTGGTGACCTTTAAGGGGCATCATGCCAGGCAAACACCACGTCTGAAAGGCCTGAATGGATCTGTGATGGTCCATGTGTCCCCCACCCCAACTGGTCGTCACACTTGGATGAGTGCGCAGAAAGACCTTCTCATTCCACGCTCTTAATGGCCGCCTCTGGGCAGCCTGGAGTGGGAGGTCACAGAGATGCTGAGGGGTAAAAAAAAGAGTGAAAAGCAAGCTGTGGCTTTACTGGAGCTTTGATTTTGAGAATATATTTCCAAATGTCAGTTTTTTTCAACATGGAGCGGTCTGTGTCAGTGCAAAGCCTGAAATCAATCCCTGGAGAAAATGAGAAACTGGGGGCTTTCCAGCAAACTCGAACATGGTCAGAAGAAGTAATGCCATGTAAAAATGAAATTATTTTGTTCAGGAATGTCTCTTTGTGAAGTAGAGCTTATTATAGGATGGGGAATGTGAGTTCCAAAGGTGAGGGGTGTTATATTAGCAGTACAGAAAGATGACTATTTTAAACATGCCCAAATCTGGGGCAAAAAAAAAGACATACTACCTCCATAAAACAGCATACATCCACCTCTCACTATAAGACTGCTGTCATTTCCCTGTCTTCTTACACACATTAAAGTCTAAACATTACTATTTGTAATGATTTGAAATCTTTTTAAAAGCAGCAGAGCATATTTGCTGCCCTTGCAGATTTACTGAACCTAAAGAATTGAGATGAGGTAGTCTCTTTAACCTCTCACGGGGGCCTTTTGGTGGATAATATGATGGCGATGGGTTCCATCCAAGATTGCAGCATCAGTGGCAATGGCAGAGCAGAGCAGGAGACTGGAAATCACGACACTTTAATACACCACCATTTAGTAACTTTCAGTAGACCAGCATGGAGGCCTGTAACATCTGCAAACAGGATAATGTTCCTCAAATATAATAATCACAAACGTAATACAAATCTGCAGCTTGTTATTTTCCCACAAATATCTACATATGTCTCTATGGTGCTGCACAGGAAAATCTGGGGAGTAATTTTTCCAGAGTAAAGAATATTTTACTCAAAAATAGTAAAATTTACTCTTTTTTGGGTGCATTTATTACCAGCCACCATAGGAGTTGGAGTAAAAAAAAAAAAAAACAGAGTAAATTCTGCTGGAGAAAAACTTTAACCACAGCCACTTAAGTTTCAGCTCAGCTGGTGTCACTCATGGCTGGTCATGGCTGCAGCTCGTTAGCTGTCCCAGCTGCAGCTAATCTTTGAAATCAAGACCTCCTCACCTGGTGATGAACTCTCAGACACCTGTGTACTACAGCTTCTTATCAGGTAACCTGGCTCCTCTTCAACCTTTGATTATCTAGTGATTTTTCAGTGACTTTTTTGCCTTGTCTAACTCCATTTTGTCCTTCTTTTGCAGTGTCTTCATCTCACTGCCAGTGATTTCTGCCAACCAGCAGCCAGCTCACCATCATTTGCACTGATGTTGTCAAATAAACTTACTTTCACTTTACCTCATCTTTTGCTCTGCTCCTGGGTCCTATCTGTAATATTAGAACACATCTAATACATATAAGCAAAACAAAACCTCCTTTGTTGTCATGCCTCTATGGGTTGAAAGACAGTTATCTATTAAAAGGAAATGTAGCTCTTTATAAAGTCTTAATCTATTTAGGGGAAGATACAGTTCTACCTGAGCGTTACTCAATTGTAAATAGAGTAGAAATCATTCTGTAATGAGTAGGAAACATTTCTGAAAGGAATGAAAAACAGCTCTGAAAGGACTAAATATCACTTAGTATTAAGAAAAAACAGCTCTATAATGAGTGAACTAAGGTCTGTATTACTCTGTAGTGAGTACAGTTGCTGTAGAGTTGTTTTTATTGTGTTCATGATGGAGTGCATAATCATCATTTAGAGTTAAATAAAAAAACCTTTTAGAGTAAAAACAGCTCTGAAAACATTACTCTGCATGCAGATTAAATTTTACTCCAAATAGACTGGGACCAAATGTTATATTTTTTAGAGTAAAATTTTATTCAATTTGAGTAAAATTTACTCGGGTACATTTACTGTGTGTGAAACGCTATTTGCCCCCTTCCTGATTTCTTATTATTTGCAAAGTTGTCACTCTTAAATGTTTCAGCTCATCAAATAAATAATAATATTTTAACACTGATTGATGCTGTTTTCCCCACAATAAATTAAATCAACATTGAAAGCCAAGAAGCTTCTTAGCAATTTTGGGACACATGATTCAAACTTTCCAAAATAAGATGGTCTCCAACCTTTAGCCTTGAGGACAACAGGCCAGCAAAACTTGTATTTGCTAGAAGAGCCAAAATGCCAGTTCAACATTTTCCTGCTTGTTAGTGCCACACCTTTTTTACTGACCAATTAAAAATCAAAAAGGGGCGGGACTTCTGATATCAGTTTTGTCAACAACGAAACCGGAACAATTTCCAGATCTAGAGCTGCTGCCAATGCTAGGATTCCTCCACATTGTTTTCATGTTTTCTTGATAATGTTTCCTTGATAAAACCAACCAACAAATAAATAAATAAACACATTCAGAGCCATTTAAAGAGAAAATACTGATACTACCAGGGACAGCAGTAGTCAGCTTTCATAATCTAGCAACAATAACCACTATATGAAGAGCTTGTTTGCACTACAAGGTCAAAAATTCAAAAACGCTGTCTGCCGTCACTGCTATATAGACTTCTTTCTATTTCTCCAGGTTAGTCAAAATCTCCTGGAGGTGCAACAAAATTAATATTCTGTCAGTGAGTTAAAATTTATCACCCGCATTCATATTCAGCTATCGTGTTCATGCAGAGATGTTAATGAAGACACTGTTCTTTTCACCCATAATGCATCTCCTGCTGGTTATGCTGCTTACCTGCTAAACCAGCCCAGCCCCCTCCTGTTCTGTTTTCTTATTGTTTTGCTTCTCTGTGGTTCCTCTGCTTTGCATTTCATGGATCCCGTTTTTGTAGCATGACTCTGTGGGTCGCACTCGCAGTTGAATCTTCCTCATTGTGTAGCAATATCAGTGCAGTACGATTTTGCAATAAATGATGAAACTGTGTCATATATGACTTTCACAGATTGATAGGGACTTCAGATTTTCTCATTATTATGCTGTGCACTTTTTCATGTTTGCAATTTATGCAGGTTGGGATAATTGGAGGAAGAAATTCATATTTTCGCTGACTTTTTGAGGTCGAACTTGTACCCTTAAAGTCACAGTTTCATAGTTTCTTGAGCCTTGAGGCACAATTTAGCTTCTGCATTAACATGAATAAAAACATGTGGCCCAATTAGTTTTAATTTCATCCATGCAGGCTGTTTTGGCTGCTTGGTTCATCACTTTGATCTGGACTATAAAATATCCAAGCAACTTCCCCCAGATGTTGCCTTAATAAAAACAAAAATAATATCGAACTGTTGTCACAGAATTCAGCACAGACTTAAACTACCAGAAAATGTACACTACCATCTACATCTAAGTCTATAAAACTTTGTTTTAAGAGATAGATATCACATGGAATTAGGTGCAGACAGTAACATCAGTAGATGAACTGCAATACCTTTGCAACCACTTCACTTCCCTGCCATACAATCCAATAAGATTGTCTTCAATCATAATAATTTACTATATTCACACCCTAACAATACAATTCAAACTAAACAAAAACTGAAAAAATCATTCCCATGGAAGTGCTTTTAATAGATTATACACTTAAAAGACAAGAGGCCATGGCTGTACAGAAGTTCTCTGATTGCAAACAGTAGATTGCTCTCCAGGATGGGAGTGAGACTCCACCTCGAGTGAAGGAGTTTAAGTGTCTTGTGATCTTGTTCATGAGTGAGGGTAAAAGTGAGCGTGTCAGCAGTACTACACGTGTTGTGCCAGTCTGTTGTGGTGTAGAAACAGCTGATCCAGAAGGTTAAGCTTTCGATTTGCCAAGTGATCTCTCTTGAGGATGGCTGGGTTCAGCCTGAGAGATAGGGTGAGGAGTTCAGGCATCCGGATCTTAGTGTAGGGGCTAAGATGCATCCCTGCCTCACCGCAGACTCAAATAGGAAGAATTCCGAGATGGAGCCAGCCCACTTCACATGGGATCACGTGGAGCTCCAGATTCCTTTTAACGTCTTGCAGAAGTCCTCAGTGGTTTCATATGAGAGAAGGACCACCTTCCTGTCAAATTGGCAGGAAATTGAAATGCTCACCAGTAAGTCCTCCAGTTGGCAATAATGTAGCAAATAAAAACACAATGGGCTTGGTGAGCAAGGTTTGAGCTTGTGACATTTTTTTTTCAGAGCACAGATCCAGAAAAAAAAGCATCTGAAAATAGTGTAAAAAAAAAAAAAAAAAGCGTAAAATAGCGTAAGTAGTGTGGCTATATTAGCAATAATGTAGCAAATTAAAACACAACAGACTCGCTGTGCAAGGTTTGAATGTGTAACGTTGTTTTTGTTTTTTTTTCCCTCCACAGATCGGATCTGATAAAAAAAAAAAATCTAAAAATAAAGGACCAAGTTTGCTACAACCTTTAGCCGTAACAATAACGTAGCCAGCCTGGCTGCGTAAGCAATAATGTAGCAAATTGAAAAGAACGAACTCGGTGTGCAAGGTTTGTTGGAGTACGGATCTGGAAAAATTCATATGAAGAAACAGGACCCAGTGTGTGAAGACCTTGAGCCGTAACAATTTCGTAACTAGCGTGGCTACATTGGCAGTTATGTAGCAAATAATAACGTACCAGACTCAGTGTGCAAGGTTTGAGTGTGTGACGGGCTTTTTCAGAGCACGGATCCAGAAATAAAAGCATCTGAAAATAATGGATCCAGTGTGAAGACCTTAATTCATAACAATAATGTAGCTAGTGTGGCTATGCTAGCATTAGCTAAAGCTAACTAAGCTAAATTGAGCCACCGTTTGTATAACTACTTCTAAAACCGGTTCATACAGAACTTAATTAGACCTCTGAACTTCTTTCTGTTTTATGATGAAATGTTGCATGGTCTGTTATGTTTTCAATGTGGTTATTTCAGATTTTGTTCATGAATAAAGTTAAATTTAAAAAAAGAAAACTGTAAATTAGAGCAGCAAATTACGTGTACTGTTCTGAAAGATGCAGCATCTCACAGTGGTGGTCTCCAGGGGGGTTGTTGAAGACCTCCCTCCCTCTCACATTTTCTGGCTTCTATCTGTGCTCCACACAAAACAAAGCACAGTCATGTATGCCTGGCATATGAGCATCACGCTGTTTCAATGCAGGGTAATGGGTCAGAGGCGAGCTCACAGCAGAACACAATCAGCTGTCCCTGCATACTTAGCTCATTAGTATGACAGCTGTGGAGACAATAAGCAGGATAAAATATACATTCACATGGTTATGAATCATCCTATGAGGCTGTGTGTTATGACTGTGTGGTCTGAGTGTTTTTATTCACACTAATGGTGGCTGAACAAGTCACATAAAACAAGGTGTTGTTCTATGTGCAGGTTTGTTTTTGCTCATTGTGCTCTACAGGCACAATGGATGTTCCTGTGAGTTCCAATATTATTCTGCAGTAATCTCACTCAGCTGTAATTTTGCACAGGGAGGAACATAGTTTTCTCCTTGTATTTTGCTCTGGTAAAAATAGACATTATGGATGTGTAACTAAAATTTGAATTCACTCTTTTTTTCCCTCGTGCTCTTGGGCACCGCACAGCTAAATATATATGACTGCCATCTAAATGTGGACCATTACTGTCTTCCAATCTCTAATTCTGCTGTTCTAAATCAGTCTCTCTGTCTCTTTTAGAGGCAGGGAGTCTTACTCATTACCATTTCAAACCTCTACTTTGGCTTCCATGTTCCCTCATTATATCTGATGGGGAGCTCGGCCAGTTTGGGGTAAAAGAAAAACAGGCATTCAAAGCTTTTTCAGAGACAGACAGAGAGAGAGAAACTGCACAGCGCTGTTTGAAACCGCACTGTCATAAAGCAACAAAAGTAGCTTTGGTGGTCAGTTTGGTGTTTTTGGATGCATGTGCAGCCATCTTACTTATTTTTTTGTGTATAGCTCATATAGACACGAGTAAAAAGAAGCAAAACAAGCTGCCTCACTAGAAAATAATTACTACTCTGCTCTCTAGCAACCGTCAGCCACGCTGGGAATGAATTATGTATGACTAACTGAGCTGACTACCAATCACATTGCATCGTCTGCAGCTTTACCTGTTGTGCTTTTCATAGGACAGTCAAATAAAATCAACTCACGCTGGGAAATTATGCAAGGCGATTTCATTCAGTCCGTCAATTCATGTAAATAGCGTTTCACAATGCTTGTTTTGTCATGCAAATCCTCATTGCTCTAAACTTGTTGATGGATTAGACGGGTTCTTTGTCCCTGAGGCTTACGGTAAACACATATTATTAGCAGATAACTGTTTCACAAGAAGGTAAATCCAATGAAAGGATGCGTATTATGGAATAAAATACAACCTTGACCTCAGGTGAATGAACAGCGGGCCAATTTAAGGACACATCTTCAATCCTGTGTGTTTGACTTGCAAGTCTAAAGATGTTCGTGAGAGTGATCATGCTGTGTAAAAGCTCTGTTCCCTCTCATGTGTGGGTGTCGGGGTCCTGCCTTCTGAATTCCCTACCGAGGCATATGTCGTGTTTGACCTGCAGGTGTTGAGTCGCAGGTGTGTTGAGAGTCCGACAGGAGGGGGAATCACACGGTCGAGCATCCATTGCTGGATGTTTACAGGTAGTGAAAAATGATTTTTGTTAAAGAACCTAAAACCACATTGACTGTTTCTTTACTACCTGAGCTGAAATTGAGGTATTAACAATGTATTTTTCATGCTCTGTGCAGCCAGAGAAGGAAGATATAAGGGAAAAGGAGTGAAAAATCTCATCCTACTCACACAGTAATCCTTTAAAGAGGGCTTTGCTGCCTCTCACTGCCAAACACTTTGATACATCCCTTTTGAAATCAGTGGAAAAAAAGCTGGAACAGGCGGATTTTAAGGGGATTCAGGAAGCGAGAGAGATTTGCACTTATAACACGTCCTTTTTCAGCATGAAAACACATATCTAAATGATCTATTTTAGATGTAATGAAACTCAGGAAGAAAAGAAAATTGCCCCGAGGAGTGTCTGAAGGCAGTCTTTGAAAACTTCAAGTTCTGCCAAGTTAAAACTGAAAAGGTGTTTACAGCTTTCTCAACTGTTTCCGACTACTACTCTTAATCTGTCTGCACAGATAATTAAGTCTAACTGGAGGAAGAAGAGGAGTGGAGGAAGCATGAAGATCATTTCCTTATAGAAGAGTAGCAGACAACACTCAGTATGTTAACATGCACTGTCAGGTTCAGCTGTAGTCCTGTATGCACACTGCTCATTTTAGTAGTATTTGTTGGAAAATAAAAGTGTGACAACAGCAGATCTAATGTTTAACTATTTTTCCTTTCTTGTCTCTTTTCTGTTCTCAAGTTGAATGGAGCTGTTTTTAGTGGGTCACTGATGGGTGTTGAGGAAAACAGCAGAAGGCAGCAGAGAGGGTATCAGGATCACATCAACTGCACCCAGTGGCCTTCATTTATCAAACTGGTAGAGAAACCGGTGTAGATTTGGGTGTAGAAATCATCTTACGACAAGGTCTAGCAGCTGAAAATGACCAGCATTTAAATAACACCCCCCTATTTATTCACAGTTCAGCTAGACTCCTCACTAGGGATGAGTATCAAAATCTGGTACTGACACATCTGAGACCCACTGAATTGGATAGGTATCAGCAGGCCTGCTGATATTGCTGAAATTGTCTGGTCTGCTGAAAAACCCAGAGAATGGGCTGTCCACAGTTGTGATTTATTGCTGATATCAGTGCATGCATGTTGGATCATTAGCATTGGTGCTAGCATCCTAACAGTTTACTCATTTTGGTGCTGAAAAGAATGCCAAGCTATTACTGGGTAACTTTGCAGAGCAGATGGACTCGCCCGTTTCTATGTTTCTCACTGGCAAATCCATCTTGCAATGTTCCCATCAGAACAGATTGGGCCCTGTAAGAAAGTGGCAGGACCAATCAGAAGTAAGAGGCAGTATTTTCATTAGGGGTGGGTCGTGACGGTGCAATTATGGTGGAAGAGATTAGCGTGGATGCTGCTAAAGCGCCAGTTTTATCTGAACTTGATGACATTTCTTCATTAAAAGAAGAACAAAGAATAGCATTTAGTTGTTTTCTTTTCAAAAATGACAAAAGTCGTGTACTGACATGTCTACAGTCGCCATGGTTCGTGTTACGCAGTTCTCTATGGAGTTTACTCCTCGGTAGCATTGCACACAAAGTCACATGTTTTGTTAGTTGTTGTTATGTTGGCCTATAAAAATGTGACAGACAGAACGTTCTGTTCATCCAGTCACCCTCCAAGTTTTTTTTTTTTTTCAAAGACTCTGCCCTTTCCCAAACACAGTCTGTTTTTTATTTTTTGCAAGTTTTTTGCCCACATTCACCCCGGTTTTGTTTCTTTTTGCCACCTGTCACCCATATTTTTTCCCTGTATGCCCATTTATGCCATTTTTGTCTGCTTTCTGCCCATTTTGTGACATCTTTGGCAACTTTTTGCCTATTTCAGCCTCCTTTTGGCATTTTTAGCCCCTTTGTACTGTTTTTTTTTTGCCAATTTTGCCAATTTTCGCCCACAAGTTTTCCTCAATTCCACAAGTTTTGTTTTGCCCTTTTGTTTCCATTTTTGTAGGGTCTGGTTTCTTTTTAACCCTTTTGGCCGATATTTTTAATTCTTTGACTATTTTGACGACCTTTGGCATTCTTGCCCAGCTCTGCCCCTTTTGTCACTTTTTTTTTGCTGCTTTCTGCACATATTTGCAACGTTTCCTCCATTTTTGCAACTTTTTCGCTGCTTATTGTCCATTTTTGCAGGGTTTTTTGCCCATATTTGCCACCTTTTATTGCTTTTATCAATTTTTACCACCTTTGCCCTCATTTTTGCTTCTGTATGCGCATTTATTTCCATTTTCTGTCACAGTTTGTCAAAAACAAAAAGAGGACCCAAACACAGAACAAAGTCAAAGATTTAAACAAAGGATAAAAAGGGCAACAAACATCTCTTTTTAAGAGTCCAAGGAAAACAACAATCTAAAAGCAAACCACAAATCCAACAGTCTATGCACAAGTCAAAACTCCCAAAGAACACAGGAAAATCCAAACTTACTGGCACAAGGAGATCAGAAAGACATATGACAATGTGACAAAGCCAAGGTGAAACCCAGGACCTAAATACACAGGGAGTGATCACAGACAGGTGTGACAAACGAGACACAGGTGAAACAGGTGAGGGCAATCAAAGTGGGGGGAAACACAAGGACAGGAAGAAAACCAGAATCAAACACAAGGGAGGCAAAATAAAACAGGAAACACTAAAGAATTAACAAGAGAATAAGAAAACATGAGGAAATGAAGAGAACACACAACTAAAACTAAGCTGGGAAACACACAAATGAACGAACTGAATCATACAAAAAGCATGACATTTTTGTGTGCTTTCTGATCATTGTTGCTTCTTTTACGACTTTATTTTTTTACCACACCTTTCCCATTTATACCATTTTTGACCATTTAAACAATTTTTGCCACTTTTAGGACATTTTTTGGTCTCTTTTCACTATTAATCTATTCTTTTACAAACAGTTGTCTCTGTTTCTTTTACTTTTTGCATCCTGACATAAGTGCACATTATGGCCTAGCCTTGAAATCTGACATTACTTTCCTACTTTAGTTCGGCGTATCCACATTGCTAAAATCACTAATAAAAAGGTAATTCTGTTTGAAGATATTTTGAAAAAGGTTATATTATACTAAAGCATGAATAAATGAAACTCATTTTTGTTTCTTTGATAAGAGTGGCTATTATTAAGGATAAAAATGAAATATCAAAGCTTAACTTTACAATAGATCATGATTTTGCCAACCTTCATGGCAAGCAATGCTTAGGCACCTGCATCCTATCAAAAGCACTGATTTGGCACCTCTATCAGAAAAAAAAACAAACAATACCCAACCCTACTCACCACCAGAGTTTACGAAATGGAGGTACATAATACCGTTAAGACATCTACTCCATTTTTTGCAGCATCAATTTCCTGGTCAGAGATTTAAAATAAGATGAAATAGTTCTTGTTCCTGAGCCTGAAAAGTGGCATTAAAGGGGCATCAGAAACACAGGCTGAAGAAAATCACTGCTGCAGCTAACAGTGTTGTTGCCAATAAATGTAGAGTCATGTGCATACGTTTTAGGCATGTAGGGCAATAAGGATTCAAGTGGGAGGAGCGCTGCCAGAGTCAAGCTCATTTTATCATGTGTGTCAACCAAGGTCAAGCTCAATGGCATCTCTTTTTTTTTATCTCATTTTGTATTAAGATTTGCAATCCAGGTTTTTAACTTTTAACTCTTGGTGTCCTAGCCCTAACCCTAACCAAAAGTTTCATCCAATTTCTTTTGAATATTTTTTCCAGGTTTGCCATCTGCTTCAAAAACCAGTCGTCCTGGGTGCTCTTCCTTTTGGGACGAGACACAGGGGACTCAACTGGGACAGACTGCAAACAAGTGGTTGAGGGGGTGCAGGCGGGGGGGGGGGGGGGGGGCTGATGGCGCAGCTGGCGCAGCAGACAGGAGTGTTTTGTTTACCTGCTTTACATGTTTCAGCTACTTCCTGTAGCTTTCGTCAGACACTGTGTCTGCTGGTCTGCCATCTTGGAAGCTACAATCACAGCGCTGAGTCTGTGTGGATAGGTCTCACTCAGGCTTGCACATCTGGACACTGCAATTTTACTCCATTCTTCTTTGAAAAACTGCTCAAGCTCTATCAAGTTGCACAGGGACCAGGCTTGAACAGCCCTTTTCAAGTCCTGCCATTCTCTACTGGATTATGGTCTAGTACGGTGGCCCTGAAGGCCAATATGAAATAAATATCTCAAAAGCGCAAAATATATTTCAGAAAACACAAAAACATTTCACAATACACAAAAACATTTCACAATACACAAATACATTTCACCGATCGCAAAATACATTTCACAAAACCGGAAAGGGTAGGACCATGGTACTTGTTTGTGATTGGCTAAACCCAAGTCTGTCCGGCATCAGTCATTTATCATTTCCTGTTTACACTTCTTACCGCAATAGCCGAGCGAGCATGAAATTTCAAGTGTCTACCGGCATGGAAGAGGAACTTGAGTTGATAGCGGAATACTTCAACAAGGGAAATACATGTAGTGTGATTCTTGATATGCTCTCCTCGTGTCATGACATATACATGTAACCCACTCCACGATGGCAATCCTGGAGTCTCCCTAAACACCCTGGGACTCTGCGTTGTGTTTGATGTTATGGTTGGGAGGTGTCATGCAGAGAGACGAAGCACCGGAGACAGGAGTTCTGTTTGCAGCTGGGACCAGGAGCTTTATTTCACACACACTGGGAATAGAACAGCTCCACATCTGGTTCTGGCACCTTACAAGTGACAGTAAACATTCAAAATAAATCTCTGAGATCAATATCTCAGTGTACAGCATTAATTGCATATAAAAGTAAATAAAATATCTATTAATGAAAATAAAGTTCTGCACATCTTCTTAATAAGGCACTTTCAACATGTTGTGACAAGTTTCAGGTCACAATAGAAAATACCCTGAACTAATGACATGACCGTGGGAAAGAATGAGAAGCTAATGTGTGATCAAAAGGCATTCCTAACATGTGCACATACACTGAAGCTAACTGACTAGCTGGTTTATTCTTACCAAAAACACCAGTACAAATGTATAAAACTCACATCAGTTGGTACATAAACATCCTACATGAACACATTCATTGAAAATACTGGCTGGGTGGCTGTTTTAAAGTTTATACATTTCAATATGACACAGAGAACAATCTGCCGTGCTTACCTTACAAGTGACAGTAAACATTAAAGAAAAAATGGCGCTCGCACGGCAGGATAGCGCAATCTAAGGAGCCCTGTGAGGGACAAACTACTTCTACAGCTATCCTCCTCAGGGAATACAAAGCGCAACAGCGACACCCTGTGGCGAGTTTAGGTCACTACCTTACATACATTTCAGTTGGAACCCTAAAATCGCGCTGAAAGTGTCGTGCCAAAAGAAGTACCCCCGGTAGGATTTGTATCCCCCTGCCGCCTTAGCCGAAGGAGCTGACTATCGACTATCAGCAGAAGATTAGTTTTGATCATCTGTTTTATTCATCATTATCGTGTTTTTGTCGGTAATATCTTTTAAAATAAGATCTTTTAAGTAAACGTTTTGATACTGCAGCTTGGTGCACACTCATTACGCTGAACTGAGAACGCATCTTTTTCCTCCTGCGTCCTGTCATTGTATTTTGGTGGCGTGTTGGTCATCAAATCTGGGTCCATGCTGCTGTACATGAGAAACAGACATATTTTCTTCATAACTTTTATCGTCTTCTATTAGTGCTTTTTAGCGTCAAGCTGCTGACATGCACTATCCACTTCCCACTTCCGCCTTGAGGTATTTCAAAATAAAGGTCCTGCATAGCCATATCACTGAATATTAACTTGTCTATTGACCAGTCTGAACAAGATTTATGTACAGAGAGATCAATTTCAGACCATTTATTTCAACACATCGTCCACTTCAACTGCATCCCACTCTAAACAAGTGTTTCACAGTGTAAAGAACTGTAAAAAACAAAGGAACATTTAATTGCAGTCAAATATGTCATCTCTTCAGGGTGCATAAATGGTGCAAAGTGTATATCCCCTCCAGGATGCTCAGATCATGAACTACCATCATAACATTCATTTTGTGTTCATTTCTGATAAAGCCTGATAATACTGGAGAGTTTGAACAGGTTAACTCACTTCTATTTCAAGTTACAGGGAGATACAAATTATTTCAGGGCCAAATCTAGGCCTGATGTATTTGTTATCTCCCCTCTAACTTCAAGAGTAATGCTTCAAACTTCTCCAAAGTCCCAAATGTTATCAGTTGTGATGAGAGCTGGCCAAGAAAAGAAAATTGAGGCAGGGGCCCTCAACCCTGGCTTGTGGGTGGGGGGTACAAATTATTTCAGGGCCGAATCGGGGCCTGATTTGTTATATCCCCTCTAACTTCAAGAGGAAAGCTCAAAACTGTTCCAATTTTACAAATGTCATCAGTTGTCATGAGGCCAAGAAAAGTCTATTGAGGCAGGGGACCCCACCTCTTCCTTGTGGATGGGGGGTACAAATCCTGGCAAGGCTAAAATGAGACCTAAAATCATTTGTAATTTACATTAAACCAAAGACAAGGCAGTAGTACACCATTTATGCACCCTGAAGAGATGACATATTTGATTGCAATTAAATGTTCCTTTGTTTTTTACAGTTCTTTACACTGTGAAACACTTGTTTAGAGTGATTGTTTAGCCAATCACAAACAAGTACCATGGTCCTACCCTTTCCAGTTTCGGTAAATGTATTTTGTGATCGGTGAAATGTTTTTGTGTTTTGTGAAATGTATTTGTGTATTGTGAAATGTTTTTGTGTTTTGTGAAATGTTTTTGTGTATTGTGAAATGTTTTTGTGTTTTGTGAAATGTTTTTGTGTATTGTGAAATGTTTTTGTGTTTTGTGAAATGTTTTTGTGTTTTGTGAAATGTATTTGTGTATTGTGAAATGTTTTTGTGTTTTGTGAAATGTTTTTGTGTATTGTGAAATGTTTTTGTGTTTTGTGAAATGTTTTTGTGTATTGTGAAATGTATTTGTGTATTGTGAAATGTTTTTGTGTATTGTGAAATGTTTTTGTGTATTGTGAAATGTTTTTGTGTTTTGTGAAATGTTTTTGTGTATTGTGAAATGTATTTTGCGATTGGTGAAATGTTTTTGTGTTTTGTGAAATGTTTTTGTGTTTTGTGAAATGTTTTTGTATTTTCTGAAATATGTTTGGCGCTTTTGAAATATTTATTTCGTATTGGCCTTCAGGGCCACCGTAGTCTAGGCTTTGACTCGGCTACTCCAGAACCTTTACCTCGTTGTCTTTAAACTATTTCTGTGCAGCTTTTGTTGTATTCTTCTGTTCATTGTCTTGCTGGAAAATAAATCTCCCTTGCTGTAGTTCCTACGCAGACTGAGGCCCTGTCCACACAGAGACGAATTCAGCCTGCACAGGTCTGGCCAAAATAACAATGGCAAACTACGGGGTTGTGTTCGTGCTGCAGAAGCTACTGAGCTTGTTATAGCTTTTACAGCAAAATCTGATGCTCCTTTACCACCATGCACACAACATGAAATGCACACACCAGATGTTCTTAAATCCAACACGGAGAATAACCAGAAGGGCAACTAGAAAAAAGTTTGTGTCCATTTTCTGTGATCTCTCCTTTGGTACATTTTTGTGGCAGTGTTACAGCGCCACATACAGGCTCTGCATATGCACTACAGCGTTTTCATTTTCAGTGGTTCTGTGCTTACGCGGATATTTCCTGAAACGATCCTGTCTTTATGGAAAATTTTTCCAAACGAAATGGCAACATATCATTTTCGTCTCCATGTGGATGGAGCCTGAGTAAGAGTGTCTTCACGGGTTTTCCTATGTTGCCCCATTCATTTTACCCACCACTTTTACAAACCATCCAGGGTTGGCTGTAGAGAAACATCCCCACAGCATGATGCTGCCACCAGCATGGTTCACAGTGGGAATGGTGTGTTTGTGGTGATGCACAGTGTTTGGCGTCAGCCACACATAGCTTCTTGTCTGATGGCCAAAAGCACCAAAGAACTTTCTTCCACTTGATCATGGAGTCTCCCCCATGTCTTTTGGTGAACTCTAGTTGAGATTCACTCTGAGTTTTTGCCAGTCTCCCATAAAGCTTTGACTGGTGAAGAACCTGGGCAACAGTTGTATGCAGAGTCTCTTCCATCTCAGCTGCTGAAGCTTGTAACTCCTTCAGAGTAGTCATGTCTTGGTGGTCTCTCTCACTAGTCTCCTTCTTGCACGGTCACTCAGTTTATGAAGACAGCCTGATCTAGGCAGATCTACATGTGCTATATTCCTTCCATTTCTTGATGATGGATTTGACTTAACTCTGGGGGATGTTCAGTGTCTTGGAATTTTTTTTGTGTCTATTTCCCCACTTATACTTTTCAATAATCTTTTCACAGAATTGCTAGGAGTGTTCTTTTGTCTTCATGGTGTAATGGTAACAAGGAATACTGATTAACCACTGACTGGACCTTCCAGACACAGGTGTCTTTAAAAGTCATTTTAAAGGCGCACTGATAAAAACAATCATATTGTACTATTAGGGCGGATTCATTTTGGTTTGTAATAGAATTAAAGTGTCCGTATCTGGAGGTTTGGAAGTATGATCATCCTGCCTTTGCTTGCAAAATTAAACAGTGTTTCTGTTACACTCTGCTCTAAATACTCGCGTGATTGAATTTAGATACTAGATAAAAACACTTTAATTTTGAACTCAGAGAATGCACTACAACACCAGAAAGCATAGCTAGAGGCGATCTAACCTACGTCACCTAAAGTGAATATCAATATGTAAATTCACTGTGAAAGAGGAGACACATAGTCATAACAGTTTGTTTAAATCTGCAAGCTTTGTGTTTGTTTATTTAGTGAGTGCTGTCTCATGTTGAAGCAGCATTTTGTTCACGAGCCAAATTGACACGTCAAAGAACAGAATTCTTTTATGTCTGTGTAATGTGGGTGTAGACTTGGCTGTAAAGACATATTGTAGGCGTTCATACGTAAAAGTAGACACTGTTAAGAGTGGGGTGTGAATTAAAGTGTGCCACTTCCACAGTGGATGACAGCGAACGCAGCACAGTGCCTGCTCTCTGTGTTATGTGCTAATGCACTGCAGATATTAAAGTGTGCATGTTAAATCTTTAGCATCCCCGTCTTGACGACAGCACAGGGTGGAAGCTCTCGCAGTGGGACCGGCCATCATACACAGAGCTGTCCATCAAATACTTGGTCGTCATGGAAACAACCTAGTTCCAAGCTTGCAAGAGGCGGGTGCAGCGATATAATGGAGGACCAGACAGAGTCGTGCCTGCCTGCCCGTCTGCCTGCCTGGGGATGTGCTGCTTTTAAAGCGACCACCCTCATACTCCTCATCTTTCCCAATTAGACTAAATGAGTCTGGGGGAGATGAACTAAAGCGCCGAATCTTGCTTCGTGAACACAAAAAAAGCTGATGTCTGCACAATTATAAACCCACGGCTATCTTTGTTTAATTTAAGATGAAATTAAAACCGAGGGCCGAGCCACACAGCACATCTCCACCGTCTCTTTGGAAACAAATTTATGGGTTCAGGGACAGTTTCAATGAGCTCAAGAAGGCTTATCTCACCAACAACATGTAATCATTAAAGGTATTACATCCAGCTTACATCAGTCAGATAGCGAGCAGAATACCCGCAGAGCCAGGAAATAAAAGGGAGCGATTGGAGAAGACTGACAAAGTCAAAGACGGAAAGTAAGAGGCATGTTTCGGAGTTAAAAATGGAACATTTAAAAGGAAAGAAAGACTTGGAAAGGTTGTCAGGTGTGAGATGACAGCGGAGTTTTAAAGAAGTGTGACATTCATCTGAAAATGTATCAGCACTGTGATGATTGTGACCTCGCTCTGTCAGACATGTAAAGCAGAGAATAATTGCTGTTTTATAAAGTGTGAAGGGGAAATAAATAGAAAGAAAAGACAGAAGCCCATGAGAAGAAAGGAGAAAGAGGGAACTAGAGCGCAGAATGTGACAAAAGGTGAGCTTGTGGGGTCGGCCGCAGCCGTACAGACAGGCTGTGGGAATTGGGCTGACATCTTCTGGGAAGTGACGGGTACAGTGTGAAGAAATCAGAGAGAAAGCTCCAGGGGTCCAACACCTGAGTGAAAACAGTAGATCTGGTGAATATAGCTGCAAGTGACAGCACCTGGCAGGGTCCAGACACTCAGCGGATTATCTGAAATAAAAATATACCTGAAAATGTGTCAGAATTTCAACTAAAAATTGTTCCATCAGTGGCGTACTCGAATCTGTCTGGAAAGGTACCAACAGGAAAGTGATATGAGGTCTTTATCCCTTCTTTGCATTCAGATTATACTCTATTAAAAAAAATGGTACACCTACTTCATCATTCTAAGATATGCTGCCCTTTTTTTTTTTTTTTTTTTAAATTTTTGAGTTTGGGCTTAACACTCCACTGATGGTGTACATTGATGTGAAGCACAGCTCTCCCCTCCAACCTACTTCATCAGTTTGTGTTTCAGCCTATTGTGGCGTACGCAAGACAATTCACAACAATCCATACACTGAGCTGCAAATGCTAACAGTCAAAATTTTCCCTTGACATTACCTGTGTTCTTGCCTGTAAATTTCTGAATAAAGTCTGGTTGAGCTGATGTATGATTAAAGCAGGGACTATTCAGAATCATTCCCCATAAGCAAAGCATTCAGGTTATACTCCGTTATCAAAAAAATTGGTACACCTACTTCATCACGTTGTGTTTCAGCCTACTGTGGCGTACGCAAGACAATTCACATCAATCCATACACTGAGCTGCACGTGTTAATGCTAACAGTCAAAATTTCCCTTGACTTTCCCTGTGTTTTTGCCAGTAAATTTCAAAATAAAGTGTGGTTGAGCTGATGTATGATTACAGCAGGAACTATTCAGAAAAATTCCCCATAAGCAAAGCAGCTCAGGATGATAAATCTTGATATGGAGATCTTCAGACAAATTAAACCGAGATATGGTCAGAGTTTTACATTGCATGAGACGCTGTTGTTCGAATGCTGTCTCTTCATCATACTATTTTCTTGATGCTTTTATGGTTTTGTTCAGGTAGGGCAGAAAAAGACTGATCCTAGAGAGACAGAGGATCAACATGCAGAAAAGGAGCCAAAGCTAAATTTGGCCACCAGCTTTATGACTATTTGGCTAAATGCTCATTTAAACTTCATTTAGCCAACTAGTCTAAAGAGGAGAAAATCCTTGTCAGATTCCTCACAGGGTCATAGTGTCAGCCGGTGTGACGTTAGCCTGATATACTGTCTACAGAAAGGCTAACATTACAAGCTTGCACTGCCAGCCTTCGTTCCTCTTTGCAGATTAATATCGTGCTTTCATATTTGGCCTCTTTTCACTTTGGGTGGAACTTACACATGAGTTCAACCCTTGACAGCCTACATACCACTTTATTTCCATTTACCACTTTAAAAAACTGTGCTGTTCCTTCTACATGCTAACCCGCTAAGGCACCGCTGGGCCTCTCATGTTTACATCCGTGGAGTGTCAGCAGTGATGTCAACTCCTCAGTAAGGAAAGTAGTTATTGGCTGTCCTAAAAGTCTCCAGAACTCACTAAATGACATCATTGCCTAATTTGCATAATTGTCCATATGCATTTAATTGTAATGGACGCTGTAGGAGGGAGGAAAAATGTCACGAGAGAGACAAAAGTGAGTAAAAAGACCCTTAAGATGTGTAGAATTACAAACGAACTTGCTTCTTTCGATTCTTGTTTTTATAATGTCACAATTCTAACCCCCCCTCCTTTATCTGGGCTTGAGACTGGCAAAAATGACTCGAGAGATACTCTGGCAGTTACTTTAATTTTTATTTTTAGTTTGTTATTCTATTTTTCTTAGAAGTTTAGTTTTCTTGTTTGGTTTAGTTTTAAACCGTAGGTCTACTTAAAAGCCTACAACAAATCCCAGTGAAACATTAACATTTTTAACCATAACATTTAGGCCTATAATATGTTTTTTTTTTTGTATACAGTCTTCATTAATAATCTAAATGGACCAAAAAGAGACAATAGAAAAAACTTTCAAGGCGCCTTCACAGCACGGTTCATTTGCAGTCTGGACATGGAGTGGTGAACATCTCCTGCTCCGACTGCAGCTTAGCGGGACTGCTGCGTGAGGACTGGGCGACTGGGCTGCCTGTGAGTGCTTTGGGATGGGGAGGAGCCCAGGTTGCTCAATGAGAGGAGCAACATGATGTGTGCTTTCATGCCAGAGTCTCCAAAAGTCTCCAGTAACACCAGAAAAAGTCGCTAGATTTGTCGCCAGTTGCTTTTTTGAAAAAGAGTCGGTAGAGGGGTCTGAAAACTCGCTAAATATAGCGACAAAGTCACTAAGTTGGCAACACTGAGCGCCAGACAGGAAGGCAAGGCAGCGGCCATTACCTGAAGCTGCAGCGTCCTCTAGTGGTGGGAGGTTCGTTACTGTTTGACAGAGCATATAGACTAGGATTTCAAACCTGTTTTTATAGAAATGATGGGTAATTTGTTCAGCCTACTCATTAATCCTGTGCTGACTAATTTGATAAACAAATTTAAGCATTTTAGCGATTAACCATGTGCATCCCTACTTATGACCAACAGCAGTGGAGAACTGCCCTTTGGGCGCAAGTAGTGATTTCTGCATACAAAAATGCTACCAAAAAGGCCAAGCTGTTCATGACTGCCAAGCATCCAAAGTGGAAAAATAATTTTTTGGCTACTTTGGTGTCCCAAAGTGAAATATTCAGTCGAAATTAAAGTTTTAAAAAACTCACAGAGAAACGGTAGAAGGCAGGAATTAAACAAGCCTCCATCTAAAACCTGGACGAGTGGTGTCCTACACCACTCGTGTATGGTCAGTTTCCACAAAGTGGTCTGGTGTGGTTCTGCTCTGTCATTCATGGTTTAGCTCATTAACCACTGATGTAGCCCGCTTTTCTTCAGCTTGTCCTTTTTCCCTCTTTGGGACAGGAAATCCATCTACTTTGTAGATATCTAGATCCTTTGGCTCAGCTCAGTGGAGACGGTTGTTTGGCTCCCAAATGGCTCTTCATTTGGTACCAGTTTGGTTTTTTGAATGTAGATTAAATAATGACAAAAAGATGGAGGAAAGGAGACTGATACCCCAACAGGAACTAGTTACCACAGCTAGCATAAAAGAATCATTCACAGCACAGGCTTGTTGATAAATGGTGCATTATCACTGCTAACCTCAAAAGGTTTATCCATTTGATAGTATATCACCATTTCAATTAAAACATGTTTATGGCAAAATGAGGATTGTTTAGAGGCTGAGCTAGCCTCTTACCTCAGTACAAGAATCCTAAAGATTCTCGTCTCCCTTCATCTAGATAAACGATGCTAGAAGTATTAAAGAAGTGTTAAAAATCCCTTTTCTGTGAAGTTTAGGGATCACACTCAATGCATATGTAAAACTGCAGCATAAAGGTGCATTGAGAGCTGTAAAGTTCTAATTTTCCTTTGTTCCCACTCATTCCTGACAGCTGTCTCCCATTTCCTGACCCCAAATGAACACTGGGGCAATTGCAAACCTAAAGAAACTGCTGATAAGCTATCACGGTGTAGCTGTGAAGTAGAGGCTTCAGACCAGCTTCAGCTCCATGTCCATGCTTTGTCTGTTACTACAGATGTTCTCAACAGGTGGGTTAGGACCCAAATGTGAGTCGTGAAGCCCTTTTTAGTGTTTCATGAATATTATTTCTCGTTTAGATTAAAAATCAATTGGCCACAGCACACACTGACCTTAATTGCACATGCTCTTTACCAATCACGGCGCAGCATGTTTGCACAAAACCCAGAGAAAGACAACATAACTGCCTCAGTTATGTGTAGCTAAAATATCTGGCACCAGGCTGGCCTTGATGCAAATGTAGCTGATGACCTCTGACCTACAGTGTGTATAAATGTAAACTGTATATTCTTGTGGTTTGTTTTAACAAAATAAAGGCTTAATGCCATACATAAAGCTTGAGAGCTTCATATTTTCTTGTGTAAAGACGCTCTTTACTATTTTGGTTTCAGGGCAGCCTCCTCCACATCTTCGTCTAATCTTCTCCCTGCCTGAATAAAACCCCAATGGTGTGATTTCAAAGGAGATTCTATATATATGTTTACATTCAACAAATATTTAGATTGATATTTACATATGCTAGTTATATACATGTGTGAAATAAATCACCATTTCTCCCTGGCTCAGTCTCAGCTTCTCACACTCAGACTGAAATACTGGGGCAAAGTTGGCCTCCTGGTTAGATCATGCCCCACATTCTCAGATGACCCGGGTTCAAGTCTGGCTTGTTGTTCTGTCATCTCATGCCATGCTCCACTCTCTTATTCCTTTTTCCAGTTCTATCCACTGTCCTATCCCTCCAATAAAATCTCCATTATTATAAAAAACACTCATGTTATGCTTTTAAATAGCAAAAGGATGGACAGACAGAATAGCAGCACTGGGGAAGGTCAAGGTCAAAAGTTTCTCTTAACAGTATTCAACTTATTTTTATTACTATATTGCCCTTCAGGAGCTTTTTGCTTGTTTTTTTCTGTTATAACCAGGAGATTTTAAAGAAAAAAAATCGTCCATGTCATAAAATGACAAATGCCAAGGTCTGAGTGTTTATATGTTTCAGATGGATGAATGAAGCTTTGTTTATTTGTTTACTTGGATCAGTCTGGTGCTCTGCATTAAATTCATAAAGCAGTCATTTTCTTCTGAAACCACTCTCAAGAGGAATCTAGCTTCTGATAATGTGATATGTCACTATCATCAAGAATGCAAACAGTCAAACAGGGGGGCAGGAAGGGCAGCCATCCCCCATCATCGCCCAGTGACCTAAAGGTCCAGTGGGGAATATTAGCGAAATCTAAAGACTAGTTCAGACCAAAGTGACAAGACCATTATAGAACATCACTGACAGCGGTCAGAGCCAACAGAACTGAGCAGTTGCAGCTCAGATCAGGCCGTCTGATGCTGTTGCCTCAACACAAACAGCTGATTTCAGAATATAACAGGCAGATAAATGTGGAGTGGGAAAAGGAAATCTCGTTTTGAAAGGCTATGAATGCAAACCATTATTCATACAAAATATTATATTCATATTCATGCTGTGAATTTTGGAAATGATTACATCTGTTTTTCTTTTTTGATGTAACTTTGCAAACAGAAACTTCAGCCTGTAAACAGTCTGTCTCCTCCATCAGCTGCTCACATAAGCAGGAGAGGGGTCTGACTGCAGGATGTATACATCTCTGACGGCCCTGCTCACAGACTATTATTGTGAGACGACGTCTCTGTCAGAGCAAAAGTGCCATAATTTTCCAGAACAACATATTTACAGTTCTAGAGTTTTTAAATTTTTTTATTCAATTGCAGTAAAATCTATGAAATAACCAAACTGCAATCATTACAGACTAAGTAACATTCCAGAAGTAAAACAGACAAAATGGTCAGAGGTCCAACCTGGGATTAAATAATGTATCAACTCATTTTAGAGGTAGTTAGATGAATGATGGCTCCATTTAGCTTTTTTTTTAGCTTTCACTAAAGCTGACATAGCTATACTAGCTACATAGTTAACATTGCTACATAAGCCAATGTAGCGAAGCTGGCTATAGCAATATGAGCTTTAGCAAAGGCAGCTAAAGCTAAAGTAGCTACATAGCATATGTTGCCAGTGTTAGCTTTGTTTGTATAGATATGATACGTGCTTTGTGAGCTACGTAGATAACGTAGCTTACATAAGTAAAAGGTGTTAGATCAGTTACATTTGCTATGTTTAGAATATTTTTTTATGAAGGATAAGCTTTTTTCCTGTAAGCAGACTGTTTACTTGGCTTTATTGAATGGTTTTTAATTAGGTTTTGTAGGTCAGGTTTTTAACTTTTAAGTTGTGGTATCCTTACCTTTCACGAGGTCGCGGGATGCTTTCCAAGAAACAAAGAGAAATTTAACATGAGTTACAATCATAGGTTTTATAAATTATTGTAAAAATGCTGACAAAGAGAGTTAAATTTAGAATAAAAAATACTGTAGTATCAAGTTATATTTGGGCTTAAATTTGAGTAAAAGTTATAAAAACTACCTAAAATGCATATTTTATACATGGTGCTTTGTGCAACATCGTGCACTTCATCCTTCTCAAGGGAAGATGGGGGTCCCCGATCTCTAGGTAGACAGATTTAATTCAGTGCCATGTTTGGTGACCACTCAGTGGACAAAATTCATCATGTGACTCAGGTTGTCCTGTAGATGAAGCTAGAGTTATATCGTGCAGGACACGGTCGTCACACACCCAGCCATGATCAGCTGATGGCCAGCTGATCCCAATTATCGCCTCACAGCTCCCACAGCCAATCACAGCTCTTTCTCTCAACACAGCAGTAAATGTGACATACTTCTCACTAATCCCTGCCAGTATATGCTGATGCACCACGCGGATGCTGCTGGCAAAGCTTAACCTCCTCCACCCCAGCCTCCTCCTTTAAAGCATAAAGCTCACTGCACCCTCATATTCAATTTCATGCTACTATGTGTAAATTACTTTTGAACTAATTTTATAGTATTCAGTAGGCATTGTCATAACTGTATCTATCCAAAGGGGGTTTCTAGCCATGTGCTCCCTGAGGACACTTTATCATGTTGAGTAGAGCTGTGAAAAACTATATGTCTAATATGACAACTCAGCACTGGCTAGGAAGAAATAATTATATCACTAGGAAAACTCATACGTATGTATTATGGAAAGGAGGAAGAATATTCTCCTCTATATCATCTACCTCAAACCTCTCTTGAAGGAAACATTTAATGTGTTTTGATTGGTCAGACGCGTGCACACTGAAAGCAAAACTTTGAAGAATCAAGCATAAAAAAATTAGCCACAAAATTGCCCTGGGAATTACTCTGCTGGTGGGAAAGCTTTAATTGGATGGATACAGGTTCAATGATAATGATAATAATGAAGTGCAATAATAGGCTGTATGCACACGCGCTTCCATATTAGGAGTTAACCAGCCCAACTACTTCTGGTTGTCATCCTGTCCCTTTGCAAGTATGGATTCACAGAAGCTAGGTATGGAGTTCTGAGTTCCTTTTATAAATTACAGATCAGATTATTTGTTTACTCTCTTGTAATCTTATGCATGTGTTCTCCTTTTAAATAAATGTTCAGCAAGCTAGTGTTTTAAACTTTTATAACTTCACTGCACATGCAGGTAGTACAGTAAACATTGTGCAATCTTTCAATTTTTCCTTTTCAGATTGTTAAGTGATTCACGTCCTGTGCCCCTCCAGAGCTTTGAGTGTACTAGTTGCATATGTTTTTACCGTGATGTCATGAATTGGGTTTCAAATTAATACTATAGTTGAAATAATCTTTAAAAGGCTTTCTTAAAACCAGAATGATTCATGGAAACTTGATAAGATGAACATGCAAGTTTGTCATGCAACAACCTGCACTGAACCTGCAGGATAACTTTCCCTTACGCTCAGACTGTGAGGTTTTAGGCTTTTCTTCATCGATCTGAAGCACTCAGCCCTAACCATTATTTCTCCACTACTGGCATCCTTGTTAGAGACTGTGATTTAAAAACACGTTTAGAACATTTTGACATGATAGAAAGACTCATCACGTAAGTATCCATACTACAATCAGAGTACTAGCATGCTAGCTGATAGGCATGCCCATGTTTTCATTCATTCTAGACCTTACATTCGTAGTTGTGGATGTAGCAACCAGACAACCAGAAGTAGTTGGGCTGGTTAACTCTGAATACGGAAGCACGTGTGTATCGCGTGTGCATATAGCCTATTGCAGGTAGAGATGCATCTTTAGTGTGATATCAGACTTAAATAAGCAATATATCAATACGAATGGCCAACTGAACACAGGCTTTTCTTACATACATATGCATGCTAGATAGATAGATAGATAGATAGATAGATAGATAGATAGATAGATAGATAGATAGATAGATAGATAGATAGATAGATATGGCAGAGTGCCATGGAGGTCTTTGTAGTAAAGAACGTATAAAAGTGTCAACAGTCTTCAGGGTTTTTTTTTTCAACCTTTTTCTCTCTGGGGTTTCTGAGGTTATCCAGCTGTGCTGTGAACTGGAGGAAATGTGGAAAAGAGCAAATGTAGCTGGTACCACAACACATCCATCATCGACTGCTCCTCTCTAATGCACATGTAATATTTAGGTGGAACAAAGTAGATGCTGGAACAAAGGGGGAGTAGTGTGGCACACAACCACAAGCCTTTTTTGCCTTTTCACTGAATCAGTCTTCTGCTATTACATTCTTTCTTCCTACTTCATAGGTTACAGTGAGATTATCTCAGTAATGCAACATTTTGGGTTTGTTTGGGAAACTTAATCTATTATCAGTTAGTTGTCTTTTTGAACTTTACAGAAAAAAGTAAAAAGGATTCACTGCTTAAAAACTGCTGAAAAAAAAAGTCATGGAGGTTTATACACACAGCACTAGTAAATAAGTCATCCTCAGTTTGGACTCTGGATTAATTCAGTGTCATATCTGTCGTTTTGTGGTTGTGCTTGTCTCTTCAAGCAGCCTTCAGCCCAAGGCTTTCCCTTCAATTTTCAAAATGTTTTATGCCTCTTGGACATGTTTGTGGGGTTTGGGGAGGTTTAAGTGGTTCCTGTGGACTCTTGTCTTCTTCTGCTATATCATTCTTTGATTCCCTATCCACAGTCCTCTGTAAGTGCAGCTGTGGTTTTTTACTCATCATTCTGTATTGAAGAAGCTTAACAGAGACGACATGAACAGCAGAAGTAAAATGTATTAATGTGTAATTTTAAGAGTTTTAAGAATAACTACACCAAGATCACATTTTCCAGATGAAAACCAATGAATCTGGAGATTTAGTAGTGCTGTTGGACAGTGAGGGTCCAAATCCTGTTCCTGTTTGATCTTAAAGGTAACACATTTTACCCTTTTAAGACAAGTTTATATTGGTCTCAGAGGTCCCCAAAACATGCCTGTGAAGTTTGTTTCTGAAAAAACACCCTAGTATTGGATTTTTGCGTGTTTAAAAACCCCTCTGTTTCAGCTCTGCTCAGAACGAGCTGTTTCTGTGTCTGTAGCTTTAAATGTTACTGAGCTGTCTGACTCCACCCCTCTCAGAAAATTGATGTGACTCAGTGGATGTGGCTGCTAGCTGAGAGGAGGATCAGGAGAGGAAGGCTGAACTCCAACCGAACCTGGGGGCGGTGCTAACTCCCCACATGACATGATGAGGGGGAAAATGTGAGAACGGCTTGTTTCAGCACACATTTTCTAAAAGGTAGAGAAAAAGAGGGGGGAGGAAATGGATTTCTCTGAGTCTTTAGGGGGAATGTGGACAAGCCAGGGGCCCATATTTTTGTTAGAAAAGCCTAAAAAGGTAACCTGGCAAGCCAGATGGATGTGTTTCACACATCTATCTGGTAAACCTCCCGTAGATGGTGTTTGGGAAAGGGCAGAGCCTTTGGAAAAAAATACTTGGAGGGTGATTGGATGAACGTTCTGTCTGTCACATCTTTACAGGCCAATCAGGGTGACAAAACATGAGACGTCGTAGCCCCAAACAGAGATGCACTGATACCATCTAGTAAACTCCATAAAGAGCTGCATAACGCTGTGAACTATTGTGACTGTGGACATATCAGTACATGACTTTTATCGTTTTTGAAAAGAAAACAACTCAATACTGTTCTTTGTTCTTATTTTAACAAAGAAATGTCATCAAGTTCTGATAAAACTTACGCTTTAGCAGCACCCACGCTGTCTTCCACCATGATTGCACTGGGGTCTTCTCCCTGCTTGCGTACGTCACGACTCCGCCGCTCCAGAAAGTGCTGCCCCTCGATGCTGATTGGTGTCACTTGCTAACCGTGCCTAAACGGTTCGGACGGGAGCTTTGCAAGATGAATTTACCAGTAAGAAACACGGAAATGGGCGAATCCATCTGCTTTGCAAGGTTACTAAAAAGGTGTATTTTGCGTAATACGTACCTTTAATATTGAACTGTTTCAGGGCAAGTCTAGGTCAACCTTTTTTGGTGTTGTGGTTCCCCAATGCAGGTGCTCTTTCATAATGTTTTTATAATAGTTTGCCTGTGCTGTAAATTTCCCTACATTTTCATTCGGCATGTATACAAACTATCCCTGTGGCTTTAGGTGAAACCAAAAGAAGACTTTTGCTATACTTACTATTCATGCTGTTTGACTTCTAGGTCAAAGCCAGGCGTGCTGGCTGCCCAGGGTGCCTGGTCAAGTTCGGTGTGAGATTGACCTCAACCGCAACCTCTAACTGTATTTTCTGTGTCACTTATTTTTACCAAGACTAACATGATTACAAGGTGTATTTTAAAAGTCTAGTTTTAGCAGGGCTACTACAATAATTCACCGTCTTTCATGTAAATGCTATCATTGAAATGTAAATGATTCTAAAAAATAGGACCTTTTTTCATACCAGAAGTGAAAGTGAAATAAACTAAAGATAATTCCCTGGAGATAAATTAGCTTCAGCTGTCTGATAAAAGTAACCCAAATGCTGTCATTTGACTGAATCATCTGCTGTTTACATGTCACTCTGCAGAGTGTGAGAATTGAATAAAAAACTTAATAAAATACTCTCAGAGGTCTCATTCTCCAGTCTGTCAAACCTCCATTGAGCACCTCCACCAGTGTTTAATCGACGTGAACGACCCCGTTAAGTCAGTCGAAGCCTCAGTAGTGTGTTGACTCACATCATTTCCAAATCAGTCAGGATATCGTGAAACAGGGGAAACAGATGGCATGAAATGACCAAGATATTTAAGGCTTGAAACACTTGGTCACATCAGCGAATCACTATGGAAACCGTCACGCACTCACAGGTTTCTAATGGGACCATTTAGTTGAAAAGAACAACAAAGCTTGGGGATCAGACTGATAGCCAGATGTTCAGATATGATTTTAGCTGTGGCTGTTAGCTTTGACTGCTCTCTGATTCATCTCAATCACAGTTATGAGTCTCAGAGATGATTACGCAGGTAGTGATGATGGGGTTATTGCTGGCGCCCGTGTTGTGATTTTAAAACACAAACAAAAAAGCCTTCAGTATGTAGAAACACTGACAACAGCAGAGAGAGTGTCAGTGCTGGCATAACACAACTTTTTCACAGCTTGTAAAGATGAGAGTGAAGATCATTATTCTCCTGGAAATGTTTGGCAATATGTAGTTCACAATAACAAAAATTACAGTATGTTGTAAGGGGAGCTGTGGAATGTGTCGAGAGATGTTGTAAAGGCTGGTTAAGGATTGAATCTCAACACAAAACTTTTTTTTTTTTTTTTTTTTTTTACAAATCACTGACTTAAGCAAGTTGACAAGTGTGCAAAGGCCTAAAGATATGAACTTTATTCTGATGGTAAAGTAAGCAGCTAACAGTAAACTAACATGCCTACTTGCTAGCTTAGATCAGTAGTTCTCAACCTTTTCAGCTCACAGCCCCCAAAATAAAGCCGCCACAGACCAGGGGCCCCACCTTACCTGAGTTTGGTTAAAGCAAATTTGAACACAGTCTGCACATTCATGTGCACATTCATGTGCAGACTTTTATCTTAGAATTTTTTAAAAATGACTTTGACAAGAATTTAAATATCCCAAAATTTTATTTTACATTTGACTAGTTTTATGCATGCATTTTTAAAAAAATAGGTAAAATATACAATTTGAAATCATTTAAGAATTTTATTATTTTTTGGAAGGCCTTTGGCGACCCCCAAGAGGGTCCCGTCCCCCAGGTTGAGAACCACTGGCTTAGATAAGCAGAGCCTCTGCAGGACTAAAACATATCACAACCTTAAAACATCCTCTACATGACCAGAAGTATTTGGCCGCCTGATAGTTAGGGGTGGGAGAAAGAAAACGATTTTGTCTGGAGTTATACCATATCGTCTCATCCACCAAGTACTGATTTTCCAAATTAATTGCTAATATGAACTGAAGCCGATGATAATGGAAAAATAAAATCAACTGTTTGTCCAGTGAGGTTGGCAGAGGTGACGGCCATAGAGCAGGAGAAAGTTAGTACAGCAAACATGGCAGCACCAGAGGAAGGACATTAGGAATGCAAGCATGGCATGAATGAGCTATTTTCAAAGAGCTGAGGAATTATAGGTGTCTGGGTATTTATATTTCATATTTGGACATTTACTGTAGTTCTGTGACTCTGTTAACTTAGGAGGATGCTTTCTATTTTTCCCTCTCATTATTGTTGCTTTTAGCTAAAGGGGAGGGTCCCCATAATTGGTCTTTGCCCTTCCAAATGGCTTAAACCGGCCCTGCCTCACACCTGCAGCTCCCCCTCACAAATCGTTCTGCCCTGCCAGTTTGTTGCTTTCATTTTGGACAAGCTTTGCTCAATTTTACATTATTTGAAAATGTGATCTGTATGTGTTTGGCTCGTTGATGATGACGTGCATTGCAAAAATTGTCATCAAATACGAGTATAGCAGAGCACTGGCAGGAAGAGACTGAAGAAATTTGTTGCACACCTCAATGAATGAACTTACTGAAGAGACGCGCCACCAGCGGACTTCTTTTGCGCTCTTTTATGCACGTTCCTCCGTCCAGCGCACATCCGAGTTTTCACTTGAAAACTGAGGAATTAGACATATTGATATGTCTTAATGCAATGAGTCTTTACTGTTGACAATTTTCACCTTAATAAAAGATTTTGGGAGGATTCGTTTTAAAGTTGGCCTTAAAAGAGCTGCAACTGGTCACTGAAGAGCCACACAGGGCTCAGAGCCACGGGTTGAGTATCACTGCTATAGAGCATTTCTGACATCAAACACTGATGGTTGGTGTGAAGGCCTGGCTTGTAATCTCCGTTCCAGTTCATCCCAAAAGTGCTCGATGAGGCTGAGGTCAGGCTCTGTGTGGGCCAGTCAAGTTCCTTCACATCAACCTTGTCTTTATTTTCCTTGCTTTGTGGTCTGGAGCCAGTCATGTTCGACTTCAAACTGTTGCCACATAATTAGCACTGTTCAAAATGTCGGTCAAGATTGACTTTCACTGGAGATAAGGGGTCTAGCTCAAACCCAGAAAAACAGCCCCATACCATTATCCCTCCTCTACCAAACTTAACAGTTGGTACAATGCAGTGATAGGTCATTGGTGAACGAGCCGGTTCAAAGAGTTGGCTCTTTTCTGTGAATGAGAAGAGCCGTTTTATATCAATATATCATATTTTGTCATTATTTTTATATGCGTTGTTTGTGTGTTATGTGATTGATTAGCAGAATGATATTTTCCACATACATATTCACAGGCACATCTCCCATAAGGGACACAAGCTTGATGGTACAACAATAATTTTTTATATCAGGTGTTTCATACAGCCCAGCCAGAGAGCAGATTTAATTTAGCCAAAAAGTGTTTTGGGGGGACAGTATGTTTAAAAAAATGATAGCATTATATTTTCTTCAGTTAAAAACACTCAGGGTAACCGGGGGGGGGGGGGGGGGGGTTACCCAATAGCAACACACTTGAGATGGAGGATTACACGTAATGTCCTTTAATAATCTCAGTTCAGACTTCACTTGAAGAAAATAAATGATCGCTAAGCAATGAACAGAAGATGGGTCTGAGCCAGAAGATCCAGCAGGAGAAGAACACACACACACACACACACCCCCACCCCCACCCCCCCCCCCCCCCACACACACACACACACACACACTGTTTCTGAGAAGCACAAGCAGTCCAGGAGCTGAGCAGACAGGATCCAATCCACAGAGGAAAAAACTCTAGGGCAGGGACAGAAGGCTTAGGGGTCCGTTTGAAAAGTCCAATAAATTACCTCCTTAGTCCTTCCCTATTCACTTTTCCTTAACCCCAGTGAAAAATGTCACAGGGTCAAGGAAAGATGGGAGTAAGAGGATAGGAAAGGAAAACAGTGGTGATTAGGGAATCTGACTGCACTTTCCCTAAACGGATGTTACGGATGTGACGTGTATAATTTGTGTAAAAACTACACTTTAATGTTGATGGCCTAGTAATGGGAATTTTGTCTTTTTTCCTGTTATGTCCATTTGACCTGCCAGAATATTTGTGCTGGTATGTTAGTCCAGCTGTGCTCAGTGTCATTTTGGTATACACGTGTTTATTTCCTTTATGTGCATTGGAACAACACAAAAAAAAAAAAAAAAAAAAACAGAAGAAAAAAGCCAAAATTGACATAATCAAACTATGGGTAAATCATTTTATTTCAAGCATGTGATGCTCATTTAAACTCACCTGTGGCAGTAACAGGTGCTGGCAATATAAAAATCACACCTGAAGCCAGTTAGAATGTCTAAAAGTTGACTCAACCTTTGCGTTGTGTGCCTGTGTGTGTCACACCAAGCATGGAGAAGAGAAAGAAGAGCCCAGAATAGTCTGAGGACTTAAGAAGGAAAACTGTGGAGAAATATGAACAATCTCAAGGTTACAAGACCATCTGCATAATATAATCAAGAAGTTTATAACCCATGGAACTGTGGCTAATCTCCCTGGACATGGACAGAAGAGAAAAATTGACAAATGAATGCAATGCAGGATAGTTGGAATGGTGGATAAACATCCTCAGTCAACTTCCACACAAATTTAGGCTTTCCTGCAGACTCAGGGTGCAAAAGTGTCAGCTCGGACCATACATCGTCATCTGAATAAGATGAAGCGCTATGGCAGGTGACTGAGGAGAACCCCACTGCTGACAAAGAGACATAAAAAAGCCAGACTGGAGTTTGCAAAAATGTACCTGAGTAAGCCCCAATCCTTCTGGGAGAACATTTTGTGGACAGATGAGACTAAGGTAGAGCTTTTTGGGAAAGCATGTCATTCCACTGTTTACAGAAAATGGAATGAGGCCTACAAAGAAAAGAACACAGTAACTACAGTCAAACATGGTGGAGGTTCAAAGATGTTTTGAGCTTGTTTTGCTGCCTCTGGCACTGGGTGCCTTGACTGTGTGCAAGGAATCATGAAATCTGAGACTATCAAAAGATTTTGGGCTGAAATGTGGAGCCTAGTGTCAGAAAACTGAGTCTGCCTCAGAGGTCATGGGTGTTCCAGCAGGACAATGACCCCAAACATACCTCAAAAAGCACCAAGAAATGGTTGGAGACAAAGCTGGAGAGTTCTGAAGTGGCCAGCAATGAGTCCAGATCTAAATCCCATTTAACACCTATGAAGAGATCTCAAAATGTGTGGGGGAATTTCAAAATAAAAGTATAGCTTGAAGCATTGATTTAGATTGATGTTTTGAGTTTCCATCAATCTGATTGGATTATCAATCAACCAGTCAATACACCAATATATGTCTATGGATCGTTAATCCTATCACAGAGTTTTTTTCAAAGGCTCTGCCCTTTCCCAAACGCTGTGTATGAGTGGTTTTCCATGTTAAGTGTGAGTGGAAAAGTCCTGAAAGAACAGCACAAATATTCTGGCAGATCAAATGAGAAGAGATTAAATTACCATCGCTGGAACAATGCAGTCAGACAGGTAATGTTGTCCTAGTTATGCCAACCCCAGACTCACCAGTCTGACAGCCAAACAGAGAAGCATTGTTTTTTACTCCATGAAACATGTTTTCAATACTTAACAGTCAAGTGTCAGCGTGCTTTACACTACTTCATCCAATGCTTGGCATTGGACTTAATAATAATAATAATAACAATAATAATCATGTTCTATTTATAAAGCACGTTTCAAAACAAAGTTACAAAGTGCTTTACAGGGACAGCATAAATGAATAAATAAAAAAAGTCTAAATAAGATCTAAATCTCATTGAACACCTATGGAGAGATCTCAAAACTGCTGTTGCAAGAAGCACCCTTCAAATCTGAGAGACCTGGAGCAGTTTGCAAAAGAAGACTGGTCCAAAATTCCAGTTGAGAGGTGTAAGAAGCTTGTTGATGGTTATAAGAAACAATTGGTTTCAGTTATTTTTTTCCCAAGAGTGTTCAACTGAATATTAAGTTCAGTGTGCCAGCAATTTTGTCCAGCCCATTTTTTGAGTTTTGTGTAAGATTATGTCAATTTTGGCTTTTTTCCTTCTGCTTTTTTGCATTGCTCCAATGCACATAAAGGAAATGAACATATGTATACCAAAAACATTTGTAATTACAACAATTTCTGGGAGAAATGGTGTATTTTCTGGAAAAATTCCAGGAGTGCCAATACATTGTCCATGACTGTAACTATTCTGCAATTTGACAGGACTTAATCCCTCTATTTCCATGTCCTACATCAATTATAAACTGCTGATGATAACTCATGCTTGGGGCTGGTTTTGTCCTTTTACTTTAACACACTAAATTGTTATATTGGCAGCTATAAAGTTCTTGACGACTTTTGAGCTGGAGAAGGAGTTTAAAACCACATCAGAACTAAGCAGACAGCATTTACCAATGGCGATTTGAGCCTTAAAATTGATATTGAGTAGAAATTAGAGGCTGCTTTTGTCTCCTTCCTCTGAAATCAGGAGCACATTGTTACAAAAAATTACCATACATTTGAAAGAAAAATCTGCCATCTCCATGATTGTTAGCTATACATGTAAAGCTCCTATGGAGAGCTTGACGACGGGAGCTGGAGGTTTAATTGGTCCCTTTGATCCTTGTGATCAGCTGGTTTCAAGCAAAATAGCTTCCCAGCAGGACTAAAAGACTTAGATACACTATCATGTCTGCAAACTGCTCTACTACGCAGACTCTACTTCTGTCACGGCCCACATAAACACATTTCTTTACACCTGGTTACACACCTCTTTCCTTCATTGTGAGGTTCTTTTTTTGGTCATCCACTACAAAGACAGCAGAATAATGAAGTGTGGCTGACTGACACGCACCTGGAGAAAGACGATAAGCACCCCAGTCAGGTGTGCAACAAAGAGCTCCTGACCCGCTGCAGGGCTGCTGGGACGACTGGAGGAGACATTTCAGTACATAGGTCTCAACATATTGCTCCGGGGACAGAAACACACTTCCCACAGCCCACTCACGCTCTCCATTTTTCAGTCACAGTCTCTGAGCACACCAGTGAAATGGTGTGAGTCATCTGCCTCCAAACGCCCCGTTATTCAGCTTCACTTTGAAGAGAACAGCATGTGTGCGATGCAGCCAGTGCCTCTGGTTGCATTATTTCGAGGCAACATTTTGAGGATCCGTGCTAACTCCTTGTTCCATATGCATGTAAATCTGCGTGTTTGTGTGCAGGCTTTTGGTTGCAGGGGAAATTTTGTGTATATTCTTCTTACACTAAGTATTCCTCCTCTGTTACCTGAGAGGTCATCATATCTGAAACAATTTCAGCCGTTAGAGAGGATATTACAACTGTAAACACCTCGCAGAATTCATTCCAGTTGGTTCACAGGCAGCTGCTTAGATCTCTTTGTGTTGTGATTTATTATTCATTGGCACATTTGGCCGTGCAGCAGTAATTGCACCGTGCAGCAGCAGCGCCTGCATCTGATGGCGCACAAATGAATAAATAAATCTAGATGGTGAAGCTATTTGAACGTTTGACGTTTACTGATGAGGCAATTAAGAGAGCAGTGCACAAATGCACAACCTGCATTACACCGGCCAAGCCTTACACGGCACAATAACACAACCTACAAACTACACCCCCTCTCACAAACGCATATACTATGAAGAGAAACATTTACACTTCAAGCAAACAAACTCGTATGGTTAGGAGTTTCTATGCTTCACCCAGAGGCCCCTACTCTGTTTAGTCGACAAGTTCATGCTGACTGCTCTGCATGAATGGCTTATACCATGCTTTATTTCAATTTCTCTATTTAACAAAACACCACAATTACAAGTGTTACAATCAAAATCTAAGATAAAAGAATTTCAACGTGGACTGTGAAAGCTAATTCAGAACTTACTGAGGTATTTCTTAATCTCGGATTTGTCAGCCAAAACAATTCCACCATGTTAAGTTGTTGTTTTGGATCTTCTAAACAAATTTTGATTGACTATGACTCGATCAAGCACTTAAAGCAACTATTTAATGCACTTACTTACCATTTATGTAACCAACCTGATAGCAATAACCTTACCAAGCAGATGGATTTGCCCATTTCTGTGTTTCTCACTGACAAATCCATCTTAAAAAGCACCCATCTGAACAGATTGGGCCCTGTAGGAAAGTGACAGGACCAATCAGGAGTAAGATGCAGTATTTTTGGGCGCGGCGGATTTGTGATTTAAGAAAGCAGCAACAAGAGGCTGGTGCAATTTTGGCCGAAGAGATTAGCTTGGATGCTGCTATAGCGTCAGTTTTATCAGAACGACATTACTTTGTTAAAAGAAGAACAAAGAACAGCACTGAGTTCCTTTCTTTTCAAAAACGACAAAAGTAGTGCACTGGACTCGCCATGGATCAGGTTATGCAGTTCTCTACGGAGTTTACTCCGCGGTAGCGGTGCACACCTACGATGCCACGTGTTTTGTTGCTCTGATTGGCCCATAAAGATATAACAGACAGAGCGTTCATGCAATCACCTTCTGAGTTTTGTCAAAGGCTCTGCCCTTTCCCATACACAGTCTATGGGAGGAAAGTTAAGATTAAGGTGAAGATTTTTTAAAAATCATATTATACCTATTAAAACTCTAGTTCAATCAGGTGAGAATTAATAGGAGTTTAACGGTGATTTATTTTACACATTTAACGAAAGAGAAATGTGAAAGTCTTTGCTGATTAGACTCAATTCCATACCCCCCTATGGAATCACTGGGGGTGGTGTTGATGAGGGATGCAGGATCAGATGAGCAAGAGATGTGAGGATCTGGACTAGATGCTGATTAACTCAATAGAGGTGGCTGGGGTGGAGGAGGGTCACAGCGTCCATACTGAAATGACAGGCTGGCTGTGAAAGAGAGAATGACAAATTCAAACTATGACAGGTGCTTGATGATTGGTTGAACGAGGTTGTGGTAAAATCTGATTGGCTTAGTGCTTAATAGATGACATACCCATGAAAATGAAAGATATTAAAGAGTGATGACTAATAAATGAGTAGAAACAGTCTTACTGCTTGAACTTTCGCTGACCTCTATTTAAACAGATGAGGAATTACAACTAAATGACCATTTAGCAGCGACAGTTATAACATTGTATTAAAATACATGTACTTTTATAAGTAGTCGCCCCTCCTTTGCACCTATAACAGCCTCCACTCTTCTTGGGAGGCTTCCAAAAAATCTTGGAGTGTTTTTGGGAATTTGTGCCCATTCATTCTGTAGAGCATTTATGAGGCCAGGCACTGATGCTGGACAAGAAGGTCTGGCTTGCAGTCTCCATTCCAGTTCATCCCGAAGGTGCTGGGGTTGAGTTTAGGGCTCTGTTTTTTCACACCAAACACTTCAAACCGTGTCTTTATAGTACTTGCTCTTTGCACTGGGGCACAATCATGTTGGAACAGAAAAGGGGCTTCCCAAACTGGTGACACAAAGTTGGAATTATAGCAGTGTCCAAAGTGTCTTGGTATGTTTAAGCATTAAGATTGGCCTTCACTAGAGCTAATGAGTCTATCCCAAACCCTGAAAAACAGCCTCATAACAGCGCAATGCAGTCAGGCAGGTAACTGGCATCCATCAAACCCAGACTTGCCCATTTAACTGCCAACAGAAGTGTGAGTCATCACTCCGTTACATGTTCCCACTGCTCCACAGTTCAGTGCCGTTAGCAAGTTAACATTACATTGCTTCCCTCAGCGGCGAGCCTATGGGGATTTTTCAGTTGTTTTAGATCACTGCTGAAAATAAGATCGGTGCCCAACAATTTTTGAAAAGTACAAATTTTTGCATCATATCTGGTTTGTAAATCTAACTGACGAAAGTTAAAAGCTAATGTCATGCTATATTGAACTACAACATGCTCAAAAGAATTTAACATCACCCACAGATACAAGTGAGCAGCAGGCTCAGTAGCTGCCAGATGATGACGTGTAATCTTCCCGACAAACGCTGTAGTCCTAGTTATGCAAAGTTTTTTGTCGTATCAGCGTTTCATCCACATGGAAGTGGTGTTTTGGAGGCCATAAATGCTACCTTTTGAGACTGGGCCCATAGTGAACAAATCTGTATACGCCTACCGCTTCGTCTCTGTGTGGACAACCAACCACATCTTTCTTGAAATCATTACTTCACAGCCCACTGCAATGACCGCACAAGCAGGTCAAGCCAAAACAACAATGTCGGATTACAGGGTTGTGTTTGTGTCTTATACGCATGCTCTGTAATCTTCCTCTCTCTTCTGGTGCATTTTCGTGGCAGCATTACAGCGCCACTTACAGGCTTGGCATGTATTCTACAGCATTTTCAGTGGTTCTGTGCTTATGTGGACATCACATGAAATGATCCTGTGTTTATGGACAACCTTTTCAAAAAGAAATGGAAATATATTGTTTTCGTCTCCATGTGGACAGAGCCTAACTCTGTTGACTTCACATTCAGGCCGCTGTTACTCCATTCATCTAAACATGCAATCAGTGGCTTCAAATGTAGGTATTTGTATTAGAGAAGCTATGTTCACAACATTTTACACCTCAATGGTTAATAAATTATTCTAACTTAAAATCACTATGTTTCTTTGCTTCCTGTGTGCAGGAGTCATTTATTTCCACCATTAGAAACAATTATAAATTGTCAGTTAACACAAAAGTCAACACAACCAAAGAGATCATATCATCTCAGAACTGAAAGTGAAACCTCAATATTTTGTTAATTAGAACTGTATGTCCAAAAGTTGCATCATTTCACGTCTGTCACCTGCTGCCCTCTGAGACTTGTGGCAGAGGTTTCAGTTTCTTAGGAGAAATAAATGATGAAACTCCTTCCATCTGTTTGAATATCTCAATTAATAAACATCTGAAGGGAGACACACTAAAAAACACACATTCATTTAACAGGTCAACCATGGCAGAGACTAGCAGAGGCAGTTTCAGCTTTGTTTGCTTAAAAGGAACCCTGCATGATCAGACAAGTTCATCTTTCTGGATAGGTTTTTGCATCTCTTGTATGTATATTGACCTGAAAAACTCAGTAGATATCTGCATAATGTGAGTTTATAAACTCAGCAGGATGCCGCCATGTTTTGGTCTGTGCTGCTGCTGTGACGTCACAGTTCCGCAGCGCTCCTTGCCGTTTTTATGCAGTAACCGCTGTTTGTGAAATATAAAAATTGGTTTGACGATTCAAAACATCTAAGTGTGATAAATATGCAACTCATCAGGAATTAGAAAGGGGGCAAATACTTTTTCACGACGCTGTAATATATGACAGGAGATTGGCTGGCTTGCCAGACGACGATGTCGCCGCCATGTTGCCAGAGGCAGGTCCTCTATCATATTCAATACAAGTAGACAAGGAATGTGCAAGAAAAAAAGGCTCGAACGATCAGATTAAATTGATTCAAATGGATCATTTATACTCCCTGATCCATATCAATATGTGTGTATGTACGTATGTATTTATCATTTATTAATTATAGGCAAATATATATTCAAAAAATATCCATAATGTATTAATCATATACGTATGTATTATATTATACACAGCGCTTAATACATTTATTAGACCACCCTAACCCTAACCAAAGTAAGGTTTATGCCACAGCTGCCCTAAATTAACAGCATTGGTAATTACCAGAATCATTTTTTATGTTTCTGCAATGGTTAATACACCAATATGTAGAAGCTCTTTAACCCAAATGATATTTTAATGCTAAAATATAATTATTATTGTTATCCATGAATTTTCAAATGTACTGATTTACAAAAAAAAATGAAAAAATAGTAAAGCACATTATTATTTCTTGATTAATATGTCAAATTATAATTATTTACTTGCATTCCTGAACAGAAAAATTATTTTTGTGGTTGAATGTTTTGCTTGATTGATTTCTGACTCCTCAGAGAAGCCCAGTGAGCCGGCTCAAATTTGGGTACAAAAAGGTGAATTCAGTTTAAAATCCCTCATTCCTGTTCAAAATGGTAAAACGTGGAGAGCTCACTGAAAATAATAGAGTCTGCATTAAAGCACTTCATGATGCTGGATGGTCTCTGAGTCAAATATGACCGGTGGTCTAATAAATTTTTTTAAGCACTGTATATGAAACAATATTGTGTATAAAGTTATTTAATTTTTAGATCATGGAGTACATCTTCTCATTTAACTGAGAAAATACAAGAAAGCAGATTCTGCTTTTATATTTCAATAGCAGTTCTTATTTTAATATAGATCATTGATTATAAATGATTAATTAAAAATCAATTTAATCTTGTTGTTTGAGCTTTTTATTCAGAAAACTTTCACATTCCTTGTCTATGTGTATTGCACTGCCTGGCAGACCTTCCTCTGGCAACATGGCGGTGACACTGACGTCTGGCCAGCCAGCCAGCCAATATCCCGTTGCATATAATGTCTCTGCTCAGTGGTATATGAATTTGAATCATAAATCAATGATTGAAACTAATGTCATGTTATCACTGTGCTTGTTAATCCAAAAACTCACGCATATTTTTGATGGGGTTAACCTGCCTCTATTAATATGGCGCAGATGCACAAAAAAACACAACAAAGGAGATGTTCAGTTCAAGAGACTTCTGGTATTAGAAGATGAGATATGGCGGAAAAAGTCTGACTTCCGGTGTGAAGTTGAGGTCCTCGGCTGCATCCAGGTACTCTTGCAAACTAGTTTAAAAAAAAGAATGTTGAGTGTACCTTTACTAAATATGTATCTCTTAGATATAGTTTGACAGATACATGGTAAAAATGTTTATGAAATAGCATAAAAATTTTCATCACATTCCAACTCTAAATTTGAACCAGTCCGGTAGAATAGCATATGGGCATCGTATGTGAAAACGAGGTATGAGATGTAGGCCTACACTCTGCAGCCAAACCCCTTTCCAGAAAAAAACAAACAAAAAAAAAAAAAACTCTGAAAAACAGAGACAAACAAATTAACCTAGAGAAACATAGCAGATTTTTATTTTCCTCATATGAATGCACTATGCCTATCTGTAAAATACATCAAAAACTACTTGAACACACGTCCTCGTCGGGCTTCCGTACTTTTCACCCCTTCAAACGGGATACTTTAAAATAAAACAGTCTCTGTGTTCCCCGAAATCTTCCTTCCTTCTCCCCCTCCTCACAGACACCTTCCTTCCCTCCTTTCCTTCCCTCAGGCCGTCAAAGCCACCTCGGTGCCTGGCTGAAGAAGAAAAAAAAAATCAGTCCTCGCTGGCTCCGCCCCTCAAACTCAGATGTGGATGTGAGAAAAAAAGGCCAGCAACAGTGTGACAGACATCACAGCCCTCCGGTCCGCGTAGTATCTGGCCGAGTGAACGGCGAGCAGAGGCGAGCCAAACCGAGCCGCATGCTCGCGGTGCAACAAGGCGAACGAGAGCGAAATGGACCGGCGGACAGGAGCAGCGGCAGCACGAGCATCATCCAGTGAGGACCGACACAGTATTTAGGTAAGGCTTTGTTCGCGTTCCGCAGCATTTCCATGCAGATCTGAGCGCTTTGTGCAGGACACGGAGCTGCTCAGGGGGGGAGGATGTGCACGCACGGTGTTCGGTTTGAACCATCCAACATTTTGGGTTCTGTTCGATCAACACTGCGTGGAGAAAATGTGGCAGAGAGCCCTTTGTCATCGTTACTTTACTCGGGAACACGGTGATCATCACGGGAAGCTCATTTAACTGCAGCTCATTTAGTCTATGCGCGGCTCTTTAACGCTCACATACTGATCCACACAGAGAAAAATGGGTTTATTAAACATGAGGCGAATTATTGAGTGGCATATCTCCCTGGGCGTCAGTTATTGATGCTCTCGTGTTTGGTGCTGCTCAGTTCTCATTGGAAATCAGGTTTTTGTTCACTGAAGAAACTGAGTTCATTCACAGCTGAGGGAGAAGCCAGGCCTGCATGCTGCTCTACAACTTGGGGAGAAGATGCAGTGGTTTATGGTTCCCTTGGCACTTACTCATTGTTGAACAGCTTCATGCACATCATGCAAAACAGGAAACCAAAACCTTCAGGGTAGGACATACTAATAATGTGTGCCTTGCAACCTCATGATTTCATTTTAATGTGTTTATCTTTATACAACGTAGGAGTACAAGTAGTGGTAGTGGGTGCCTTGTGCCAAAAAAGACACAACTAATCATCTTAACACAAAATAGATGCAGGAGTTTATTGATCACATGCACCGATCTGTTGGTGTTTACAATGCTGGTGCTCCAAAAGTTAATTTTATCTGCAGCTTTAAGAACACTAACATGCTGCTTCTTGCAAACTGTTTATTTTACATCATTACGCTTTCACATTCACGCAGCTGCACCGTTCCTCAGCCGTGGCGGGCTTTTGTTTGGAGCAATTTTAATTAGTGACAGCCAGATACCATCTCCACTTCTCGAACCAAGTTAAACACAGAAAAGTGTCCCCTATCACCTTCACATCACAGGACGGCGGTGAAAGCTTTTGTGAAGTGGAGGAAAAACATGCAAGTGTCAAGGGTAATTAAGTGATTCCTTTGTGTGTCTGTGTGCCTTTTTGAAGTGTTGTGTTGTTTCGAATCCACAAACAGGAAGCTTGGGGGATCTCACTCTGAGCTAGTGAGATTTGCCTCAAAGTTGTAGAGATGCACGATCGCATCACCTTTGAGAAACAACAGCGGAGGTCGAGAGAAACTCATTACAATAGCACACATGCAAACGTTCACTCTTCTCTGTAGTCCACTGCAATCAAAGGAACCAGTCTGTTCTTTGTATTCTTTCCTCGGGCAGCATGAAGAAGAAAACGCAAAGCGTCTCTCCAGGTTATAGTGACATTGCGTCAGGAAAAGTGTCGTTTTGTTTGTGGGTGCAGCTGCTTGAATAATTGCGTTCCCTCTGGTTTTCAAAGCTGTTGTGATGAGAACAAAAGTTGAATCTGGTAGACAGTGTTCTTAGCCTGCAGAGTGGAGCAGAAGAGACAAACATTATATAAAGCTTAAGCTAAATAATTCATCTCTTCTGTGCTGGAGCATTCTCAACTATAGATGCTGCTCTCCTCTCTAATGATGCATTATGGATGTACTGATGGATACCTGATAAATGCACATACTGTTCCTATCACCAGTGTGCTGAAGGGTTCTTGTGGAGCATCTGCATTATTACTCTTTCACATAAATATCTAATTACTGCTACACACCGGCTGGCACCTCTTTGTCTCTGCAGCTGGATGTTTATGGTCTAAAATGTGGCGCCCTCTCACTGAGCGTGCAGAGTACAGGTGTGAGTATGAGGGTTGTATATACTAAACATTACACTCAGAAATTCCACTCAGAGAGGGTACTTACTTTCTGATTTTTTTCCACCAGAATGCATAAAGTCTAAACCTTCATCACTCCACACTCATCCAGTTTGCTTTGCATGCAGGTGAAGTTAGTCAATTAATTGTGTAAGTTGCCCCAAAAAATTAAGTTTAAAAATGTATTCTGACTGAAAACTCTCTACATTAACTTCTTGAAGTCTGATTAACACTCCTGCTGTGTTCAGCATTATTTGCTGTCAAAAGTTGGGAAAGTTACCAAAATAATTAACTTTTTGGCACCCTTCTGTCTGGTACCAAGTGTACCCATCCAACCAAGGAGTGGAGCTAGACTCACTGCAGTGTATTGATTGGACGTAAAAGTCTTCACTTCCCATGTGACAGTAATAATGATGGACAAGTACAAAATGTGCCACATTTTCTTTACTAAGATAGACAGCTTCTCTCCCTCATTTTGTCAGGCTTTTAGAGGAAAAGGTGATATACTGTTCAGCAAATAAACTTTGTGGGACACCGGCTAATGAAATGATAGCTCTGGTCAAAATGACAAGTTAGGAGCATAGCTGCAGCCAGCTCTTCCTGGCAATTTCTGGATATTTTTAACACATTTAAGGGTGTTTTCACACCTGAAAGTCTGCAGCATGGTTTGTGTTTTTTCACATTGTATACACTCACCAGCATTCACCAGGTGTGTACCTGCTAGAACCAGGTTGGACCCCCTTTTTCATTCAGAACTGCCTTAATTCTTCCTTGGTTCGTATTGATATGATGGCATCACGCAGTTGCTGCACATTTGTCGACTGCACATCCATTATGCGAATCTCCCATTCCACTGCATCCCAAAAGTGCTCTATTGGTTTGAGATCTGGTTGACTGTGGAGGCTATTGGAGTACAGTGAACTCACCATCGTGTTCAAGAAACCAGTTTGAGATGATTTGAGCTTTTTGATGGTACATTATCCTGGTGGAAGTAGCCATCAGAAGACGGGTGCACTGTAGTTATTAAGGGATGGACATGATCAGCAACAATACTCAGATGGCATGTGACATTTGAATGGTGCTCAGTTGGTACCAAGGGGCCTAAAGTGTGCCAAGAAAATCTCCCCCACACCATTACACCACCAGCAGCAGCCTGAACCATTGATACAAGGCAGCTGAAATCGAGACTCATCAGACCAGGCAACGTTTATGCAATCTTCTATTGTCCAACTTTGGTGAGCCTATTCAAATTGAAGCCTCTCTTTCCTGTTCTTATCTGACAGGAGTGGGACCTGGTGTGGTGTTCTGCTGCTGCTGTCTCTAATCTGCTTCGAGGTTTGTTGTGTTGTGCATTCAGAGATGGTATTCCTTAAACCTAGGTTGTAATGAGTGCTCATAAGTTGCAGCCATCTGATTGGCTGGTTAGACATTTGTGCTAACAAGCAATTGAACAGGTGTACCTAATAAAGTGGCCGGTGAGTGTATATTTGGGTTGGTTGGTTTTAGTTTTACACTTTAATGATTGCTGAAGCACTGATAGACTTTACATGACAAACCTGTGTGATATTGTCATCAACTAGGTGGGTTGCATGTCTCTGAAATTTACATTGATTGGTTAGTTGGCTAGCAAGCGCCTAATGTCAGCACATTTAGTAATGCGCAAAGCTTGCTTGCAGCAAAATATGATATATACCATACTGATGATTTACTACTACATTCTGCACCAACCAAGGCAAGCCCGAGTTCATCCTAGGAGCTTCCTCATTAGGCAACAGTTTTATCATTGTAAGCAAGAAAGAAGAAGCCAATATGCAATCCTGCGACCATTTGACGCTGACTCTGGGGATAAGGTGATTCGTGGTTTATCACAGAGTATCACGCACCTTCATATAGTGCTGCCACAGTTTCTTTATCTTCTGGTGGCAGTGTTCTCCCATATACACTCTCTTTCATCCTCTCTGAAAACAGTTGGAAAGTTTCCGTATTTTTTAACATCAGACATTTGGTCTTCTCTTCTCCCGATGTGATTTCAAGGCTCATTTTTAACCCTTAGAGCTCACAGCTATTTTTTTCACTATCATGTCTCGTCTGGACTTTTGTCTTAAAAATCTTGTAAAACATCAACCCTTTGGTGCACAGTCAAGCTCTATACATCTTTTTTTTTTTCAGGACAACCTGGGCTTTAAGAATATATCTACTACAGTAATGTCACTTGAATTTTGAAAAAGTTATAGGTCTCTAAAGACAAAATAAAAAAACAAATTGGAATTTGAAACTCAAAGATTTTCATTGATAACACACAGTAAACAATAGTGACAAAGCATTTTCTTTGCACAGACTTGTTCTCCCATTTCTTGGGGACAAAACTGTGAAAAAATAAACATTCTGTGACAAACTGTTTTGAAAATATCTACATATATACAACAAAAGTCCATGAGCTACTTTTGCAGTTAGATACATTTGTGCTGTTCCTTTAAGCAGTAGAGAAGCAACTAGTCGACTACAGCTCCCACAATGCTTTACTCTCAAGCATCTCAAGCGTTGCCCTCAACAAATATGGCGGAATCCACCGAATAAAGCCAAGATATAATATCGAAAATGGATTAAAAATGGACAAAAAGACGCTTATTACCGGATCTAACACAGTGGATTTAATCTTTAAAGATCCCGAAAATTCACCGAAGTTTCGGGTTCGCTAGAATGGCGTCCTTAAAGACTACGGAGACATCGAGGGCAGCAAAAGAACGGCAAGAAAGTCAGCTTTCAGAAGAAAAAAAGAATAAGTCTCTACGACGTATGATTCAAAAGTTATTAATGTTTTTCTAAACTGTGTCACTTCTTGCTGTATACGACAACTCTGTCTTCAGAGACCCCAGGAAGTTAGCCAAGTTCTGAGCTCTCTAGAAAATGTTCTGTAAGAGCTACGAGTACATGAAGCACAAAGGTACAACCCAGAGCTCTCACAGGGAAAAACAAGCTAGTGCCTATGACTTGCGGTACCAAACTTATTAAGCAATTTAAAAAGGGGAGTGCCGCTGGAGTTCTAAGGGTTAATGTCCTTTTTCTGGTTCTCATGCTGTAATTACATTGATAGGAATGTCTGAACCATTCAACATAATGATTTTACATTGGGCATGAACTGGACCGTGGTTCAGTTTGGTCTGCACCGAGACTACCTCTTTTGGCCAGACCAAGGTTTGTTCTGGGTCGTGGTCCAGGGGAGGTTTTATACCTGTCACTTAGGTTCAGATCAAACTGAAAAGTCAGAAAGTCTTGACCAAACAGATGAAGTGTGATTGCACCCCAAGAAAGTTAGAGGATCTGGCTCCTATTCAAAGGACTGTTTCCTTTGGACTAAATTAAATGTCTGTGCTGTGCTTTTGTCAAAATGTACAGTGGGTCAAGCACCAGAGGAATTTTTTGACCTCGTACAAACCAGCTCTAAACAACCATTCTCAGTAAAGTCTCTTGTGTGTCTCTTTGACTACATAGAAGCCCTTTGGTGCTACCATGGCTTTGGGAGGAGACTAATGGGTGGAGATGGACCAGGTAAGGGGCAGGTTATTATTTAATGACTCTTTGTGACGTCCTAGTGAGCAGAAGTTCTGACGAGACAATCAGATTTCGTGTTCTTAGACATAGACGAACCACAAACAAAGGAGTGAGTTGACACTTTTTGTGGGCCGTTAGATGTTTTGGATAAGCAAATATATTGTGGCTTTTGTTTATTAGCAGAGCTGAATTATCTGGAACTCTTAAAAGAGCTGGAATTTCCATCATTGGATGGGATCGGGATGGATATTTGCCATGGAAATTCAAAGTAGATCAGGGTTTACTGTGCCAACCTGTGCCCAGCTGTTCTGAACCAGACCAGTCTGTTTGGTGGAAACTCACCACAAAGTGCAGTCGAAGGCCAGATTACTCTTGCATACATAAACTACTATGAGTGAAAGATAGTGTGACAGTGATGTGCACATGCACATTGTCTCTCTCTATGTATTTGGGTTCTAGTGCTACCTCGGTTCATATCAGTTGTTCTGGTTTCTTCATATGACAGTCTAGGGGTTTTATGATGTTTGAGTGAATTTTGTTGGATGGATTTTTCATAGTTTTTTTGTTTTGTTTTGTTCATGTGTGTTTTTTCTTCAAAGCACTTTGTAAACCCCTGTTTTTAAAAGCGGTATGCCGTTATCATCATGTGCATATGTCACATCATTAGACGTGCAATGTTAGTGACCAGAAGTACGCCACCTCCACGTCTGTGTTGTAGGATCAAAACCAAAACTTCCAGTTTTCCTGTTTTCATAACTAAGCAGCATTTAGGTCTGTCTGATATCACCTTCAGTAGTCAGAGAATAGAGAACTGTGCATGCAGAGTCTGTCTCCCCTGCATGTATGTCCAGACTACAGTTGACCCTACTATTGTCACAGATACACCTGCATGATAATGGGGCAGATGCTCAATTTTGTGGCGTATGTTTAGTGAGTGCATTAGCTTTATCAACAGCACCTTGTCACAGTGCTCTTTAGTATCAGTCTTTTAATGGCATGGATGTGTAAATTGTTCACTTGACAGCGCTGCAAGACTTTAAACTTTCTTGGAGTGTGAGAATCACAGTAGCTTAACATGGGAAGCTTTTGTTCAATCACAAGCTGCACTCATGGGGGTAGTCTGGTTTGATAACTTTTGACATTAATGTAAATAATGCCCTAAATCTATATGATTTTATTTTCTTTTTAAATTGAAATTGCAATATATATATCACAGAAAGGAAAAATATTTTTTTTCCAGTATTGTTCAGCGCTAGTATATACTTCAGTTTATCCCAGGCACTCGACGGCTTCTAACAACAGTTTATGACTCAAAGGTCAAACAACATAAAAAAAAATCCAGGTTGCAAACAAGACAAAGGTATGGCCATGGCGAATGACAGAACAAGAGCCACATATTTTTGGAAAGACAAAAAGAAACACTTTATGTTGGAGTTAAATATAAAACTGTTGAATGTGACTGCTGAGTGGTTTTTATGTGACAAGATGAGTCTACCAGAACAAGGTCCTATAGTTAATACCTGAAAGGGGACATAAGACAAATCCTTGTGCCAATAATTTTTTTTTTCCGTAGTGATTCCAAACTTGGACAAGGAAGGAAGTCCGTTTTTATGGTCTCATCAAGCCATTAACTTTGCTTGAATAATTTGTGATTGCACATGTGCTGGCTGAAGTTTTGCTCTAACCTTTTTTACTTTCAGTTTGCATTATGCACTCACAAAATTAACAATAGAATTTTCATCTATGCTTCCACTGCTCAAAATCTGATTTACTTTCATTAACAACTTCTGCATCCTGTCATCAATCCAGACAAAAGAGATTACAACAGACGTGATACAAAATAGCACCTCATGAATAATACGTCTACTCTGTGAACAACTACAAAAGGCAGCACTGAAGCCTGTAAATGATTCACCTTCCCGAAGCGTCACTGACGTGTCATGGTGAAATCTGCTTTGTCAGCATATTGAAGCTCATGCTGGGATAAAAAGTGTACATTCATGTTTAATTCTAAGTTCTTCCTCAATCTTATGAACCTTTCTGAATATATGTACACAGCGATGCATGTGGCAGACAAAGCCCCTTTCACATGTGTCATCAGCCCTGAACATTTCTAGACATTGTCTGAATGGGGGCCTGTATTTATCCAGACTCCTTCCTGCCAGCCCCCTGGTAAAATGTCCATGTGAGTCAGAGTTAGTCGATTGTTGACACAACAGGTAAAAGTATGTAATAACCAGAAGCAAGTGAGTGGGTGATGATGCTATTAAGCTTTATGCATTTTACCACTTGCTTCAGTAGCCATTCTAATGTCTTGTGTCTTAAAATGTGCAGAAATTGTCAGTAATTTATGTGTAGGAATGTGAAACTTTTGATACCTCACAATCGATTCAGTTCTGGTTCTTGGGGGTTTACCATAGGAATCAGAATCTACTTTTGGTTCAAAGTGATTCACAACACATTCCCTATTTTTTTTTTTATTAAGAGGTGATTTTTCAACATCATCTCCAGTCTGATATGCACAATGAAGCTTTAAATTATTAATTTAACATTAAAAAGCATAGTAAGATGTGCTCAAAATAATGCATTTTTAGCCTTCACTTTCACCAGCTGATTACAATGACCTAAAACAAAAGCGACATTAGTTTGTACTACTTTGCAAATATGAATAAATGTCTGAGTCAAAGCAAAAAGTATCAAAAAGTATGACAACAACCTTAGACACATTCAGTGTATAGTCACCAGTTAACATGGTCACTATTTAAACTTTTAACACTGGTCTTTGACATGAAACGTACATGATATCTTGTTATTTTTGTTCTTCTCACTAAGAAAGGATTAGTGAGAAGTACGTCATATTTAAATACATCACTGTGTGGAGAGAAAGAGCTATGATTGGCTGTGGGGGCTGGAGGCGATAATTAGGATCGGCTGGCTGTCAGCTGATCACGTTAGGGCGTATGACTACTATGTCCTGCATAAACTAACGCTAGGCTTTATTTCTCAAGTCACCCAAATCCAAATGTATCAATTAAAAAAAGACTATTCTTGGTTGAATTTAACACATTTTGAAGGCACCCCGTACACTGACAGAGGATAACTCAAGCTGCCACGGCACCCCTGTTAAGAAAAGCTGTGATAGACTATGTAGTATGTCAGCATGTCAAACAAAGTCATGTAAACACTACTGACACTCAGAGCTAGCGTTGCTAATGCTAACAGGTGCATGGAGAAAATCCTGCTCTGCTGTAATGAAACAAGATTTAATAAGTTATGTTAAGGCATACTGGTCTTTTGACATTTTGAATTGAGAATTTTTAAAGTCAATATTTACTAGTTCTGAATCTTTTTTTCCCACCATCCCTAGTAAATAAGTTAAATCCATCACCAATATTACAAAATCACTGATCAATGGGTCAAAAAGGACCCCCAGTGTAAGAGAAGATGATCACAGTCATGCTAATTCTACCTAAAGAAGTAATTGCTGTCAATGATGACCGACTAATGAAGAGTAGTTAGCCAAAGATTGACCTCTCTGATTAGCATCAGACCAGACACCAGAGATGATGTGCTCTTAATTGATTTCATCTAAATCTCATGTAACTACACTAAATGAATCCCTGAGTGCATGTGAGTGAAACTGATACCAAACAAGGCATTGTATGTGCACTTTCTCTGCAGCGGTCCACAGATCATTGTGATTGTGTGTGAGTGTTTAGTGAATCTCAGGACAAATGAGGCGAGAGTTGAGCTTCAAGGACACATTCTCTTTACCGTCGGCAGTTTTAAGGGATGCAGACTTTCTGTCCGTGTAAGACGGATGTGTGACGGTCGATTATCTCACCAGCGGCATGATGACGCACCTTTTAATACGGCACACATCAAGCTGGGAGGCTTCTAGGATTAGTCTCATTGATTGAACTGTAAGACGATATGTCCAATCATAAGGAGGAGGTTGGAAACGGTCGCTTAAATATGACACTAGACGAGACCACACTTGTTTTTTTTAAAGTTAACACTGTGAACTAGGTAGGAAACATTGCTTTTCATCACAAGATCATTTTAATCTGTGCTTTAATACTCTTTAATAGTCCTAGGCACCCAGTATATTACAGAGCCAAGACATTAAAGGCCAATGTTGCCATGGAAACGGGATATTACATCAAAGAATGCGTCATAAGTAAGCATGAATTGCTGCTGGAAGTCGCTGTTCTTTTGCTGTACCTTATTCATTTATACTATACTTGAGATGGATCAGATTATTCTCTGCCGTCGGCTGCACGTCTGTCACCTAAGCTCTCCATGTAAGAAGTAACTCACTCCCCTGACCCCCATTATTGGCTTGTTCCCATGTGACTTCTAGCAAACCAGATTGTGTTGTATAAAGGACATTTGTTGAGACTGGAGAGTGGAACCAAAGTAGTACACTTTTATGTAAATTAAAATGCAGATGCCAATAATTGTAATGTGCAAACTACTGGCCTCAATAATCTTGTTAGGCTGATAACAGTTTGAACCCCAACCTACTGTACATTTCACGTAAAAAGGGTAAAGTTATGTTTAAACATTAATAAAAACAAAAATGATTGTTGTGAATATGTCTGAAGTTGCTGCAGCAGCACACAGTGTCACCAACGATAAACTTTTGATCATTTCTCGTCACTTATTCAGCCCCAGAAAGAAGAATTTAAGAGTTTTTTTCAGACTTGCATTGACGTAGCTCACATTGCAGCCAGTGGTGTACATTTAAAAGTTTGAAGGAGACCAGAGTGTTAAGCTGTCATTGCCACATCATTGCAGGCAGTTCTGTCATCACGTTTATAGCCTCTTAACACACGTAATGCATGGTTCTCGACTGGTCTAGGCTCAGGACCAGCCTTTAACTTAAAATTGCGACCCAAATTACAGATGTTTATCAGCCAGTTGATTATGTAATGAAAAATACAATTTGGATCTCAAACAGTACAAACCACGTAAAAGATCAAACAGAGAGGACAGAACAGGCATGTTGTAAAGAAGTTTCTGGACTTTGTGAGGCAGTTTTTGTTTCCTGAAATACATGCATGACCCACTAAAAAGGGCTCCACGACCCGCTTTTGGGTTCTGACCCACTAGTTGAGAACCCCTGCTCTACAGAATTTACTATAAACATGCACATATTATGCCAATTTTTGTTGTCATGATGGTAATCAAAGGAGAAGGCTATTATATAACATCATACCACCCTATCCCTACCCAAACTTTGTGAGGTCCCAGTGGAGACTCAAGGCTCAGAGTCATTTAAATCACCCAGTCAGATGCTTTATTCGAACTTCAACAAATCATCTTTACTAATTCAAAATGCAGTAATTGCTGCCATGTGATTGCCCGATGAAACCTCTCCTGTAATATGCAATTGAACAGGTACGCCCCTGTTTGAACTCTCTGGAATATTTGAGCTGAAAAAGAAAAAAAAATTAGACTATAGAAAGGTATGTACATCTCCTTTAATATGCAGATGAACAGGTAAAGCACTGTTTGAACTCTCTGGAATGTTTGAGCCAAAAAAAATTAGACTCTACAAAGTGTCGTGGTTGAAATATCAAACTCGTGTAAGTTCATGTTTAAGAACTGGTCAAAACTCAAAAAGAGCCAAAAAGTAGGACTCAGAGGAACAAACAGTTTGTACCAAAGTGCTGTACAGGACAATTTAAACAGAGTATATTTCAAATCACCAAATAAAACATCATGACATTGCTAGTGCGTTTAAGACAGACAAATTAATAGTGACATGCCCATATGTAAGTACATATGGTCATACCACTTCACAACAATTTACAGTGTCATTGTTCAAGGGGACAGTAGCTATCTCAGACAGAAAAACACACATACACATGCACACACACACAAAATGGGTAGATCATAAAACAAGGACCCAAAGCCAGGGGGAATTAACTATCAGAAAAGGCAAGAGAATAACAGTGAGAATTTTGTATGGGATTCTATACTGAACTGGTAACCAATGTAGGGATGCTAATATTGGTGTGATATGATCTTGTGTTTTTTTTTTTACATCTACAGAGGAGTCGTGCAGCTGCATTTTGGACAAAATGTAGGTGGTGTATAGAAGACTGATTGATGCCAAAATAAAGTAAATTGCAGCAGTCAAGTCTGGAGGATATCAAGGCGTGGATGACTTTTTCAAAGTCATTATGTGAAATGCATGTCCTAATCTTGGAAATGATCCTGAGTTGAAAGAAACTGGATTTGATGACTGTACTAATCTGCTTGTCAAATTTCAGGTGACTGTCAAAAACTACTCCTTGGTTTTTAGTGTGAGGTGTGATGTGATTTGATAGCTGACCAAGTGAGTGTACTGTGATGTTGGTGGAGCTGGAAGGATGGAACATGGTGACCTCTGTTTTGTTTTCATTTAACTGTAAGAAATTATCAGCCATCCATGCCCTTATATCTCTCAGACAGTTAATTAGGGAAGTGGGTTTGGTTGAAGGGGGAGGTATAACTGGGTATCGTCTGCATAGGAGTGAAATGAAATGTGTTCCTGGATGCATGTAGATGGAGAACAGGAGGGGCCCTAGGACCGAACCTTGGGGAACCCCACATGACAGAGGTGCGGAGGTGGATGAAGAATTGTTGAGTGAAACTGACAAAGTTCTATTTGTGGGGTAGGATTGAAACCAGTTTAGGGTGGGCCCTGAAACTCTACCCCAGTGCTGCAGACGGTGGGTAAGTATTGTTGTGATCTACTGTGTCAAAGGCAGCAATGAGGTCTAAGAGGACAAGAACTGTGGACATGCCATTGTCAGCTGCTACAAGTACATCATTGGTGACCCTCAAAAAAGCTGATTCTGTGCTGTGGTGATCCCGAAAACCTGACTGAAATTTTCCAAAGATGTTGTTATTGTTAAGCTATGGGATGAACTGACTGAGGACTGCTTTCTCTCAGACTTTACTGAGGAACGGAAGTTTTGAAATGTGTCTATCATTGTTCGGAGATTGTGGATCGAGGGCTATTTTTATTTTTATTTATTTATTTTTTTTTAAATAAGGGATAGACTATGGCATGTTTGAGTGACTGTGGGACGTTTCCAGTGAGCAGGGAGCTGTTAATGATATTAAGAAGGCTGAGAGCAGTTTTCTCAAGAACCTCTTTCAGCGATTTAGTGGGGATGGTGTCAATGCTGCATGTGGTGGGTTTAGAAATTATCTTATTATGCTCTGGGAGGGAGATGGGGAGAAAGTTATTGAAGTTCTTGAAATCTTCACAGCTGATTGACAAGTGTTGTATGTTGAATTGAGGGGAGGGTTTACAATGGAGTTGATAGTGCTGAAAAGGATTCTTGGGTTATGGGAACTGTTTTCAATGATTCTGGAGGAATATTTTGCTCTTGCATCCTTAACAGACTGTTGGTATTGCGACAGTAAGTTTTTGTATTGTGGGAGATCTGCAGGTAGTCCATACGCCATTTTCACTCTGCTTTTCTGCAGTCACGCCTAATGGCTCTTGTAAGGTCATTGAGCAATGGAGAGGACTTTGGTTTGCATGTTTTTCTTTTAAAAGGGGCAATATAATCAAGAATGTGGCTGCAGGACTGATTAAAGATAGTAGTTCCTCTGTGGTTAATGATGGGGAGGAGGATTCAATGAGGCGAGTGGATGGAGCTGCTTTGAAAGCAGCAGAGAACGAGCTGTGTGCTGGTGAGGATGCGAGAGAAAGACGGGGGTATAATTGTAGGTGAAGGGGGTGACAGTGACGGCAGGATTGACACAACCCCGGCCATGCTCTTGACATCCTTGCATAATACCAGGAGAATGTGAAATTATCTATCAAAAAAATAAAGTCCACACCTTTGGGGAGTAATGGGTGGATGGGGCAAGTAAACATGGCGTATGGCAGTGGTTCTCAACATGGATGGTGGGACCCCCTTGTGGGTTACAAGACACTGAGAGGGGGGTCACCAGATGTCTTTCAAAGAACAAGGACTATTTTAAAATGTTTCCAAATTTTATATTTACCAATTTTACTTTTTTAAAATGCATAAAATTAGTTAAATGTAGAATAAAAAAGGTCATTTGGTAAGATTTCTGCTGAAATCAGAGTAGTGTTTAAAAAACCCTTAGACTGTAAAACTGCACATGAATATTCTTTATTTTGGGGGTCACAGGCAGAAAAGTCTGAGAACTCCTAATCTAGGGTACTATCCGGGTGGGTAGTTGGGTTACCAAGTTGGAGTCCCAAGGGTTGGAAAACCACCCTCTTTCTCCGGGAGTATCACCAGGGGTGAAAAGGACTGGACAAAAAAGATGCTGTTGAGCTTGACCTTTGCTGCCAAGCGGCACACATGCATGTTAACATGGATTAGGCTTGACTCTGGCAAGTGTGAAATAATGCTTTTTTTTTAGGGGAAGAAGCTTTTTTTGTTCCTATATTTGTGCAAATGTGGCACAAATCAGGGGACAAGTTCATTTTGTTTGGAATATTCAGAGTATTTGCTGCCATGTGGGTACTTTAAACTGGTATTCATATCAGTCTCAGAAATCCTTGATAGGTCCATGGAAAAAGAAAAAAATATATAATAGCTGCTTGACTCAAAAATGGTAAGCCTTGTCTCAAAAAAACCTCTGCCTCTCTATCTCAGAGAGTCTGTTGAAATTGCAAGGCTAAACTTTTAGGACTCCACTCGAGCTTCTTTTTATTTAATCTTAAAAATCTCATAATTCTTTGTGTCAGCTGCAGCTCGAGTTTCCAGCTCCAGACAGTACACGTACAGTACACAGAGGAGCGGAGGGACAGCACGGGCAGGGCAGTCTGGGAAGGTGGAGGTGTAATTTCAGATGCTCGCTAACCGACCAGAGCAGCAGTTATCTGAGCTCAGCCTTCAAAGTAAGAGCGCTGGAGTCATCGAGACCAGCTGTGCCGCTCACTCCCCTCTCTGTCTTGAGTGTGTACTCGCTCTGAGGTCAGGACTCTCCACGAGAAACACATGGTCGTCCAGGCTTATTAACCACCTCCACCAGATTTTAAACTTCCTGAGAGGAGCTGTTAAGGCCCTCGTGTCCACTGTTGACATGTACCTCTTACATTGAGTCGTCTTAGGAGCGACATGGGATGTTTGAGCAGCTTATTTTGGCGTAGCTTTCATAGCTGTGCTATAAATCTCTCATAGGCTGCTAATCTTGGGCTGTGTTTAGAAGTAAGTGCCTAGAGTTCAGACAGATTATAGAGAGGTTAAGCTGTCTGAAAATGGCTGTAGCGCTGTAGATTAGTGGGCTTGTTCTTTCACCAAACGTGTTTTTTCCCCCCCTGCAAATACAACAGCGAGTATGTGAAACTCTGATATGGACAAATCCTGTCAGCATCTTTTCTAGAAGCATTAGCATATGTCAGATGAGCCACTCTGACTTGAACTACGGGGCAGTCACTCTGCTTTCTTATCATTCCAGTTTTGCACGTTTTTCCTAAGCATGGATGGGAAATCGTATAATTTGGATCAACTCCTGTTTCAAGCCAAGCTGGGGTCAGTATCTCGTGAGCGGGGCTACGTCCATTCAGGCTCCACAAGACATCCTACCAACGGTAAAATGAGCCTTAACAGGACTTTCCCTACTTCTGCACATCAAACGCCTGCCGCTGTGGCTCCCAGCTGTATTTATGGGCTTTAATGTGAGGTGTAGAGCCGCATTTCCTTCACAAGACCTTGCTGTTGGCAGGCTGTATTCTAGCCGGGCTCTGTGCACCGTGAAAGCCTGTCATCAAGAACCGCTGCCCCTGTGTGATTTATCAGAATAGGATGTGCTCAGAAGGTCAGGATGATTCAACTCTTCCCAGCCGCCTGAGTTTCCATCAGGCGTCCCTTTCGTCTTTAAGTGGAGGTTACTTTTAAAGCCAAACATTAACGTCATTCCTTTCCTTGGCGACTGTGACTTCTGAGTAGCATTAAGTGCAGTGTTGGGAGATTGAAACTCCTGTTCAGACAGTCGGTGGATGTCTGATGACTTTCTCTTGTCTGTTACTCACTCTAAATGAGTCAGAGGCTTGTTTTCCTCTCGAGCGCAGTGTCAGTGGCGCTGCTTTTTAAATGAAACATGTCCTCTGCTCTGGTAATTACAAGGTGCATGAGCACTTCACATGGTGCTCAGATAGAAGAAGGGGCTAATTGCTAGTGCAGTGTCCTTGTCCAGGTGTTAGCTCCATGTTATGGTATGGATGTCTGTATGCTCTCAGCCTCACTTTTGCAGCATGTAGGCCCTGTTGTTTTCACTCTGCTCTGTGGATCAGGTGTGAATTTCCTGCAGCAGATGGACTGTGACAGGTGTGTGTGAGACACTTCCGCCTCCCTGCACCTCTCAGAGATTATTGGGTGTAGTCGCCTCTCCGGAGCAAGATTAATGAGTGTCTAAGCATGCTTCTTGCAAAAATAGACATTTTTGCGGTGCAGATATAATCGTCTCTGTGGCTGAAGGAGGATAGCAAGGGACAGCAGAGACTTAATCTGCCTCAGTGGGATCAGTCTTTAATGGAGTTAGTACTTTCTGCTCTGACCTTGGTGGACCCAGCGTTGCAGCAGCATGAATCTATCCCTCATGAGTCCGATTCTGCTGCCACCAAGAGAGTCGGGGATGAAACAAGTCCAAGTTGTGTTATTTTTCTTTGATCATTTTTCAAAAAGAAGACAGCAGAGTGATTTTTTTTCTTGGCTTTTTGTGTTTGTGTCACAGAGATGGGAGCAAACATTTATTGTGAGAAAACATGAAAAATGTGTTTTTCTTTTACCAAAGAGGTAGAAGTGAAAAAAATGACAGAAATAGCTGAAGAACAGATTCAGGACAGTTTGAGCTGACTTAACAACTGTTTTTGTTAGAAGTCATTTTTTAAAGGATTCAAAATGCCTTTAAATCTGTAGTTACACCTTTTAACTATTAGGGATGCATGAATAACAGGCTGAATGATTAAATATCTGGTCCCTTGTCAGTTCGAAGTAGACTGACTAGTTGTCAGAATTAATAGTTTGTTAACCTAATTCTAAAAAACTACCAGTTCAATCCCTGTCAAAACTGTAACCCAATCGCCCACCGCTAGAAGCCACTTTAGCTACGGTTAGTGACTACAGATGCAGCCATAATGCTTCTCAGGGTGCTACTGTAGCACCCTGATGGTACAGTAGAAAAATAATTTTATTCTCCTTAATCTACACTTAGTAACCCATCATGACAAAGGCAAAACTGAATTTTAGAAGTTTTTGCAAATTAATTGAAATTAAAAAACTTAAATATAATGTTGACATAAGTATTCAGACCCTTTGCAAAAACATTTACAGCTCAGGTTCCTCACATTTCTCTTGATCGTTGCTGAGCTGTTTCTACACCTTGATTGGAGTCCACCTGTGGTTAATAAAACTGTTTGGACATGATTTAGAAAGGCACATACTCCTCTGTAGAAGGCCTCCCAGCTGACAATACATATCAGCACAAACCAAGCCATCAGGGCAAAGGAACTGAAGAGATGGGATTGTTGCAAGGAACAGATCTGAGGAAGGCTACAAAAAAAGTTCTGCTGCTTTGAAGGTTCCCAAGAGCACAGCGGCCTCCATGATCTCAAATGGAAGAAGTCTGGCACAACCAGGACTCTTCCAAGAGCTGGTCACCCAGCCAAACTGAGCAACTGGGAGAGAAGGGCCTTAACTTGATGGTTACGCTGACTGACCTCCAGAGAGCCTGTGTGGAGATTAGAAAAAGTTCCAGAAGGACAGCAACCACTGCAGCCCTTCTGTGATCTGGGCTTTATGGCAAAATGGCTAGACAGAAGCCTCTCCTCAGTTTAAAATAGACGAAAGCCTGCTTGGAGTTTGCAAAAAAAAAACCTCCATGAAATCTAAATGGGTTTTTAGGTGTTTGGTGGATAAAACTCATGCTGGGGTCGGTCAAGAGAAGTGCAAAAGCATCTTTGACAAGAAAAGCTTTCAGTGTAGCTTTTTTTTCTTTTGTTTTACTGAAGATATGTTGCCCAACCACTATACTAAAACTACATCTGAGCTAATCACTACACCAGTAGCCACTGTATATACTGACTTATAGTACTACTTAACCCTTCCTGTAACTACTGCAAACTCACGCCAAAGCAGATTGGGAGGAGGCAACATCTTTTCTGTCATAGTGCTGTTCTGGTCTCTATTATTTAATAAGCAAATGTGGCCCAGTTTTGATAAAACCAGGGCTACATCCAAGCTAAATGCTGCACCATTGGCAGCTGTAGTTATCGGCTTCCAATACAACTACATCCCACCTATAGCTACGGCCTTGATCTCAAATGATGCTGACTGGTCAGAACCATTTTCAGACCTGGCACAATTATTGAAGATTGGAGCTTGAAAGGTGGATTTGCTTGATGTCAACATGGAATCTGGGGAATCCATCTTCTTTGCAATGTTAGGATCACAAATCCAGTCTTTTATAATGTACGGAAACCAATCAAACATTCCTCTTTTTATGCACCATTCTTTATCAACTGACTGTAATGAGTCGGTGTTGGACATTACAGTTGTTGGCATAAGCATCCAAGTTTAAAATCAATGCTGAGGCAGCGTTGCAGGTTGGAGGTAATGATTAATTTCCCCTGTGTGGATGCCCCCAGCTATGTTGCATACTGCTTTTGTTTACATTTTTCACAGCCAAGATAAATACCAAGTTATACTTTTGGATGTTTAAGACAGCAGGATAAGATATTTCCTTATACAGTACTAATTAGACATGTACACTGCTGTTAAAAGGATACTTCAACACTTTGGCAAATTCGCCTATTGCCATAATCCCTATAGTCTTACTAACAGGTTCGTTACCTTTAGTTGTTGGTGCAAGCTATTTTTAGATCGGCGGTGCAGAGTTAGGAGCTGCTCTGCCAACACAATGGATTTTTTATGGTATCCCGGCTTTTCCTCACCAAACTCATCAAATATACAATCCAACAACTCCAAAACGCTCTCATGGACAAGTTGTGATCTCCACATTCACCATGCTATGAAATAATAATGTATAATTATGTAACATTACGACACATGGTTCCCTCTGTTCTTCATTTTCCCAGTGTTGAAAGCAATGGCATCATCCAATTGGAGGGTAACACTCTCATTGTCCTGCATTACATTCAAGTCCCTGCAGGTTGATTCATAGTCAGGCAGAACTAGACACGCCTGACTGTTTTTTTCAAACATAAGTGGCCTGTTGTGTTTAGCCATTTAGCTTCTTTCTTTTTCCAAAAAGGAACTGAAATTAAACGTCTATTTCTTAGTTTCTGTGACTAATTCATGCCGAGTATCAAGTTTCATGGCTTCTGTGTACTTAGGCTGTAGCATGCATGCAGTCATGCGTTGACATGCACCGGTGTGTGATTGGCAGGTGGTGGGATGGCTGGAATGAGCTGTATCGCCTGCAGTGTGTGCTCAGCTCCACATGCTAGGTGCCAGTAGTGAGGAGCCGGCTGCTGGTATGAAGTCCCATTTCCACACACATACACATGGAGGGGGATGCTAAACCATGCTTAACACAGCAACTTCACGCTTACGCATTTTCCTCTCACAGGCTAAGATCCAGTAGTGAATGCAATATTTATTCTCCACTTTGCGTGGGCAAAAGCAGAACAATGAGATGAATGACTTTAGAACAAATACATATAGACACAGACAGTCAGTGCACATATATCTGCATGCACAGAACGGCAGATGAATGTAGGTCACAGAATAAGGCAGATGTGGGGGAAGGAGAGAAGGTGAGTGCTGGAAGTTGAAGTGAAGGGAGGAGGAAGCCTTTCATTATGTCATCATGCTGGAGCAGAGAAGGGATTAGGATTTGGCAAGATCTATAGAGAACAGTTAACCCTGGGTGTGAGCTTTTGCTTTGGAAGTGAAATGTCAGAATTTTTTTTTTATTTTTTTCACCCTTAAAAAAAAAGAAGCCATTTTTACATGTGTGCTCATGCAAAATGTCAAGAAAATATCAGCCAGGTTTCCTCTGAAATCTGTCTGGGTTAGTTGTTCACACACCCTAACAGGACTTCTTCCTCTGTCGGAGGAAACAGGGCTGTCAAAGAAGGATATAATGTCAAAGTTGCAACCCGGAAATTGTAAACAGAAATTTTTTTTTCCCCTAACATCAGTAATATTATGGTTGAACACTGTTGGAGTATCAACAAAAGAGCAGAGTGGAAGAAACTGGCAGACACAAAATGTTATGAAGCAGTTTTTTGACCAGGGATCAAGCGATGTACAACAAAATGTCACATTTTAATGTTAAATGCCAGTTGATTAACCCTAAAGGTTCAGAGATGCCATGTGTTTCTGTTCTCACTCACAAACAAGGGGGCAGAATGTTATTTTCAGCAAAACCCACATGATACCAAAACACCACAAGCACCAGCTGTGGTGCTTTAGCAGCTCAGCCTGGCAGCGTAGCTTCTAAGCTATCTGCTTTACAGTGCCTATGAGAAGTATTCTCCCCTTTGATTTTTTTTTTTTTTTACCTTTTATTTATTTGAAAAATCAAAATATAATTCTTGAATGTCAAAGTGAAAATAGGTTTCTACAAAGTAGTACCAAACAAAACTATGTAATGTAAAATAAGAGATGGCATAAATATTCACCCCCTTTAAAGTGACTGACCTAATTTAACAGCGGTCCAGCCAATTAGTGAAGTGGAGATCACCTGAGTGCAGTGAATGTGTCTCAAGTGACTTTAGTATGACAACACCTGTGTTTGGATGGTCCAGTCACTGGTGAGTCAGTTTTCCTGGCTACCATTCCACCATGAAAACAAAAGAACACCCCAAGCAACTCAGAGAAAAGGTTATTTAAAAATAAAAGTCAAGGGATGGATACAAAAAAATTCCAAAGTATTGAACATCCCCTGGAGCTCTATTTAAATCATCATCAAGTACTGGAATGAATATGGTAGGGGAGGGTGGGGGGAGTCGTGCCAGTTTTTACTCAGAGTGACTTTAAAGTGAAGCCATGACAGTAATGCCTCCAACTTAAGTATGTACATATATTTCAGGATGTGGTGCATCCCTGGGAACAATAACTTTGGATCTGAAATAAACTGTTTAAGAAATATAGCTTTCAGAAAAAAAGTGGTCTCGTGGCACAACTTGCCCCCGGTGTGGGGTAAGTTGTGCCTTTGGGAAGAATACGTTGGGGTAAATTGTGCCAGTCATTACTGAAGATTATTGAAGTAAAACAGAACATTTTAATCTCATAAACTGTAACACTATATAAAAGCAAGACAAATTCAATACAAAATTACTCTTTTAAGTTTTATTTAGATATCATCACCCTATTAAACTATTGGCATAAGTAATATTTTCTAGTTTTTGGGAAAACACAGAAAACCTAAATACACATTATATGATATTTGTGAATCATTACAGGCCAAAAGGCTTTGGCAATAGATGCCTGTTGGCATACATAGAATGCTGTCTGTCAATTATGTAACATATATGAATAAAGTGATTTAGGCCAATTTCTGAACATCTCATTGTGACTTAGGCCACTTAAAAACTGAATAAAACTGCTCTTTAATAACAGTGCAAACTCAAAACTGAAATCAGTGTTGGCCAAATTAAACACATGGCAGGTAAATCAAACACTGATGAGGCATGCCTATCTCCTCACTTCAACTGTTCTTGGCTCTTCTTTGTTGGGTTCTAGGTGTGTAGGTCTTGGTGTGTGGATTTGTTAGGGTGGGTGTGTCGGTGTGTGTCTGGGTGTGTGGGACTGGGTGAGAAGGTGTGTGGCTCAGTGTCTAGGTCTGCTGGTCTTGGATTTGTGTCTCTGGGTGTGTGCGTCTGCATGTGTGGGTCTGGATTTGTGGGTATTTGGGTCTGGTTGTGTGGGTTTCAGGGTTTGGGTGTGTCTGTGGGTCTGGGTTTGTGGGTGTGCCACTGGCACAACTTAACCCAGGCCCTTTGGCACAAATCACCCCAGCCCCACCATTTTGAAAAACTAGCACGATCCAGCAGTTTAGAGCTAACATCATGCCAACTGTATAGACTCATTGTGTAGCCTACTAAAGCACTAAAACATGTGTGAAATGTTTTCAAACTTGTCTATAATTGTTTAGACACAACAATCAAAAAACCTTGATCATTGAAATTTTACTTTGAAAGGCAAAAAACAGTTTTTTGAGCTAAAATGTGCTTATCTCTCATGCCATGTGTCTCCCTTTTATGCAGAATGAGTAAAATGGATGGCTCTTTAAAAATATGTGGTCACATGACCAATTTCTTCTATGGTTTTTTAGAAACAAGGGGTGGCACTACTTCCCCGTTGGCACAAATCACCCCACTCTCCCTTACATGTGTAAATCTGCTTAGATCAGGATGTCGTCACAAACGGAATGACTGTGCAAGAAGCAGACTAGTAAGACGGGCCACCAAGGTACCTATGACTACTCTGAAGGAATTACAAGCTTCAGCAGCTGAGATGAGAGAGACCGTTTACAACAGCTGTTGGAGGGGTTCTTCACCTGTCAAGGTTTTATGGGAGAGTGGCAAAGAGAAAGCCACTGTTGATAAAAACTCGACTAGTGTTAACCAAAAAGCATGTAGGAGACTCCATGGTCCCCACACACCATCCCCAGTGTGAAGCACGCTGGTGGCAGCATCATGCTGTGGGGATGCTTCTCTGCAGCCGGCCCTAGAAGACTTGTAAAGGTATAGGGTGAAATAGTTATGGCAACATATAGGAAACTACAGCTTGGGAGAAGATTAATATTACAGCAAGACAATGACCCAAAAACAGCAAAAGTTGCGCAGAAATGGTTTAAAGACAACAAGGTGAATGTTCTGGACTGACCGAGTCAAAGCCTAGACCTTAATCCAACAGAGAATGTGTGGCTGGACTTGAAAAGGGCTGTTCACAGCTGATTCCTGTGCACCTGAGCAGTTTTGCAAAGAAGAATGTAGACATTGCAGAATGCAAAATAAAATTGCAGTGTCCAGATGTGCAAGCCTGACTACAAAATCAGCGTGTTGGATGATGAAATTAAGGCGTATGTTTGTTGCTCATGTAAGAGAGCCATCTAGTTATTCGTATGAACAATGCCTCCAATTGAAAAGTACGGATAGACTTTTGCTATCTATTATTCTGTACTGGATTATTTGATCATAGTGTAATTTCTGTTTCCTGGACCTTGAATAAAAATGTAATTATCTGTTGGATGCTTGTGATTTTAAACATTAGAATTTATAAATTAATGCAAAATAATTATGATAATCATAAACTTTCCAAGACTATAATCATACCATCAAGATCCATGGTCACTGCATTATTAATAACAAGTATGGAGATTGCATTGGTTGTGTACAGACGTTAGAAAAGTGATTAGGAAAAGTTGAACAAATGGTGGCGATTTTCCCTCTTCATCAGTCATAACGTGAAGTAGAGCTGTAACACTGAGTCAATAAAATTGATATCAATAGGTAATTGGAAGTGATGCAATGTATTTCTTGAGTAAATCCTGACACATTCCCCTTTGGTTCACCATGATTTCACACATAATTTTAGCTGGCAGGAAAATTTTGGGTGAAGTCAGCGTTGAAAATGTGTCCATTTTTTTTACGCATGCAGCTTTCAGAAGTTTTGTAGTCAATAGAAGGATTTCCTCAGACCTCCTCTTTTAGAAACTTAACTTCAGAATTAGCCACAATAGCTGCTTTATAACTGTAGAAGTTGGGTATAGTGTTTGGTAAATAGTGAGTAGCTTCTACATCCTCCTGTCCTCCCTCTTCATTCATATGGACCCAGGTACTGAGCCTCTCACGCTAAAATCTATTCTTAACAGCTCCACTTTGGGCTTTCAAGATGTGATGAAGTGCACCGGACCCTTCGGAGAGCTCGGACGCTGGCAGTATAATTACGCAGGGCGAAGTCTGATGTCCTACATGGTAATAACCTCACTGCCTCCTGAGGCTAAAGCGGGGAAGCGGGGTTCATTAAGCGAGGAGAGAGAGATGTGGTTCATTTAGTCCGTGCATCTGCTTCTGCTTTGAGCTTAATTTTCTCCCGTCAGATGTCCCTGCTTTAATAAGTCTTTGCTCCTGTCTCATTTTTCTTGTCTGATCTGCAGTCACACATATTTCAAAGCCAACATATTTTAAGAAAGTGCAGCTGTAAATTTCCTGAAACTAAAAAATTAGACTTTTATATTGAAGTGGATTTTAAACATGGCGAAAGATCAATACTTGAAGTTCTTCTGCATGTAAGAGTGATTTAATTTATTAAAAATTATTTCAAGGTATAACTAGCAGTCAGTTCCTCTATTTTTGAGAATATATTTAATTTACATCTTTTCAGATGTCTCTGAGATAAAGCCAAAAAGACTGAGGCATAGAGACTTCTCACTGCTCCAAAGCAAGACGGGTGTTTGCTCGATGGTTAATTTCCATCTGTGTGATCTCCCCCTCAGACATCACAGTTCAGATGGTGAGATTAAACGCTACTGAGCTGCCTCACAAGTCTGCACCTTGTTATTTAGCTTTGGGATTAATGTATGATTTCTTCACTGCATATAACAGCTATTCTTTTTCCCTGTAATGATGAGAATTTATTCAAAACTCAGAGGAAGTAAGATGAAGGTGTAAATTAGATGTAAAATGCTTAGAATAATAGTAAACACATACTTGTACAATTGTAAACTGCACCAATTAACTTGCTTTAATGAGAAAATGACAATTTCTGTCATATATAAATATATAAAGTAGTAGAGCACTTGCATTACATCAAAAAATTCCTACAGTGTTCAAAGCCAGAGAAATCCTGAACTTTTATAGTTGTGTTGATCCGATTGCAACCACCATGACAGAGCTGCCATGACAACCGAGACATGTTAATCATTGCTGTGGAAACACTGGATGTTCTGTGTAAGACTGCAACAAAAGGAAGTGTGAACTGCTGCCAGAAGGTGCTGTTCTGTTGCTGTACTGTATTAAAGTAAGGATGACTGAATTTCTGTTTTGGTGCAGACTTGCTTTCATATTGAAAGAAATAGGGGTGTTCCCATACTACTTTTTCCTTCCTGATACGATCCCTATACCAAGGTGTTGGGTGAATGACTACGTAGTAATTCAATAAAAATAGATACAAAAGATGTTCAGTATCAGCTTTTCTGGTTTGGATTTAATCAATAAAGTCCTGAAAAGTCACACTAGTTCTAGGCTTGCTGAAAATGCTGCCACAAGGGATTCAAAGGCATCAATAGCATCAATGAGAAAGCACAACAGCTATCTTCAAGAGGAAAAAAATAGTAAGTTGCAACGATTTATGGTTCAAAAGTTATTTAACTTTTGATAAACTGTATCACTTCTTGTCGTACAAGACAGCGCTGGTCTGGAAGGCATTTTAACAATCAGATTCAGAGAAAAACTGTCATGAAGCCTGCATGCCTTGCTTCTGCAGTTGGTCCTTTGGTTCTTCTTTGCTGCTCTAAAAATGGTAGCCCATGCATGCAGTGCTTCCCAGCAGTAAAGAGGAGAATTCCAGTTTATAACACTAACAGTTAACACGGCTGAAAGAAGTAAAATGTAAAGCTAAACCAAATGATATCGGACCGGCGAATAACTTGTATACTCACCAATACCATTATCTGCATTTTAAGCTTGATCAGCCATATTGCCGATACTGGTATTGGAATCAGAATAACCCTAGAAAGAAAACAAGGAACTGAGGGTAGATCAAAGATACTCTGGAAACAGGAATTTAAGGACTGAAAGGATCTAAGGGAACAGACAAAAGGTAAATGTGTAAAGACAAGGTGTAGATGACTTTGACTTGTCCACTGAGCTGTCTGTGAGTTTTCTTTTTAAGTGAAATGGGACATTAAAGAGCTGTAGTGTACTTTTTTAAACATTACTGTGGCTGCATGTACATGTGGTTTAACCAGAATGCTGAAAGAAACAATAAAGCATGAGATTAAGAGAATTGAATGCATTAATTATGGACCTTAATTAATCACAACTAATGCATAAATGCTGACAGCCATATTTAAAAACACTTAGTCTTCTATAGTTAAATATAGTCTGCTTATGCAAATATCAAGCATCAGCTGGAATTGTGTTAAGCACCCTGACACTGGACTGTGGAGCAGTGTGTACATGCTCTGTGGAGTGATGAATCACACTTCCTTGTTTGGCAGCCAAATTAGCGAGTCTGGGTTAGGTGGATGCCAGGAGAACATTACCTGCCTGCGCCAACTGTGAAGTTTGGTAAAGGAGGGATAATGGTATGGGGCTGTTTTTCATGGTTTAGGCTAAGCCCTATTATCTCCAGTGAAGAGCAATCTGAACAATTCAGTATACCAAGACATTTCAGACAATGCTATGCTTCCATTTATATGGCAGCAGTTTGGGGAAGGCCCTTTTCTATTCCAGCATGGTTTGAGGAGTGCAGTGTGGAAGAACTTACATGGCCCACACAGAGCCCTGACCTCAACCCCATCGAGCACCTTTGGGCTGAACTGGAATGGAGATTGCGAGCCGGGTCTTCTCGTCCAGCATCAGTGCCTGACCTCAAAAATACTCTGCAGAATAAATGGGCTCAAATTCCCACAGAAAAACTCCAATAACTTGTGTATAGCCTTCCAAGAAGAGTGGAAGCGTTTAGAGCTGCAAAACTCCATATAGAAGTACATGTATTTGAACGTTGTGTCAGTGCAGTCCCTGTTGTCTCATTTTATGTGTATCTAGGCAAGGTGCCTTTGTGTGGTAAAATGTTATTTTTTGATATTTTGTTATTTATTCAAATGTTTCTGTATGAAAAATTTTATGTGATAACTTTAAATACATAAAATATTATGTACTGTAGGCCTGTCCTGGAGAATGCTTATATTATTTAGTTTATAATACTAGATTAGTACTACTATGCTATTTGCAATTTAGCACTTTATCATCATCTTACAAGCAGGCTTACTAGATATGTTTGTTGTTTTGAACTCCTGAGAGAAGTGTGTATATTTTTCACTGAGGTACTTGGTGAGCTTTAAAGTGTTTGCTTGCTGCTACGACAGTATTTCATAGCTCTTTTGGGTTTAATAAAGCTGTTGGTTCACCACCAGCGTCCACTCTGTGAGTAAAGTAGCTCCATGGGAGACGCCAGTACTAGTTCTAGAGAAATTATCTTGTTATCTTGGGAAAACCAGCAGCAGTGCTATCTAAAGAAAATGAGATAAATACGTAGAAAGCTCGAAACCCGTACTATAATTTACTTCTAAAGGAAAACCTAAAACTCCATTTATGAATTTAATGTGTGCTCATTTAGTGCCACTGTATATGGAATTTTTGCCACATTTTTTCCTGGCATGCATCTGCAACCCACTGGAAAGAGCTTTGCAACCCACTTTTGGGTCCCAACCCACCAGTTGAGCACCACTTTTTCCTCCCATACTTCAGTACAGAGTGTCAGGGAATTTTAGTACTGATTTGAATAAGAAGTATTGAAATTGTAGCACCAAGCAACACCACTGAGTGAGTACTGTGGGTCATTGCTTGTTCATGTTGGACCAGTTGTTGGGGCCGAATGTGGGCAACCTTATGGAATAAATTTCGTATTGAACAGAGCCCTCAACTAAAATGGAAAGTAAAATGTAGAGTTGGATGAAACTGAGAAGCACGTCACTACTTGTCATCTCTTGTTATTGGTTTGATCATGAGCCCTCTGTCAGCAGAGTTTAAATACATTTTGTTAAAATTGTATCCAAAAGGTACACAATATAGCACTTAATTTTAAAGCTACAAGTACCTTGCCTCATTGCCAGTATTTCCATCTCAAATATTTAATTTCATTCAGAATTCAGCGAGTATTCACAGGTAGATTGAAGTAAGAAAAAATTTCGTACAAACTTTCCCTACCTGTTCAGAGCATCCTCTGCCGTAGGCGGGCTGAAGAGCTTTCTGTCAAAGTTTCCCCCTGACTGTACCCTCTATGATCACCCTCCAACAAGCACAGAAAGACTCAAACTCTTAAAGGCACATTTGACTGACCTTTTAATGTGAATGGAACATCCCTCCAGCTTTTCTTTCCCCTTCGACAATTCGAAGCTCAAAAGTCTCCCTCTGGCACAACTTGGAGAAGTTCAGAAGTTTATGAAAATCTTATCTGACATGAGAGATCGACAACCAAGAGATGACTTGATTGTGCTTGTATTGATTCCCCTGAGATACAGAAGTGCAGCTGGTAGCAGAAAAATGTTGGCTGTAACTGAACTTTTTAAAGCACCTCAAGCAAATGGAGGAAAAGCTGATCATTGCCAACTACTTTTCTGCTCATGGGTCGGATTTAACAAGCTTACAGCGCTTGTATCCAACAAATTGAAACACGTATCTTTTAAAAAAGGAGTTTAGCAAACAAAATTCTCATGTCACAAAATGATCAGGATAAGGGCCAAGAAATATGTCACGTTTAAAAATATATGCTTTCAAACAAGGTATAGGGTAAGACAATATCATTAATGTATCTAATGTTGATGTTTACCTAAACAGAAATAGATGATCAGTCAAAACGAGTAGAAAGGTTGTACTGAGTAAGATCCACCAGCAGTAATATTTGTATTGACCACAAGAATCTATCCCAAAGAAAAAAAACTGGGAGATGGATTGGAAGATTGTTCTGTCTGCACTTTGTCAGGAAACACACTTGAATTGAGATATTTCTCTTTATTAATTTGCACTTACTGCCGTTATTTTTGTTGCTCGTCTGTGATCTTTCTGTCTTTCTTATGTGGAAAGCATCATGGGACAGAACATGATCCTGCTCTTCCTGTGCCGACTAGGAAATCCGGAGGCAGGGAGAGAAGCCGCAGAAAACCCAGAGTAGAGCAGGCAGTCAATGACATTTGAATAACATTGGTTTGGTCAGATGCAGAATAAAGGAGGAGCTGGGGTGGAGGATGGTTTAAAAAATCAGCTTGCAGAGGGAACAGTAGAGCGTTCCAGGATAGAGCAGTTTGAATAAGGCAGTCTTAGTATGATTAGCCAATAGCATGCTAAGAAACCAATCAGCTTGCGGTCAGCTGGTGAGGGCTAGCGTGGGATCAGCTGATCCCAATTATATGGCAGTGCTAGACTCCGTGACCTGCCTGATTGAATTCTGTTAGCTCAGTTTGAGTCAAGAAAAAGTTTTGAAGCAGTTTTCCGTAAATACAGGGTTGTTTCAAGAAATGTCCACGTAAGCATGGAACCACTGGAAACGACTGAAATGCTGTAGTATGCCGAGACTGTACATGGTGCTGTATTGCCGCCATGGAAATGCACCAAAAGAGAGAAGAAGATTACAGAAAATGGCCACAAATTTTCTACTAGTTGCCCCTCTGGTTGTTCTTTGCGGTGTATTTAAGAACATATGGTGTGTGTTGTGCGCCATGGTGGTAAAAGAGCATCAGAATTTGTTGTAAAAGCCATAATAAGCTCAGTAACTTTTGCAGCACGAACACACCCCATAATCCACCATTATTTTGGTTCGACATGCGCATGCGGCATAAGTAGGCTACGCTATGTGTGACGTAATCATTTCCAGATGGATGTGGTTGGTTGTCCACACGGAGACAAAACTTATTTGTTCGCTCTGGGACTCAGTTTCAAAGAGTAGCTTTTATGGCCTCACAAAATGCTGTTTCCACGTGGTGGTTGAAGCAAAGTTTAACACAGCTGTACAAATTCAAGAGTAATTGGTGCAGACTTACTTTTTAATGGATTTTTGAAAAACATTTCTTCGATTTCAGCATAAATTTTTCCATTTCACCACTATTGTGCAATGATCTCAACATCATTGTTAGTGAGGGAAAACCTCAACCATTTTCTAGATTCAGATAAGGGTTAAAAAATGAAATGAGCATGTTTTTATTTTTTATTTCACTAATTTTCTCCTTTTTTAATTTAAATTGGTAAAATATACAATTTGAAACTATGTAAAAATTGTCATTGTTATTTTGGAAGCAAATATACTTAGGTGGCTGCAAATATACCTGGGTGGTCCACCTAAGTATCATCTTTGAATTGGAAATTCTAGCTGGTCTTGAAACTTTGATATTCCAAGATGCCAGTCGGATACATTGCATGCCTTAAGAATGCCCATGAAGCTGGAATTTCTGACTTGGAAATTCGGGGGAACTCAACTACCCAGCAATACCACATCCAACATCTGAGATGAGTAGAGAACAGCATAAATTATACAAGACGAGGTCAATAGGCAGCCATTGTTGTTGTTCACTATCAGTGGAGCCAGTCGGTTAACCAAACTCCTGGAGTTTGCATTTTGTTTATTTCTTTAAAGAATAGTATACAATTTCATCCAGAGCATGTCATACAACTAGTTATTTAACCACAACTACTAGTTTCTCCTGTTTACTTCAGACATTTTTAATCAAAGTCTATCTGACATGTTGAGCAGTAACAGAGCAAATCTGCTGCTGATTGTTTCTTCTTAGCAGTTACACTTACAGCACACTCAGTGAAGCGCTGGGTGAGTCGCAAGCAGCTCAAGATGGTGTGCTTTTGTTTTGTTGCAAGTTCAACCGAGCTGATCATGTAGACTAAACACAACCTTTCACATTGTTAGAAATTGTTGATGATGTACGCTACAAATAAGGCAACTGCAAGCAACAAGTGTATTTGTAAAGTTTACAAAGAGACGTGTCTCTCCATCTGCTCTCTCTCAGCATGGTGTCTCTACTCCTCTGTGTGTGTCAGAGTCGCTGCAGAGAGCTGAACCCAGTGTGTGATGAACGTAGGAGGGGCTTTTTTGTACATTTAAAAACAGAAAATGACAGAAAGAGCCAAATAATACAAAGTGTAATTGTATGATTGAGGTTATATTTGATGTACATAGAAAGGCGCTGCATTTATCCAGTGTAACTTCCATGAAAAAAAGAATATCTGTTTTTACCACTACTATCAAGTATGGAGATATCATTTTAGTCCATATTGTTTGAATATTTGAATATCTTTTTCAGACAGAAATTCTGTGAAGATGCCTTAAGGAAGCTCTGCATCTCTTACTAACTTCAGGTTTGGTGGTGAAGATTTTGCCACTTGTCTACTTTAAGAATGGTTACAAGAAATCAGGCTGCCCCCCTTTGCAGCTTTAACAGCCTTCACTCCTCTTGGAAAGCTTTCCACAAGATTTTAGACTGTTTCTGTGGGAATTTGTGCCCAGTCATTCTTAACAGTATTTATGAGGTCAGGCACTGATGCTAGACAAGAAGTCCTGGCTCGCAATCTCTGTTCCAGTTTATCCTGAAGGTGCTTGATGGGGTTTAGGTCAGGACTCTATGCTGGCCAGTTAAGTTCTACCACACCAAACTCATGAAACCATCTTTATTGTCCTTGCTTTGTGCACTGGGTCACAGTCATGTGGGAATAGAAAATAACCTTTCCCAAACTGCTGCCACAGAGTTGGAAGCATAGCATTTCCAAAATGTTTTGGTATGCTGAAGCATGAAGACTGCCCTTCACTGGAGATAAGGGGCCTAGACCAAACCCTGAAAAACAGCCCCATACCATTATCCCTTCTCCACCAAACTTCACAGATGGCACAATGCAGTCAGGCAGGTTATGTCCTCCCGGCATCTGACAAACCCAGATTCATCACTCCACAAAAGACACCCTCCAGCCAATGCTTGGCATTCGACTCGGTGATGTGAGGCTTGCATGCAGCTCCTCGGCCATGGTTACCCATGTGATGAGGCTTCTGCTGCATAGTTTAGTGCCAGTGAAAGTCCAGGAATCAGCAGAGTGCTGGTGACTTTTAGGCACCATGCACATTAGCAGTCATTGACTCCACTGAGATTTTACGTGGCCACGGCTTTGTGGCTAGGTTTCTGTTGTTCCTAAATGCTTCCACTTTATAACAATATCGCTTACAGTTGACTGGAATATCTTGCAAGGATAAAATTCCGCAAACTGTCTCATTGCAAAGTGGCATTCATTATAGTACCACGCTTGAAGTCACTGAGCTCTTCAGAAGACCCATTTTTTATCACAAATGTTTGCAAATGGAGGCTGCATGGCTAGGTGTTTGATTTTATACACCCATGGCAACAGGTCTGATTGAAACACCTGAATTCAATACTGTTGTTCATATAGTGTATCGTGGGTGGTTTAACCATTTGGTAAACATAGGCTGTTGCCTGTGGCCTTGTGCCTCAAGGGGCCTCAAGAGGCCTCAAGGGGCCTCAAAAATCAGGTAAGTGTGCATCAAATATAGGTTACAAATCTAACATTACTTTATTTTGAAATGTAGTTTGAATGTAAATAAAGATGGGTAGATTTGGGTATGTCCTCTGGATCTCTGGCTTCAAAATATGTTATATGAGATAAATGAGCTTGGGCCACATATCGGTCTTTGATTCCATCCCAAAAATGACTAAAACCAGCCCTGGTGAAACATAACAGCTCCAGCTTAAACAAAGTGCTAAAAAGACCCATTTCAGTACAACAAAGCCAGGTTCATTTTTTATTTTGCTTTAATGTTGCCTTTTTTATTTTAGTCTCTTGCGTTGGTACCTCAGCTTCTCCCTCTGACTGCCTTCATTATAATAAATGAGAAAATTGCATCTATGTAAGCAAGGCTAGTGCTCTTCTGAATGCAACACTGGGATTTTAGTTGGAGCACTATTTGGCTGTGGTAACCCAAAAACACTCTACTCCAGCTCTGGTCCATAAATAACTCTGGGCCCCAGTAGTGATGGTGCATACACCCACCATACACCCACCTCTATTTCAAACTTGAGCCTGTTTCTAATTGTGTCTCCCTCTTGTGTTATACCCTGAATATAAAGAAAAAGGGCTGTTTTCTGGTACATGGAGCTCGTCTTGTATTTGCATTTATTTTATGTTCGGTTTTTATGATCCCGAGAGTCCTGGCCTGGAATCTGACAAATGAATTCAGAAGTCAAAATTGTCTTTTTATCACATTATTCGAGCTTTTGTCGGCGTGCCAAAATGGTTCTTTTGTCCTGGTGTTGGTGCCTTTCATAACCTCCCTGTGATGTATTAGTTTGCAGCTGCCCGAATGGCTGCAAGGTGAGTATTAAAGGAAAAGCGCTTTATATTTTTAGATGAAGAACAACTCCACTCTTGTGTACTCAATATTTTATGAGGAACAAGGCCTTTGGTCAGTGTTTTATTTGAGAGAATGTGCACACTTTCACCATGTAGTCTGCTGAATGAAGAGGGACAGTGTGTTCTGAAGAAAAAGCAGCTGGCTTTAGGGACTAAATACCTCAGACAGCCTTCTTTGTCAGAGTATTTTATTGTTTTCTATCCATGTTTTAATACCAGTGTCACATGCCACACATTTTTTAGCCTCATCAGACTCCTTTTAAATACACATCTTTATGTGTTAAATGTCCAGCATTCAGAGAATTTTCCTATTAGCGACCTTTGCACTTTGGGTATTTTCTGTAAGTTTCATGTCGCCTCTACTTCCCTACACCGTTATTCTTCCTGCAGAAACCTCTATACCACATTTAAGAAGATGTTCAAGCAGGATGTGGTTAAGGCATTCATGACACGGCCTCTTTCTCATCACGGCTGAGGAAGTGGACCAATGAGTTCTCAGTGTGATGCTGTGCAGCTGTATTCCCCCAGGGTCTGTTCAAGTCTTTTACCTGGCAGTCAGATACTGGCTAGAGTTCAGTACAGTCACCTCTGGCAATGCCTGCACCATCGCAGCATTAAGGATATTACAGCAGGCAGCAGCAAGGCATGCTGGGACTCAAGGAAAGTAGTTACATAAAAACTATTAATATAGTTCCCTTAATTCACCCTCTTCAGGTTTGTTTTAGAGTTCAGCTTCTGTAAGGAAAAGTAGGGTTTACATAATATTTTTATGCAGTATATTCTTTGATGTGTTTTAAATATGACATACATTTTACTGATCATATGTTTATGTTGCTTAAAGGTGGAGTATTTTACCCTTTATCCACCTTTGCACACAGTCCCCTGGGGTCTAAATGAAACAACGCTGCTGTGCTTTGGTCAACATATAATATGGATCAAGCAAGACAGGAGGTTTTTTATGTTTTTAAATGCTTAAATGCTCTTTTCCCTGGGTTTGAGATATTACAGGGGATAAAGGTCTGGGTTTGCACAATTCATTTTTCATGGGTCAGAGGATACTCTGGATACCCAAATATATGTGCAAAAATACTGCACATATATTTGGGTATATAAAGTTTGGTGTTTCCCAGACACTTGGTGTGTGCAGTCGCCCAGATGGATGTGAGTTATGTCCCATTTCTATCTGGCGTGCCAGGTTAGAAAGTAGCTGCCTTGTAAAATTTTTGCTACACAATTTTAACTCTTGCTTTATTGCAAATGGTCTTGTTTGTTGAGGGTAATGAAGAATGTTGATTCAGCTTGATTACCATTTAAAGTCTGGAGTCTATAGCATAAGAAATGATATAGAGATCTACAAGAGGAAAGACTAAGTACACAAGCTTCATATTACAATATGATTAAAAAGAAATAGATGTAAATCACCAAATTAAATTTAATGTAGAACTAACAACAGTGGATTTAATAACAAGACCATTACTGTAACCTACTTTGGCTGCTCAGTTCTCAAACTGTTACATACTGTAGTGATTACAGAGGTTTTAAATTAATGATGTGTTTTAGGAACAAATAGAACACAATCAATGCTCAGATCCTTTCTCCAAAACATGATTTATAGAACAGCTCCCTCCTTTTTAATAAAATAACTCTGTTTCTGTGTGGATTTCCTCCCAATTTCAACAGTCGTCCTTGTGTAATATTGCTAATCTCATTTCTATCCCTAGATAATAAGTCAGGCTTATCATTTCAACCCTTACCATTGTGCTCCAACAATCCTTACCCAGTTCACAGGCAGAAAAGTACCATGATTTCCTCAGGATGATAGTACTAAGGTTGTAACACTGCCAGAATAGCATGGTGTGGGCAGGTAGACGTAGTGGAAACAACCAGGTGTGTGTATCCCATCCAAGACAATTAGGTTCTGAAACGCTGCTTTAGCCAAATTACAGGCACCAACACACTCTGCAGCTGGTGCATGCACAAAGACATTATAAAGCCTGGCAACCCACAATAAGCATACACACAGTCCAACACACAAACACAGCTGGCAGACACAACAGCAGCATGAAATATTACAGAAAGATGTTGCAAGTGCCAAGAGACGAAACAGTAAAAGAATCACCATGTATACTAGAGGCACCGGGAGAACAAGCACTCATCCAGGAGAGGCAGGAACATCCGTCTAGTGTTGGAATTTATATGTCTGCATTCACCTCCTAGTACCCTGCATGTGCACATGAGGACATTACATTTAGACTTTTCAACTACATAGTCATACATTTTTGAGGTAATTGAAATTTAAGTTATTTATTATTTAAGTTGTTATTTATTTACTTCAAATTTGGGGAGAATTTTCTCTGGAATTTTCCTGGAAATGTTGGAGAACTTGTGTGGATGTTTTGGGGGATTCTCTAGGAAAGTTTCAGGTATTTCAATTAAAATGTTGGGGATATGCTTGTAGTTGTTTTAAGAGTTTCATTGAAAGTTTGGGGAAATTTGTTTAGTTTTGAAAGTTTTGTCATTTTCATGGGAATTTTGGAAGTTTGGATGTTTTGGGTAATTTGATCATTTTCATGAAAATATGGGAATGTATTCATCATTTTGGGGAATTTTTATTATTTTTTATTTTTTGCATTTTTGTTATTTTTTGAGAATTTGATTTGGAATTGGGATGAGTTGTCCTTTTGAAATTTTCAAAAATGTTCATGGAAATTTCAGGGAATTTGTTTGGGAGCTTGGTGGAATTTTTCCAAATTTTTGAGGAATTTCAGGCAATGTATTTGTAATTTTTTTTTAGGAATTTTTAGAAGAAATTTTAAGTTGTAACTGATCTGATTTTTTGGAAAATTGTCCTAAAACGTTTTAAATTTTTTTGGGAAATTTGAGAGAGATAGTGATTGGAATTTTTAGACTTTCCAAAAAAAATTTGGGAAATTTAAATGGCTGTTGGGGGGAATTTTGAAATTTCCAGACATTCATCTGAAATATTCAAGAACTTTCATGGAAATTTTTGGGAATGTTTTCATCTGATTTTTTTTATATATACTGTATATTTTATATTGTTTGCATTTTCATGGGAATTTCAATAGATTGTTTTGAGAATTTGACATTCCTCTATCATTTGAATGAAAATTAGGGGAAGTTGTGGGTTTGATTGGGCATCAAGGGAAGAGGGAAGTTGCCCTTTGAAATTTTCAAGAATTTTCATGGAAATTTCATGGATTTTTTTTTTTTTTTTTTTTTTTACTTATTTGAAAATTAGGAATACAATAAGACATTTGGGGTTAATTCAAAATTTTGGGGAATTTCCTTGAAAAAAAGTTCTGGAATTTGTGTGGCAATTTGGGGGAGAACTTGATCCGAATGTTTGAGTGTTCCAAGAAATTCTGAACTTTTAGTGAAATTTTGTTCATTCTTCACCTTTATCAGTCCTAGTTTCCCCAATTTTTGGGGAAATCATTCTTTGAATGGTTGAACTTTATAATAAGTTTCAATGAAACAATTGGGACATATTTGAAGACATTTTAGGGCACTTCTTCTGGAATACTTAAAACACGATTTTTACAGAAGATTTAGGCAGTATCTTTGAATTTTAGGGAATATGTTTGGATTCAGAAAAGGATTATTTCCAAAATATTCAGAACTTTTAGTGTAAATTTTGTTGATGCTCAGCCTGAACAAGTCCTTGTGGTCCAAGAAGAAAAATGACTCCACCATACCCCTCTCAGAGACTGACACCATTTCTGGCTGACTCAAGAATTCCAAATGCTCTAATATCTGTCTGAGTTGTTTTTTTTTCTGCAGAAAGAAGACCTTTAGGAGATTTGTGCACATCATTTTTAGAAAAAAAAAACTAGTTCCACTTTCGTCTTTGACTAAACCAGACGTCTGACACTTAGACAGAGTTATCACCTACAGACTTCCTGTCTATGAAGTGTCTTATGCACATTTTCATGTCAAGCGTTTTAAGGATCTTGAGTTGCTTGGGGGAATTTGAAGAGGAAGAACCTCAAATATTTACACAGGTGAAGCCTTTTTTATTGACATTATTTTTATTGGCCATAAATTTATTTATTTTTTTCACAAAGACATCATCATTGCCACAATCATACTCATTGTTATTGGTTAAACTTTGTCAGCTGCAGGATGGTGATGAAATGTAGATAAAATATGATAGCATCAAGTTTTAGAAGTAAAATATTTAGCCTTATTTAATAAATTAAACATAATTATTTCTGCTGCAATGACTTTTACATAAGCACAAAATCAAGCTCCCTCAGCAGTTCACATCTCTGCATTCACACTGATGACACGGCATTTTCAGCTGCAGTGTTTCCTTCTGTATCGCTCTCAGAGGCTCAATACATGCTACAGGTGGGCAAATATTTTGATAATCAATGCTTTATTTAAAAATTGAACTTAATATATGACTTTTTCTTCTGTTAAAAATGATTATTTTCATTTTTTTAACCACCAATGGTTGATGGTGTAGCCCAGAAAGCTCACAAACTGCCATTAGCCTAAATAACAGAAGAAGAGGAACACACTGGTGTAAGGTGACATAGCTGTAGGGATGCTAGCCATATGTTTTCATTAGCATTGCTAAGTAGGGTTGGATACCATTTGTGTTTTTCTAATGCTAATACTGGTGCCTGAATTTAGAGGGGGGAAGAAAGAAAAAATTATGATTGGATCTTTGCAGATGATGCCATGCAGCAGCGGAGAAATTCCCAGTGGGGGGAAAGTGGTGATTTCTACATAGAGAAACGCTACCAAAAAGGTCATGTTTAGAGCTGTTTATGGCTAAGCCAAACTTTTAAAGTGCAAAAATAAAAACATTCCTAATTCTTAAGCTTCTTTAAGGCCCCATGAAATATTCAGGCAAAAGAAATGTTTCTGTGTTATTGTGTATTATCTCTGAATGCGAATTTAAAAAGTCTCCATCTGAAGCCTGGACAGGCGGTGGCACACAACACTTGAGTGTGGTCCATTTCCACAAAGTGGTCCCGTTTGGTTCACAACAGTTTTGCCATGATTTAGCCCACTGAAGTGTTTCCTCAACCGTCCAATCCTGCTTGTTGTGATGGGAATTGTGTCCCTTTTAAGAGATCCATATCCTTTGGCCCAGCTCAATAGAGCTGGTTATTTGTCCCCCAAACGGCTCTTTATTTGGCCACAGTTTGTCTTTTTAGCCTCCTTTAGACTCTTGTCTCCCTTCATTTGGCTAGACAACACTAGACGCTAGGATGTCTGCAGGAGTAAATTTTTATATTGTTTGCCTCCATGCTAGGTAAATCGGACAAACTGTAGGAGAAAAACATTTTTGTAAAGTGCAGGATCGTACTCAATGTATGTAGGCATTTTCTGATGGTAATTGCAGTGTAGTTAAGGACTAACTTTCCTCTGGTCCCTTCCATTCCTAATGGCTGTCCCCCACTACCTGCCCCACATCAAGCATTTGGGATCAAGTGATGGCAAACAATAGCATAATGTATTTCATGCCTTGGGTTGGAGGGGCACCGAAATGAAGCACCAAAAATCTCCTTTTTGATTTTACCTGATAGGTATGTGACATGTTGGTACTGGAACCATGTTGGTACCTGATTTCTGTTCCCAGCCCTATTGCTAACCAAGTGATCAGTTAAAACAACCTAGGGGTTGGTGCCTGTGTTGCTCTGTAGGTATGGTAGGTGCCCATAAGCAGAGGCTATAATCCTCAATGTAAAGGTCGCGGGATTGATTCTCAGTCTCGCAACATGTTTGGTGCATGCTTTCCCCATTGTCTCTCTTCAGCTGTCCTGTCTAATAAAGGCAAAATGCCCCAAGAATAATCTTAAAAAGCAACCTAGGAGTGAGCAAATGATTAAGCTTGTGAATAGTCAGCTAGAAATGCACCAAAATCATGCTGTTTTTTTAGATGACAGTTTTGCTGAACACATGAGTGTGTTTTCATTGCTTTAAGAGAGAGCATTGGTGATCTATCTTGTGTCATTTGTTACTACATGAATCCCCCAGCAGTCATGGATGTAGAATTTTCGTTTTTTAATACATTTTGACAAAGATTTTTCAAATTCTTGAAGGATGCCCCGACCAAACAGAAAGGGTAGAGAAATACGGAGTAATTCCACTGGTTCTTAACCTTTATGAGTCACAACTCCCTCAGTAATGACAGCTTCAATTTCATAAATATTGCTCTACATTCCTGCTGACTGAATTTTTTGCTGGCAAAGTCTGCTCAAGTCTACATCCTAAAAAAGCTTTCTTGAGGTGTGCAGTTAAGGTCCATTTATTTCAGCGTTGAAGACTCATTGATCTAGTCTTAGTGGACTTTCAGACCTCAGCTGTTTGGATCGTTTGAAGTAAAGTCTGGTGGGAGTTTTTGGGTAGCTCATTTAGCTTGGGTCGGTGTGAGCACTCAAATTTCAAACTCTGGTGTGGACAAGAGAACTGAACTCTGGTTCACTTCCAAGTGTACTAGATTTCAGATTTCAGTTCCCTATGGGTGAGAATGCGATCTGGACCAAACAAACACCAGACAAAGAGGGGGAACTCGAAAGAAATGCATTGTTGGTTTAATTTGGCTGGGAAAACAAAGCTACACCTGGGATCACTGCCTCTGTAAATACTCTCAAATAGGTCCAACAAAGTCACGCAGTATGAGAACCATAAGTATCCTGTGGTTAACATCTACGTGACTTTGCACCTGCACCTAATTCACCAACCTTTATATGTGAAAACGACTTTAGGCTGCATGAACGTGCATCATCTGCTAAGAGGAGGATCACATCATTATGCTCGGACATAACCAAAAGGCCACCAGTGCCCTATGATACAAGAGTTTTAACTTTCTGGATACTAGTAGAATTATTCAACACTTGTTTTGATATCACAGCTAAAAACAGAGGCCCAAGGCACCCAGTACTGAGTAATTCCTTGTTTACATTGTACAGATACATCAGCAATGTTAAGTTGTTGAAATGTTCAATTGGCCTACCTTTAATTTTTGCAATTCAGACAGTGCTTTCTGTTTGTTGGTGGTAGCTTTTGGTAACATATGACCAAAAATCTTAAGTGTGTGGCCTAAACTTGTATTTAAAGATTGTGTTCTTTACAAGACAACATGTAGTAGTTTTCAAAATTTTGACATTTTTCATATCAAGCAATGTCAGTCCAGTTTTTCAAGTAAAAAATTGCTGTCCTTTCTTCTTCGTTTGTCTTAAAATGCAGGTTATCCAATGGGTGATTTGATTGGACCAAAAATGACATTAAAAGACATAACCTTGGTCATTTATGTACCTTTTTATGCCACCCAGAAGCAAAAAAATGATCACATAAAAAAAAAGGATAGATGCAACTCTGACCCTGCAGTGACAGAAACCTTGACCCTTTACAGAAAAACTCTTATTTCTTCAGTCTTTCCAGCTTTCCTCCCATGCATGCCCCAAACCTTGTAATTATCCCTCTGAGGGCTAATTGCATGCAAACACTTAACCTTTATCTCCTCTTCTTCATTTCCAAACCCTCCACCTTCTGCTTTATCCTACATTAACATTGCATGCTTGTTTTGCTCTCTACAGTGAACACCTTTATTTCATCAGACTCCTTCTCTCATCTCCATCTCCCGTTCAAACTCCTGAGTCGTTTAGTTGTCCTTTGCTTCCTGGCAGCGTCTTGCTTCCATGTTTTCCGTTTTATGCTGTGTCTTTGTGTAGCCCTCACAAGACTGGCTCTGTCCTCCGCCCCCGCCTCTCCATCTGTGCCACGCATTTATGTTGTTTCGCCGCAGTTACTGAAGCACTCGTCCTGATTGCTGCCAGGTGAGGCAAACTAGCTGTGCACGCAAACACGCACGCCACGCCTCGGGGTCACACATGCACAGATACACAAACAATGTAAGCTCCAGACGGGCAGTGGTGCGTTTAGATTGTTGATGACATTATCATTGTGTATTTCCAGCTGGTTTTCTTTGTGTTTTTTGTGGCCTGTTTTTAATTCCAGGTGTTAAATAGCAACATTGCGTGTAATCGTTTTTGAACCTAAGTGTGGCAGATGTGGAAACAGCTACACAGCTTCAACCCACCGTTGCGTGAAGGCATGAAATTCTGCACATTTTCCCGGCCAGTAATCAGATTGTTGTGTGTTTTTGCAGATGTGTGTTTGTCTGAATATTTTCTTTCTCCCATACGGTCCCTGCTCCCTCTGGCCCACTTGCTCCCTGCTGCTTTCCTCCTGCTTAACCAGGGTCAGTGGATGAGCTTTGCCCTCCTGCATGGCCCCTGGGGGCAGGGGGCCTGGATGTCTGAGTTTATAAGAGGGGAGGGGACCGCAGCTTGAGATCCCTCTTGCTGCTCTCCGCAGGACCCGGCAGCTACAGAGACAGGAAGCTGTAATTAGGACTAGAGGAGGCTTAACACTCTGGAGCATTTTTCTACCTCACCCTGCCACCCTCTTGAGAGAAATGCTCCCACATTAAGAGACCAAAGCTCATAATTACGTGTGGTTGAGAGGATTGTAGTCCTCTGATGTGAGGCAATTTAATGCTTCATTTATTTACCTTCATTGCTGTGTATTTCACTTTGCAGCCATCAGTGAACCTGAGGTGTTTTACTCTAGAGCTTTAGAGGAAGCCAGGCTGATAATGAGACTGTTATTTTTAATGGTGGTGTTTTTTCATCGCGGCAGCTGAATGAGCAGCGCTATCTTGTTGATGCACATATGAAATGTTGATGGATAGGCTCTAAAGGGGTTTTACTGGAGTTGAAAATTCAAGGAGATTAAAGTTATCCTATCAACGAAAATAACATCAGTTTGATCTTTTTATGAATGATGCTGCCTTGGACCTACATTCTTTTAATGACCAGTAGGGAGTCAGTCCACTGGTAGGGCTTACTTTTCAGTGGATTTGTTACATTAGTGGAGAACTCCCCGTAAAGTTTACAGTCTGAATCTGTTCCAGCAAGCTTTCTTCAGTACAGCATGGTGTTATTTTCTTTATTACAGTGCCATTCACTGTTAAATAGGCAATAAAACAGGGTACAGGTGCTCAACAATGTGGCAAACATGTTTTACCCTTTAATCATGGTCACTGTAATTTGGATTTTTCAACAAAAATATTACACAAAATCTTTTATGTCAAAGTGAAAACAGATTCCTACAAAGTAATGTCAATTACATAAAAGTACATAAATATTCTGTTGCTGCAATCACAGCACTGAGTCTGTGTAGATAGGTCTCAATCAGTCTTGCACATCTGGAAGCTGCAATTTTACTCCACAGGGATCTGTTACACAGGAATTAGTCATGAACAGCCCTCTTCAAGTCCAGCTACAAATTCCCTAATCTAATGGCGGTCTGGGCTTTGACTCGGCCACTCCAGAACAATACCTTGTTGTTAAACCATTTCTGTGTAGCTTTCCCTGTATGCTTCGGCTTGTTGTCTTGGTGAAAAATAAATCTTCTCCCACGCTGTAGTTCTCTTGCAGACTTAATAACATTGTCCTTACGGATTTTACTGTGTTCATTTTACCTTTGTCCTTTTTTAAGCCCTCCACAACTGGCTGCCGAGAAGCATTCCTACCACATGATGTTGCCACCACCATTCTTGAAGAGAACAGAAATCTCCAGCAACACTTGTAGTTAAAAGAACAACTGCCACCACCGTTCTTCACAGTGGGAGGTGTGTTTGTGGTTATGTGCAATGTTCGGCATCTTTTCTAATGTCCAAAAAGCAGCATTTTGGTCTCATCAGACCAAAGAACTTTCTTCCTCTTGGCTGTGGTGAACTCTAGTTGAGATTTAATGAGTTTTCTTCAATAGTGGCTTTCTCTTTGCCACTCACCCATAAAGCTTTGGGTGGTGAAGAAACCAGGAAACAGTTGTTGTAAGCAGAGTCTCTCCTATCTTAGCTGCTGAAGCTGAACTCCTTCAGAGTAGTCATCTGTGGCCCCTTTCACTATCTTCCTTGCACGGACAGCCTGACCTAGGCAGTTTACACACGTCATCAATAAACTTCTTAAGGTGCACGACAAAAAAGACTCACAAAACTGAGCAGTCAGCACTCAAAAATGTGCCTTTAAGTAGTTTTATTTCCAGGCAAGTCAGAGGCCATAATGGACGTGTTTCGACTCGTCGTCTTCTTCAACACTGAAGACCACCGAGAGTCAAAACGTGTCCGTCTAGCATTCTTTGCAGATGACTAGGTGGTCTGCAGGACTGAGTATTTATGGTATTGATAGGCTCCAGGCCAGTTTAATCAGTTAAATCAGTTAAACTTGAACCAGGCACAGCAGGAACATACGTCTTCACCTGCTGAAATGTAGCTTCTTTCAAAATGTAAACTTCTTTTCTTAAGAGAATATTCTTCTTTTTGGTAATATGTATAACGTGGATGGGCACATTAAGATGAACTATTTGGGTAGTTATGTAAGACTTTACAGCTAAGCCATGATTTGCTCAAAAGTCTGGGCCTCGGAAAACCAAAAAGAAGAAACTCAGGCAACTTTTGGGAGGAAAATAAATGAATAATTGTGACAAGTGCCACACAAGAGGCAAAAAAGTGATGATAATGGGTTAAAAGTGGAAAACACTGGCATAAAAAGTGAAAAGGTGGCATCTATTATAGAAGGCACGATTTGTCTCTGAATTGGACCAATGCTACTGATCAAACACCTGTGCTGGTATAAATAAAGTACATGCTCAAGGGCTCGGTCATCTCTATGGGCAGGCCAGAGTGAAGTCTATCAACTCTGTATGTGTGATATAAGCAGCTCCATGCTGCGGCAGGTGAGGTGATAATCATGTGGCACAATGGACCAATGAATTATTTCTTTGCTGATACTCTGATTTGAGTGATTTGCTGTCAAAAATTTTGAAATCAAGAGCTGATAGAACTTTCTTTTGAACTGCAGGTCTACCTAGAATAACTATGTCTGAGCATGCACTTGAGCTACAAGAATCTGAATCATTTTAGATAAAGGTTGAGGCTGGTACTGAACCGGCTCTTACCAATGCCCTAAGCAGAAATCTTGGAAACTGAGTGTTTGAAATGTATACATTTATTATTCAGTGTTTCATAAAAGTGCTTCATGTTTTGCATGATACTTGGTTACTGAGAAGGAGTTTGCTCAGAGATAATGTAGAGCAGTCTTTGGCTGTTATTGTGACTTGAGTGCTGCAGATTTTCTGGGGAAAACTGTACATTTGATTTCACTTGAAAGACAGTCCCGGGTTTGAAAAATTGTCCTTTTTTTGTTGTGAGTGGAAAGCAGCCAAGTTGTGCCCAGCAGGAGGTGTTTTCCTGCAGTGAGTCTGTGTGAATGGCAGTGTATTTTCAGTGTGCACACAGCCTCATGTATGCATGCGCACTCTTCAATCCATCTAATTTGTACCATTCCTCTCCTCAGGGTCCTGTTGTATCTCTGAGGACACACAGAAATGAAGGAATAGGAGAAACAGTTAAGGTAAGTTTGGAAAACTTCTGCTAAACTGGTGCACATTTGCCATGTTTTCTTCCCTGAGCTTTCTCTTTTGTTTTTGTTTTTTTTTTTCTCTCCAGGCCCTCCAGCTGACCTCAGGGCTGTGTCCTGTGAGGATTTGTTGTTGGTGGGCCAGCTGAAGAGGCGTGCATGTGAGTGAGAGGTGATGAAGTCCAACATGAGGCAGTGGCGGAGGCTGGTGCTGGCAGGAATGCTGGCCTGGGGACTCCTCTTCCTCGCCCTCCTTTCCTACTTCCTGGACGCTCGTGTGAATGAGCCCCTGACCTCTGCTGGCTCTTTGCTCTCTCAGCACCCCGACACCCGCCGCCTGACCTCCATCCAGGCCTCCCACCAACAGCTTGCCAACCTGGGCTTTCGACCCGAGCTGCCCTCCACCTCAACTTCAACCTACCCCCGAGAGGAGCAGCCTTCTGCTAGCACTACGATCCCTGATAACAGCCTGGAGGCCAGCCGCAGCCCCAACAGTGCCCCCTATGCCGTTTATGCCAGTCAGGAAGCTAGCCAGCAGTACTATCTGGACCACCAGAGCCTGGCTGCCTGGTCCTCTTTTGGTACAGAAAATATTGGATCTCAATCAAACCCTGTAGTTCAAAGTCGAGAGAAAACCTCCCAGGCCACAGATTACCAGAACCCCGTCAGTGCCACTCAAAACCGTGATGGAGGAGAAGAAGATGACGAAGAAGAAGAGGAAGAACTTGGAAACAGAATAAGGAGTGCAAAAGGCAGAGGTCCCAGTGGGGAATATTACTTCTCAAAGTCAGCGTCAGTGGTGCAGCGGCTGTGGCGAGGCCGCGTGTCGGCCAGCATGCTGAGTCCACGACTTCAGCGTGCCATGAAGGACTACTTGAGCGTCAACAAACATCACGTCTCCTTCAGCGGGAATCGCAAGACGGCACAGAGCGCCAAGGAGCTGCTGTGTCAGATGAAAGCGCAGGCCAAGCTGAGGACAGTGGACGGGTCCGAGCAGCCCTTCTCCTCGCTCGGCTGGGCTAGTCTCATCCCGTCTCTTCCCTTGGAGGAGCTTTATAAACTGCAAGGACACAGCAGCTTCAAGACCTGCGCCGTGGTCACATCAGCCGGTGCCATCCTGCACTCAGGACTGGGCAAAGAGATCGGTGAGTAGAGAGAACAAAGATCTGGGGAAATCAGCGATGCATTAAAGGGATAGCATGTTTTTTTGAAGCGGGATTGCTTGTGCTCCTTTTCAGGAAGATGTAAACAGCACAACTTTATTGAATCTCTGCATATTCGTTCTTCTGCCTCATCACTGAGACCATCAAAGCCGATTTACTCCTTTTTATTGGATGTGTTAAGCCCACAAAGCAGGAAAGCTGATCCATAAGTTGCAGGTGGAAGAACATTTTTGTGATGTGTCACAAAGTAGTGCCAAAAGTAATGCGCTAAAAGTCCATATCTATATATATAACATTCACTTGCATCATTTATTCCTTTTATGGGTTTTATTTCCTTGAAAGCTATTTTAGTACATCTTAAAATACAGACTGGTTGTCAGTAAGGGGGCTGGGCCCTGTATCACAGATTTAGCATGCTATTTCTTCTGCATTTCCGTTTTAAAAGGCTCAGCTTTTAATGCTTTTAAACAGTAGTCTACTTTAAGTGGCTCAGCTTCTCTTTACGTTAAGGTAATGATCATTACACATGATGCTATTCAGCCAACCATGGAAACACACAGAGGAGTCTGCAGACAGGAAAGTTTACCCAGGGAGTCGGAGACTGCTTGCTCATGATTATCAAAAGCTTATCAGACTGGTATATTTTCATTCTCCCCCATGCTACAGGTGGTTGAAACCACTATATGGTTCATTACAGTTGCGATGATTACCATGGTAATAGTAAACATCACTACAGCACAAAGAACACACCTTTGAGCAATAATCCTGACACACCTGATCTGCGGGTTATTAATGCTAGGGAAGCATGACGTTGGATTTCTGCATATATCTAATATGCTGATATTTCCAAACTCATTTAAACGGTACCAACACTGACATTAACACACCTTTTGTTATTGTAGAGAACACCAAGTGTCTTCTATGCAAAAAGAAGCTGAATCAAGCAGAGCTGAGCAAGGAGAGAGGGAGTTGTTTTATGTTTGGGGCTTCATTCAGAGCCTTCAGGGCTCAGTGTGGCCCCCCGTGAGTAGTGTCACTCTAAGAAACCACCTATACCTGATTATATAGTTGTATATTTTAATGAAATCTGAGGCAGATAATAGTTAGAAATACTGGCAGAAATTTTCATATCTGCTGCAGTATTTGAACTCTTCAGCTAACATCTGCTGATACAGATGTCATGCCGATAATACAGTGCATACCTGAGATAAACATAATTATCTTTAAGTGACACAGGAGGCCACCTGTCATTCTTTCAGCTCAGATTTAAAATGTTAACAAGACGAGCTGGGGATCGCTTCTCTCTTAACAAGTATGTATTAGAAGGAGGAAAAGAGGGAGTGAAGCATTTGATTAGTGTTTTAATACAACTTTTCAAACACTTGTCAAACCTTCCTTTAGCCTAAACAATGGATCATTTTTGTTATGACATTTTGTCCCTGCAATCATCTGCTGACCGGTCCAGGCTGTACCCTGCCTGTTGCTAGGGTAGCTGGGATTGGCTCTAGCAAGCCCCATATGGGATAAGCATTGTAGATTATGGTTGGATGGATATTTTATTTTTGCTGTCTTTATATGATTTGGTTATTAAATATCCCCTTGTTAAAAATGTTTTATATTGGGCTATTCCCTTTGAAGTTACATCATGGAATAAGACACAATAAGATAAGATATTCCTTTATTAGTCCCACAAGGGGAAATTCCAATTTACAGCAGCAAAAAGTATCATAGACAAAGCAGGTCAGTGGTGACAATAACACAATAGAAATAGAGGACAAATTAAAGTAGCGTTACAAGACTTTGTACTAAAATATGAACAGTTTCACTTCTCAGGCAGGGAGAAATTGAAATTAAAGCCTGACTCTAAACAATGAGCCTCCCTCATATAAAGGCCTGGTACCTTCTGCATAATAAATTATTGATTGATAATAAATCTACAGCTGTCATTGGCTTCTGTGCTGACACACTGTTCAGTTTCTCATTCAAGCTGAAGAGACTTAGGGGGCAAGGCTCTGTCTGCTCTGAAGCTGAAAATAAAAAAGATAAGGACTATTTTTTTAGATTTAAATAATTAAAGAATTTAAATTGCTGTTGATTTTTGATTGTGATGCATCACTTCCTTTTTACACGTCTGTGCTGAGGGGGCTCAAACTTTCTTAGATGCAAGTGTTGGAAGGGTGGGGGCTCAAAGGGAAAAGGTTGGGAACCGCTGCCAATTTTGTGGCTTTTTTGGGTAATTTTTTGTTTTCCATTTTGATTATTTTGTCTGTGTAATTTCTAACAACATTCATTTTGTGAGGTAGTTTTACTTTCAGTAGATTTTTTTTTTATTTTAGTTTTAAAAACTGTAACTGGTCAGTAATAAGCTCTTCATACTTTTTATTCAAACTCAGGGTGTTGGTTACCAAAAATGCTGTTGATCCTCTGGCCATTAGAATAAAAAAAAAATCATGCATTTTATGATATTAGGCTTTCATTCTTGAGTTATTGCATGAAATTTGAAGTTTTTCCTGTTGTCACCAAATATCTGCCATTTTCCATACTGGGCACGAGGGGAAATTTCATGCTTTTTTTCTAGTTTCCAGTACAGTTACTAATGTTTTTTACATTTCAAATATTAGGGTTTGCACTTAAACTGGCATTTAAAGTGTTCCCCCAAATTTATTTGGATCTGATATTCATGATCAGGTTGGAAAAAAATCTGTGTATTATTTTTATTGTCATTTATGTATGCTGTCATGTTTGGTAATGAACACCATACAGTCACGATTGACCAGCAGCACAAACACCCATTGATACAAAGAACATTCCCTTTAAACCTGAAAGAATCCAGTGCTTGCTCAAATTTGTACTAATTTTCTTCCACTTTGATCAGACCGTATCTTATTTAAAGCATCACTTGGCAAACGGTTTCTGTAGAAAGTCTGACTTATCTTAAGACACTCAAATATAAAACATTTTTGGCATATTTGTTTAATTTAAACAAGGTTGTGTGAAAAAAGCATGTTAATATCCCTCAAAAGAATGAAAAAAGCATTTGTATTGGTATTTAACCCCAGGCATTTTGTTTGGAAAGACTTAAAATAATAACCCGGCCCTTTAGATGACAGAAGAAAAGATATGGGATGACACGCTGTAGCTGAACATGTACGCTCAAAGACCAGGCTTTTTTAATATGCTGTTTGTTTCAGAGGGGGCTTAGCATCATAAAAGGGCTTTAAAGCAGAGCTACAGCATCACATAGCTGCAGATGAATAATACAGATTTTAAAAAAGATGAAGGATCCATGCTAAGATACTTGTATATTGTGTATCAGACAAGAAACGTCTACATACCCACATGCACCGATTTAATACCATGTCATTGGCTGATTATTTATTTCACAGCTGCTGTGAGGAACTTTCAGTTTGTGTTGATTTGGTGTGGACAATAAGCATGTCTTACCTGTCTTTTCTAATCAAAATGTAACTTCTTAAAAAACTTCAGCTGTGTTCTAATCTGCTTTATGTGACACCTACCCCCCTGCTAGTTGTTAACAGGCATTAGAAACAACAATATAAAATAATCAACCTTTATGTTGATGATCACATTTTCTTTTTAAGGTCATAGACGGGCGTCATCATTAATATCAGTGTGTTTCAATAACAATAGAAACTCCTCGCAGGAGCTTTAAGAGCAGTTGGACATATTAAAGTTGTTTTTAAGTGTTTTAAAAATCATGCAATGTGAAACGTCGTTGAAACATAGCTTAAACTTTTAAGTTTTGAGCATAGTCATTCAGATCTTGAATCTTAAAGGTCAGCTGAAATCCATCAGCACCTCCATTATTTGCATTTGCTCTCATTTCTACACGACATTCACTGATTAACTTGTCAAGTGGACTGTGAGCAGGTTTGAACGAGTGCCTACTAGGCTATACAGTGTGTCTTTGCATTGGAGCGTGTGTGTGCTCTTGGTTTAGAGGCGCTGGCAGCTTTCCGGGTAAGTGGGGAGAGTGTGAACTTAGTGACAGATGGCTCAGTAGAAAAAAAGCAGAACCCCCCTCTGGTTACCAATCAGGCTGCTCCTTATCGTGTATAGTTATACTTGCATATCCTGGTGAAATGAGCTGCACAGAGATGGTTTAAGCTGTAACGTTATTTTCATGGGTTATATTCCTATTATGATTGTCATAATATCTAATGCTAAATGCTCTTCCAAACCACGTTTATAGTGTCTATAAAGATGTTATCACTCCCTTGGATGCTTTACCCTTTTATTGATTTTATAAATCAATCATGGCCAGTATAATTTTGCTTTTTTTTGACAAAAATATTAACATAAAACCTCTATGATGTCAAAGTGAAAACAAATTTCAACAAAGTAATTTCAATTAAATGAAAGTATGTCATGTAAATTAAGCGCCTGAATAGATTTTAACCTCATTTAAGTAAATACACCTTTGGCTGTAATCACAGCACTGAGTCTGTGTGGATAGGTCTCAATCAGGATACATCAGGATACTGCAGCCACTCCAGAACATTTACCTTGTTGTCTTTAAACCATTTCTGTGCAGCTTTAGCTGTATGCTTTGGGTCATTGTCTTGCTGGAAACTAAATCTTTTCCCAAGCCATAGTTCCCTTGCAGACTGAATAAGATTGTCCTCCAGGATTTTCCTGTATTCTACCACGATCATTTTACCCTCCACCTTTTTACGGAACCTTCCAGGGCTGGCTGTCAAAAGGCATCTCCACAGCATGATGCTGCCACCACTGTGCATCCCAGTAGGGCTGAGTACTGAAATCCAGTTCTGACATGGTACCGGTACTAACACATCTTATACCCACTGGACCTTATTATGACACAGATATTTCATTTTGATTCCCCACCATCCCAAATGAGAGGCAAGAAAATGGTTATGGAATTTGTGTGATTTATGTGTTAAGTTAAATCGGTGTTCTTTTCTTACCCCATATTCGACTGATTTGTTCCTCTCAAAAGTATCGATGAGGCACCGTTTAGGCACTGGCACTGTATAAAAAGCTGTGATTTTGTCACTGGTCACAGAAAAAACAAAACAAAAAACATCCCTATTTCACAGTGGGGGATGGTGTGTTTGTGGTGGTGTGCAGTGTTCAGTGTCCGCTGAAGTGTGTTAGTGTTTCTGATTGCTTGGCATGTTCTTTTGTCTTCATGGTGTAATGGTAGCCAGGTATACTGAATAACCTGTGACTGGACCTTCTAGACACAGGTGTCCTTCTACTACAATCTCTTGATTGTAGTAGTAGAGTGTTCACTGCACTCAGGTAATCCCCACTACAGCAATTGTGGGACTACTAGCACCAGTTGGCTGGACCTTTGCTGAATTAGGTCAGTCACTTTAAAGGGGAGAATATTTATGCAATCATTTATCTAAAATTACATAATTTTGGGTGCACAGATCGTTGATTGGTTTATGGCACTACCCGTGTGCGCCGGCAGCCCGGGTTCAAATCTGGCCTGAGGCCCTTTACCACATGTCTCTCCCCATTCTCTTCCCTGTTTCTGAGTCTATCCACTGTCCTTACTTTATCAAATAAAGGCATGAAAAAGGCCCAAAAATAAATCTTAGAAAAAAAAAATTACATAATTTTATTTAATTGACATTACTTAAAAGAAATCTATTTTCACTTTAACATTAAAGAGGGTTTTTTTTAGGTCAAAAAAGCCAAATTATTTTGAATATAATTAATTTGTAAAACCAATAAAAGGGTAAAAGGGGGCTGAATATATATTTTTTATATTTCTGTGCAGAATATTACTGATATAATTTGATTATTGCCAGTGTAAAATCAAAGCCAAATTCTGGTATAGACACAACCTTAATTTCAATATCATGTCTGTATCCTGCCAGTGTTTTTCTGAGTACTCCAGATAACCTTACCCCAGAAAGAGAAGCAGCACAAAAAAGTTTCTCATAAAATTAAATGCACAGAAGTGATGCAAACCTACATCTGAACTAGACCTTGTGGTCACACTGGAATGTACTTGTGTCAGTGGAAAAAAAGTCATTGCAGCGGTCTTTCACCACCAAGGTCTTCATCCACTGCTCTGTTGAAAGAAAGGTGTAGGTGTATCAGTTTAACAGAAATAAGGTTGCATTTGAGAACACTTCTGCGTGAGTGTGTGTCAGCATGCATGAACCTTTTGCCTCATAGGAGAACACAGATGCTGCAATCAGAAAAAAGACATCTGATGCTGCCTGAAAAGTGGTAAATTTGGAATATAAGACTGTGTATAAAAAGATGGATGGCAACCCCATGAAAGAGAAGACAAAAGTTGAAGTGTTCCCTTTTTTGGTCTCCTTCATGTTAGCAGATTGAACTAGGGACAAAAATTGAAGTAATTTGACTCCCTAGTCTGCTTCAAACGGTCACATCTGGTGACAACGGTCATCTGTTCTGTTGTGGACTGAGCCTATTAAAAGTATCTTGGATGTAAATGTAAGTTAAATGTGTGCTTTGACTTGCAAAAGTGGCTTCAGTACCATGGCTTCACCTGCCAGATCCCATTCACACATGATTTGACTACAACCTGTCATCAGTTTTATATCAGGGCCTCTTTCAGGGGTTCTTTGGCTTTGATTTTGTACAATGACAAGAGATAGACACAGAGTCTGTGTACACTCAAAAGCATCAGCATAACTAACAGCTAAGAACCGATCTGACAGTGTTTGGCAGTCAGGGCAAAACAAAACGTAATATTTGTAGGTAGGACTCTGTTTAAATTAGTGTTTAATCACCTGAATACACAGGAGCATCTAAAAAATTAGGATATAATGAAAATTCAGTTTTCCTTTGATTTAATTCAAGAAGTGAAACGTCCATAAATTCTTGATTCTTCTCATATAAAGTGAAATATTCCAAAAGTTTTTTTGTTTTAATGTTGACGATTACAACTTAAAGCTCACAAAAATCACCACTATCTCAGAATAGTAGAATATCACAAAACATCAGTCATTTGTGATACAGAAATGTTGACCTCTGGAAACAATGCTCACTCATGCACTCAGTACTTCATTAGAGCACCTTATTCATAAATAACTGCATCTATGCAACATGGCATGTAGGCAAGCAGTCTGTGGCACTGCTGGGGTGTTTTGAATCCCATGTTGCTGTGATAGCAGCCTTCAGCTCATCTGCATAATAATAATAATAATGACTTTATTTATATAGCACCTTTAAAAACAAATGTGTACAAAGTGCTTTAACAGACAGCAAAAGCATAAACTCAGGGAAAAGTAAACAACGATAAGAGCAGAACAGAGGAGAAATAACAAATAAAAGAAATGAAAATGACACAGCAAGTAGATCTTGAATGACAGGTACAGAAGTAAATGATAAAAAATCTAAAATATTATAGAGTCAGTGAAAGATAATATGATTCTCCTGACAGTATGACAAAAATGATATCATAAGATATGGGAGTGAAAGAGAGTTGAATACATATCAAATAAACAAACAACCAAACAAAGACATGAAGATGATGGTGTTATTGTCAAGTCTGGCGTCTCTCATCTTCCTCTTGACAATACAAATGTTCTCTACAGGGTTCAGGTCAGGCAGGTTGGCACAGTAATACCATCATTTTGGCTTCACTGTGGGCAGGTGCCAAGTCCTGTTGGAAAAGGAAATCAGCATCTTCATAAAGCTTCTCAGCAGATGGAAGCATGAAGTGCTCTCACATCTCTTGGTAGATGGATGACGGCTTCGACTCTGGATTTGATAAAGCACAGTGGACCAACAGCAGCAGATGACAAGGCACCCCAAGCTGTTACTGACTGGAAACTGAAAACTCTGGATGCAGCCATACTTTGATACAGCCTCTGAGAACAGCCTGTCCTTTCAGTATCGACCTTCTGTTGTTTACCCTCCTTGTGAATGGTGTCAATGACTGTACTCTGAACAAGAGTCAGGTTAGCAGTCTTCCCCTTGATTGTGGTTGTGTAGACTGATGCAGAGTGAGAGATAAAGGCTCAGGAAACCTTTGCAAATTGGACTTTTCCACAATATTCTAATATTTTGAGAAAGCGGAGTATTTCACTTTGTATGTGATGAATCTAGAACTTATAAGTTTAATGTTTTGAAGTAAATCATGTGAAAAAAATTGAAATTTTACACAATATTCAAATCTTTTGTATAAAATTTTGTAATTTATTTTTTTTTAGTTATACCGTATAAGCCTGTATTCATACGTACCAAGGTGTTGGTTATCTGCCGATACCGATTACAGATCAGATACCAGTGTGAACTTTCTTGACTGACTGTGCAGACTACCAAATTATTTTAGACCTATATTTGACTCAGAACATGGCTCAACGAATACAATCATAATGCACAACTTCTGACCCAAGACTTGTTTTTCTGCTAATTATTCAGTTTTACTGCTAAATATTAAAGGTCACATATTAAGAAAAATACACCTTTTCAGGCTTTTCTAACAAAGATATGTGCCCCTGGCCTGTCCACAAGTACCAGAAAAATCCATTCCCTCCCCCTCTCTTTCTCCACCTTTCAGAAAATGTGTGCTGAAGCAAGCCATTCTCACATTTTCCCCTCATGATGTCACGTGGGGAGTTAGCACCACCCCCAGATTCAGTTGGCACTCCTTGCTTGGAAGAAAGTTCTGCCTTCCTCTCCTGATCCTCCTCCAGCTGGCAGGATCAGGAGAGCCACATCCATTAAGCCACATCTATTTCCTTAGAGGGGCGTGGTCAGGGGCGGAGTCAGACAGCTCACTAACATTTAAAGCCATAGACACAGCTCATTCTCAGGGCTGAAGCAGAGGGGTATTTAGACATATAAAAATCCAATGCTGGAGTGTTTTTTCAGCAACAAACTTCACAGGCATGTTTTTGGACCTCTGAGACCGATATAAACTTGTCTTAAGGGGGAAAATATGTGACATCTTACATAACAATAACACAGGTGGCTGCCTTTCTATATCTCTCTCTATTATGCTCTATTTTGACAGCATGACATGATTACAGAGCAGCCTGCAACTGGCTGACAGACCCTCACAAAGGGTAAACAATATGGCGGTTAGCATTTGAGTTAGCATTCAAGCTAGCAGTAATAAATAATCATAATTCATTTAAAATGGATGAAAAGATTTTCAGTATCGGGTTTACTTAATCACTGAAGTCCCCAAAAGTCATGCAAGTTCCAGGCTTGCTGAAGAAGCTGCTGCAAGGGATTCAAAAGTATCAATTGCGCCAATGGGAATGCACAAAGCTGCTACCAATGGCAGTCAAGAAAATAAAGGAAGAGGCGACAATTTATGGTCTTCTTCAGTGCTCTAAAAATGGTAGCCCGTGCATGCAGTGCTTTGTGGCAGTGAGGAAGAATTGATTTCGGATTTATAGCGCTAACACTTAGCATGGCTAAACGAAGCAAAATATAAAGCTAAACCAAATGGTATCGGTTTGATGCACAAACTTGTGTAATCGCTGATACTAATACCTGCATTTTAAGCAGTATCAGATATAAACTGGTATCAGAATCAGAACAACCCCATTAGGAGAGTCCTTCCTTGAACTCTACCATATTGGATTTTGCATCTAACATGGTCCACCGTAGTGACCTAATTAAAGTTGCAGATTTAAAAAGATTCCACTGGTTGCCATGGTTACAACCAGAAATTAGCATTGTAATCTAGAGTCTAACTGTTATGTGGTGCTCATATTCTCACTTTTAAACACTGTACCTTTAACTACTTCTTTTTAATAAGTTTTTGGTGGCATTGTTTGTTCTGATTCAAATACGTTTTTGGCTGGTAGCACCCAAACGAGCCACTTTTCCAAATGAAGTATCAACACATGTTTCAAATATATTTGAGTTTTTGTTCTGGTTGTTTTCCTTGTGTCAGATGAAGTTAGAAGAACATTCAACCATGTGGTAACTTATTTAAGGAAGCAAGGAAAATTGAAGCAGTCTTTAGTTTCAGGCTCCAGGCCGTGGTCTTAAACTCGGCAGGTGCTTCTAAATCTCTGTTGATGTATCATCCTCCTGCCATGTTTGTTTTTTGGCTTCTAACCAATTTTGTCATCCATATGCACATGCTCAGAAGAAGAAAAACAAAAGAGTCTGCCATCATTGTTCTTCCTCTTTTGAACACACATGCTCAGTAAAAAGCATTTCTACGTGATGATGTTTGCAGTCAAAGACTCATTATGAAATAGAGAGAAGCTGTCAAGTAAAATCAGAAATGAAGCCCGTTTTTCTCTTCTCTTCTGTTCTCTTACATCAAATAGCAGCATCCGGGTGTTCTACCATGTTGTCATCATCATGGTTTTCAGTTCCTGAAGAAGAGAGTTTGCTCTATGGAGGGGCTGTGTGACTTGACGACTAAGATAGATGTAACAGCAGATAAATTATTGAACAGCCTCTCTGAGTTGGAGGAGCTTGACTTTGTTACATTAATGCTGAGGCTCAGCCTCAACAAGAAATCAAACCACATTGATCTGGCTCTGTCTTCTTCTCACCCTGCAGTTGTCTTCAAAGAGCAAAAAAGCTTCACATCATGCAGCAGTGAGCAGTGAGAAATCATTGAAATCTGAAAATCATTTATTTTCTGTGCAGCCTGCAGCTTGGCTGATGTTTCAATTGGGATTTTTCTGAGTGGCAGCAGCAGCAGCAGCAGCGCAATGCATCCAGATAGAGTTTGTAACTGAGGTTATAGCTGGGTTTAGTGTGAGTGTGTGGTGTGTGGATGCCATCATGTGGTGAACAAGGTGCACTGCATCCTTACTGTAATTGTGTAGCCTGATTCAATGGAGTGCCTGAGCTTCCAGTATTTTGTGTGATTCTGTTGAGTTAATAACCAGTAAATTAGGTCATTTGCCCATGTGAGGGAAGCCATTGGGCTATCTATCCCTTTTATAAAGGGATTTTTTTGTAACCGGAGGTTATTACAGTTTACAAATTGTATTTTTTCTGCAAAGCTTCTGGTCCAGTTCACTCCCTCCTTGATTTAGAATTTAATTTCACTAATATATCTTGAATGGATGAACCTTTATTGACTTTTCAGAGCCAATACTGATACTTATTATAGTCCTGGCCTGGTGCACACATGTAGAGAGTTTGTGTTGCAGATTACAACAACGGTTATGTTTCCTACATCATCTGAGATTTCATTGTATTAATCAGAAGTTGATGTTCATTTTTTTCAGGCTGTCTTAGAGCATCGCGGTATGGTTTGGTAGATTGTCTTGTTATCCAAACTAATAATAGGAGGCAAAAATCATACATCCCTGCAGACTGTGTTATTTTTTTGCAGTGGAAATCTGAGAACCAGTCTGGCTGGGTTGAGATTTTATCCCTAAAAACTTTTATTTTACTTTCATCTGTGTACAAGTGTTCTTATCTTTTACTGAAGTAAAAGCACCAAAACCACAGTGTACATTACTCTGATACAAGTAAACACCTTGCGTTCAGTTTTACTTAAATGATGATGACAAACAAAATACATTTTGAGTAATTACAAGACAAATTACACATCAGTGTAATATGTTGTACCACTAGTATAACTGCTGATGTATTAATGTGTTCATCATTGAAATGTAGCAGATGGTAAAGATGGAGCTGATTTATTCTGATTCAGATTGAGGCTGTGGAGAGTAAAAACTGAGCCAGAGGGAAAGGCACACATTGCAGCTGATCCAAAGTGGCACACTTATTAATTAATTAATTAATTATCATCTCATGGTAAAATAGAACTCCAATACAGACAAATAGCTAAAAGCTTTATATCAGCCCTGATAATAAGCTGTGCAGGATAATCAGTTGACTCTAAAACCTTGCAAAATATACAAGATGCAAAAAAAATTTGGAAGAATTATTACATTTTTAGCAATGCCGAAGGTGGCATCTTAATGTCACCAGCCAAAGGAACAATATGTAGATTTTTTGCCCTCAAATGTCTACATTTATTAGACAATGACTACGCATCTATTGTGAAAATAGAATAATAGAAGTTAATAGGGCATAGGTTTACACTATACAGCGTTAATATTAACGCTTTAATAGTTTGAGTTATCCACTGAGAGAGTAAATTTCTATCACTACAAAGAAGTGTTGAGCTAAAGTTATGCTGACAGTCTGGCTGGAGATTGTCATCTGTTACAGCCACTCTCACAGACAAGTCATCTGAGATTCCGTATATCTTAGAATGGAAATACTGTAAAACTTTCAGATTAAACTTTTAGATTAAACTTCCATTTAGGGTTAGGATATGGATTAGGATACTAAAAGGTAAAATTCCAAAACCTGTCCTGCAAAACCTGATTACAAAGGATTTAATAATTCTGAGTAAATTGTCTGCGTACAGGAAAAAAGCTTGTCCTCCATGAAAACACTCTAACATAGTCAGCATAGTATAAGTAGCTAAATTAGCTTCTTAACGTACATAAATAACTATGTAGCTAAAGCTAAGCTCATAAAGCAGCTACGTAAGCTAAATGTCTATATTATCTATGTAGCTAAGTTAGCTACATTTGTTAGAGCTTATGTTGCTAAAGCTAACCTAACTAAAGATAATGGAACCATGCAGCTTACTTAGCTAAATTAGCTTATGTAGCTAAAGCGTAGATCACAAAGCAGCTACGTAAGCTACATATCTGTGATGTCTGCATAGCTAAGTTAGCTCTAGCTACATTTGTTAGAGCTTATGTTGCTAAAGCTAACTTAAATATATGTAATGGAGTCATATAGCTTATGTAGCTAACATAGCTTATGTAGCTAAAGCTTAGATCACAAAGCAGCTTCATATCTATGATATCCTCATAGCTAAGTTAGCATTAGCTTCATTTGTTAGAGCTTATGTTGCTAAAGCTAACTTAACTATATGTAGTAGAATCATGTAGCTTATGTAGCTAACGTAGCTTATGTAGCTAAAGTTAAGACCATAAAGCAGCTATGTAAGCTATGTAGGTATGTTGTCTATGTAGCTATGTTAGCTTTAGCAACATTTTCTAAAGATCATGTTGCTAAAGCGTACGTAGCATAGGCTTAGCTAGCGTAGCTACATTAGCAAACAAAGCTGAAATGAGTTGCAGTTCATATAGCTACTTCTAAAACAGGTATATGTATATATATATATATATATATATATTCACATTAGATTTTTGTCCTATTTCTGTATTATTTATGAAATGTTTCTTTGTCTGTATTGTTTTCACTGTGTTCATGTCATGAATGTAAATGGCAGACTTGTTTATGTATAAAGTTGATTTTTTTTTTTAAATCTAAAACTGAAAATATGTGGGTGACAGCACTTCCTCTCTGAGATAAACGGTGTGTCAGATGAACGGTCTGTGAGAGTGGCCGTCAGAGATGTACGGTATAGCCGGTACCCTCTCATTAGTGTTAAGGAGAGTCGATTTTTTAACTCCAAAAAGAGTCAATAATGATACTTAATTAGAATCAAGGTACCAACTCTCCAAAAAAGAGTCAAATCAACCCTCTGTGGTGTGAACCCATATAGACACTGTAGAAGTGTGACTATTAACTCATTGTTCATGAGTTCATTTGACTACACAGATTTTGCTGTGTACAACAAGAGTTTCATCTTTATACATCAGCTATTTTTGTTGTATGACTGAGAAACCCCCAGTATGTCAAAATACGCCACATAGGGGCTAACAGGCTGAGACCTTACACAAATTCATCCCCTTCATGATTATAGAATGGTAAACAGGCTTTTATTTCCATGGATGCAACCTGGCAATATTTGATATATTTACTTGAATAGTGGCCTCAAGAGAAAAAAAACATCAAGGAACTGATTTCCTTTTGATTGACTTGTCAAATAATTGGTTAATCAATCACGTCAACCCGAAAGCAATGACCTTTATTTCTGTAACATGGTCACACTTGGTGAAATACTTACAGAGACGAAACCAGAACACATAGACAACACTGGCAACAGCTTTTATCCAATAAAGAGAACGTTCAAAGTTTTTCTCATTATGTAATGTGAAAGTACAAAAAGAGCCAACATAACCTAAGTGAGGACTCAACTGCTGCTTTGCAAATGCTTTAAGGCATAAAAAGGGTTAACAGGTTGGTGCTGTTGTCAGAACTCTGACATTTTAAAAAACATCAAAAATAAGAATTAGTGTACAACCAGATATAAAGTCAATGCAAAGCCCTGTGCACAGGACATGTTGCAGAGCTTGAGTTAATCTAATATAGCATTATAATAGCCCTGCTGGAAGAAGTCAAAGTATTAACATTTAACAAGAAGTGTTTTTTAATCCTTTAAAGTTGGAGAAGACATGACAGATTAGTGCTAAATTTACCGGCAGTCATCCAGCATCCTGTTTACAGTATGCAGCTTGCTCCGTCTCCCACGCTTTATTTGTCAGGCATGAAGGTTGACATCAACACATTTAAATATGAAAAGATCCAAACTTTAAAGTAGTAACGACATGATACACAAAAGGTCGGCTATATTAAGTCAAGAACAAGCAGCTTGTCAGCTGTGCAGGAGGTCTAACCATTGGCAAATCTATTTGTATTTACAAAAGTAACAGTGAATGAACCAATAATAACTACAAAAGATGAGGGTACAGAGGTCTGGATCTCAAACTGTTCAGTCAATTTATTATGAGGGAAAAGAATTGTAACATGTCAGACATGAACATACTGTACAAGCAGAGGGGCCGTGAGCTCAACTTTAATCTCTCCGACACTGATAGATGAGCTCTTTAGCTTTACATTCATCAAACTCTCGCTGACAGGGTGTGAAAAATGGCATTGTAACAGTGCAGTGTAATCACTGTACATGTCACACACTTCACATGCTTTATGACAGGCCTGGAGGAAAAAAAAAACATTACTGAAGGGAAGAAAGCACAAAACCATTTTCTTTGACAGACTGTAAAAGTTTTAAAGTGTCTTAGTACACACCTCTATGTGCTGACATGTAAGAAAAGAAGTTAAAATGTGCTTCAGAAAAATTTTCTAACTGTTTTAGTGTACATATCGGCCCAGATTTGCTTCCGATAATTTCTATGTGAATTCTGGCTCCAGGGGGTCCTCAGTCAAAACTGTAACATAATATGATGAATGGAGACTGATAGATACACTACTTAATTTCACCCACCTAAGCTGCTGACTTATGTTTGAATGGAGGACTCTATTCTATCAAAACAGTGTTAATTTTGGCAGCACTTTAGTCTTTTGCCAAAAATATCTTTGAGTTTTAGTCATAATTTAGTCATCTAAATTGTTTAAGTTTTAGTCTAGTTTTAGTTGACGAAACTTCACAACATTTTCATAGACGAAATTTACAGTAAATTTAGTCGACTGATGGGATCTTTCCCCAACTTACCCTGCCACCACACATTAAAAGCAGTTGTAATTGGATCTCCCCTGTATCTCATCCTACCTTTCCACACAGCCAAAGTATTTGTGATTGGATATATGCCTAACTTGCCCCTACTTTCTACATGACAACATTAGGTCTGATTGGATAAAGTCTCCGTCAAACATTTTTGTCTCATTTTTATTTGTTGATGTGTCAATTAATTTCGTTTTAGTTTTTGTCCATGTGCACTTGTTTTTATTAGTTACTGTCTCATTTTCAAAAGGGGAGAAAAGGCTAACGAAAACTATAACAAAAATAATTAGTCAACAAAATTAACGCCGTATCTGAACTGGCCTTCCTGGTTCACGCTGTGAGCTGCTCACAAAGCATTCTGGGATCACTGGCATTGAGGCCACTTTGAACAGCTTTTCTCCCTCATTATGTGAAATACATCAATGAAACAAAAATAGTGGTTTACTGTTTAGTATGGAATGCAGTTCTAGTTGCAAAAACTTCACATTTCAAATTACAAGTCAGTTGAAGTAGGAGAAGCCAAGTGTCTCTACTGGACTTGGAAATATCTAGAGATTATAAGTAGCCATCTTTAACAAATGGTATCTTCCAGTGTTTCTACAACAGCAAGTATTTGGTATCTCTCATAAATGCATGGATTATCATGATCCTGACCTATTAAAATGTATATAAATTAGGAAATATTCTAAAATGTGGAGACAAAAAAACACCCTACTTGCCCCACCCCATAAGCCTTGTTGCCAATAGTGTCTTATTTACAAAGAGCCTTGGAGTTATTTACCAGTATTCAGACTAGAGATGCATAATAACTGGTATTGGTATCGGCAGATATCAAAATTTCTGCCGATATTTACATCTGATATTTTGCCTGTGTATTTCAGCATATATCAACTGTAAATGTTGTGCATATATACTAATAAATTAGTAGAGTTTTAGGCTAAACCAACAGACCTATGTCAGTTGAGGTCTTTTTCTTTATTTATCCTCATTCTTTAAACTTTAAAAGTTTGTTTCCTTGGTCATCCTCAAACCTTAAAGTGTGTCCAAAAGGACTGAAATTTCTTGACCAAAAAGCACATTTGAATATCTGTATCGATATCAGTATCTGCTAAAATGAATCTGTAAATATCGGCATATTGGATATCAGCAAAAATCCAATATTGTGCATCCCTAATTGAGACTAGGACTGGGCAGTATCCATTTCTAATACTGTTAAACCTTCCCCAAATTTAATCAGGGGGTAAACCACCAGGCGTTTGCTGGTGTGCACGCACAAGTGCAGCAGGCAGAGCAGGTGCCTCTGCTATCGTTTCATTCATTCCTTTAACAAAATGATTCACCTCTAAAACTCCCTTCAAATTTTATAAGGCAACATTTTTACAGGAGTGCTGTAAGTTTTTAATCGTTAAAGCCAGTGTTGGGAGTAACGCGTTATTAAGTAATGCGATACAGTAACTCTTTTACTTTTATGGTAACTAGTAGTGTAATGCATTTCTAAAATCACTAATGCCATTAGAATGACTGAGAATTTAAATCCCACGTTACTCGTTACTTTTACAGCCGACAACTCGTTGATGAAGGTCAGAAAATATCCGGTTCGGCAGACGACGTGACAGAACCGTAAGGATATCAGCATCTTGTGAGACAATAGAGCCTCTGCAGACACACAACAAACAAACACAGGCACTGAAGCGCGCACACACATCATGGCGGAGCACTTGAGCGTGAGTTCTTTGTCTTGGAAACACCAGCATTACTCTCCCTCCTTGGGATAAAGGACGAAAAAGAACAGGGAAGTAAACTTTCCACCTCCAAGAACAGTAATTCCAACCTCACGAAATACTGAGTTAAACACACGCTACAGCTAAGCTAGTTTCCAGAGAGCCGGATGCTACAAACACTGCTAACCAGCTCACGTTAGCCCGACAGACCAAGGAGGAGCCACTCCATCCAAACAACCACGACCGGATGTTAAATCACCGCCAGCTGCAGAGTGTTTCACCGAGGCAGCACTAACAGACTGATAGCAAGGTATACTGTTAAAGACACACCGATACAACCTGTAGAGTTTCCTCCCTTCAGAGAAATAATGAGAAAAAAAACATGACAAGAGAAGACCACAAGGCAGAAAGGAATTTAGAGAGCAGTACACTGTCAATAAAGTACTTCTATTTTAGACTTCTTAAACAGTGTGTAAAAATGCTTTAACAGTGTCAAAAGTTTCTCGTGAGTGGGTGTGACTTCAGCTCATTGAGCTGACACGCCCACACCATCCTAGAGTAGACTTTTACTGCATCATGATTTTGAAGTATCAATTTTATAAAGTTAGAGATGTTTTTCATGACTGAAATTTGGCCTGGTGGTTCAGAACATAGTGGCCTGTCATAAACAATCCTAAAATAAAGTTGTTTTTTTCTTAACTTAACATGAACTTTAACAGGAGTTCTGTCGTCACATTTAGAGAATCTGAAGACACAGGCTGTGGTGCTGCTGGTGGGAACACAGCCATATTCTGAAGGAATGTATCACTCATCAGCACTGTCTCTATGATGGTAATTAAAGCAATAGCATGGCGAATTTTTAATTCCCTGGGGTATGATATTACTGTATACCAGCCATGCCTAATGGAGACCCATGTGCTCAGCTTAGTGACTTTGTGTCAACATCTGATAAGTGTCAATTCTTTTGTCTTTTGAAGCAGATAGCAGGTGTCACTTCTGCCTAATTCATGGTGTTATCAGCATCATATATTCTCCTACCTTTAGTCTGAATCTACATTTCTGTTTGATTTTAGAAACAAGTGAGGAGAAATGTCCCTTGTCCGCTGAGAAATAATACAAAATAAACAGGAGAGAAATGCCTTCTTGAGCCGTTTGAGGGCGGATTATTGATCCTGGTCAGGCTGAGGTTAAGCCACTGAACAAGTGTTGTGGGAAATGTCAGAATAAATGAACTGCTACATGTTGCAGACTCAGTACTGCAGATCTGAAGGATGATTAGTGAAATAAACAGAGGAGTGGATGCTTTGACAAACACAGAGGCTCATGATCCTGTTCAAAGGGAGGTCATCTGGGAGCAAAACTGCTCCCTTCTTTAAGTTTAGGGATCTTAAAGGATAAAAATTGTAGCTTTTTGTGTCTTTGGGAGAATTATGTGTATGTTTGCTTTTTATTTAATCAAGTTGTAGATCATGTGGGATAAGTAACAAGAGAAAGCAGGATGAAATGATTAAAGATGTTCAAGATTGGAACAAATTTCATTATTCTAAAAAAGTCATGTGTACTCCTATCTTTTGAAACTATTTGTACTTTCTTCTCCTGGTGGTATATTTCTGTCATTTGAGTTTTCTTCACACTTTGAAACCTTTGGACCCCCTCAGAGAAAGAATCAAAAGAAAGACTTGTTTTTCTGAGTTTAGCTGCTCAGCCTGTGAAGGGGTCATGTTTGGGGCGCTGACTCATTTTAGGGGGTCACAGTCAGACGGGACCGAGACACAGGCTAGACAGGAAAAAAAAAATAAAAAATTGTCACAGGCGTGACATTTGTGTTTCGATGTGTTGGCGCTGTGGGAGGTTACATAATGGATGTCAATAAAGCAGAGTGAGTGGATCTATTAGCATTGGTGATTAGACTTAATTGTACTCATTCATCTGTTCAATTTTAGTCTGTAAATTAAAGTAGCTGTGAGCATTATTTATAGGAACAACAAGTGTAGTGAAATAGAATCAGCTAATAAAAGCAGACATAAAGGATCTTTATGTAACATAATTCACTTATGCAACAAACATGAGTGCTGCACGTGTTTTAGGAGGAGAAACATGGCTGATATAACAGACATGTTCCCCTCTGAGCTCCGTGAGCCTCATAAAAAGGTAAACAAACGAGCCAAAGATTTAAATATAGATTCAGACTTTATTGTCCCACAGGAAGAGTTTGTTTTTACAACCAGTTCAATACAGATAAAAACCGGAGAGTAATAAAGGCTGAACATAAAGTCTCCATAAATACATTCATATATCCCAGCAGATCACTGTTTGTGACAGTTTGTTGACAACGATGCAAAGGCAGAGAGGATAATAGTGAAGCAAACTTCACCAGTGTTTAATGTACATAAGCAATATGGACAAAAGTATTTGGCCCCAACGGTTAATTTTTGAGTTCAGGTGTTTCAATCAAACCCGTTGCCACAGTGTGTAAAATCAAACACTTATGCAGTCTACATTTGCAAACATTTGTGATACAAAATGGGTCGTTTTGAAGGGCTCAGTGACTTCAAGCTTGGTACTGTGATGGATGGCACTTTTGCAACAAGATGGTTTGTATTCACAGTCAACTGTAAATGATATTAGAAAGTGGAAGCATTTAGGAACAACAGCATTGCAGCCACGAAGCGGAAGACCATGTAAAATCACAGAGCGGGGTCAATGGCTATTAAGTGCATTGTGCATAAAAGAAGCCAACAATGCTGATTCCACAGCTGAAGAGTTCTGAACTTCCACTGGCGTTAATGTTAACACAAAAACTTCTGGAGCTTCATGGAATGAGTTTTCATGGATGAGCAGCTTACATCAACCTCAAATCAAGTCCGATGCCAAGCGGTGGATGGAGTGGTGCAAAGCATACGGGCACTGTTGAGCAAGGCCGCCTACAATGGGGAGCTAAAGGGAAGAGATTTCTGCAGCCCAGTCAAATTGGGAGCCAATGTAGAACAAAAACCATTTTTTACCTGAAATATAGCCACTTTAGTCAAAGCAACAAATATTTTTTATATTTAATCATGTCATAGCAAGCCTTCTTAACCCACCATCATGTCTCGTCTGGACTTTTTATCTTAAAAAGCTTGAAAAACATCAACCCTTTGGTGCAGTCAAGCTGTATACATCTTTTTTTTCAGGACAACCTGGGCTTTAGGAATATATCTACTACAGTATTTATTTATTTATTAAAGGGGGAACAATGCATATTAATGAACATTTTAAAAAATGTAAATATGCCACATTGTAGCCCAAGGCTAATTTCCATCTGCAGACCCCCTGGCAGGTTGATGTAAGAAATAAAACATATACACATACTATTTCCACACAGGACACAATCGTGAACAAGGACAAAAACTGTGACTACAGGATCATGTTAGTACAAACAACAATAACACATTAGATGAGCCAGACTTTATCTGTATTGCACATACCCTTGTATTGCACTGAGTCCAATTGGACCTACCCCTATATTGCACCAATTCGTATTGCACAGATTTCTGTATTGCACCGATTAATATTTCACATATCCCTATATTGCACTGATCCATATTGCACATATCCCTGTACTGCAATGATTTATATTGCACGTAACCCTGTATTGCACCGATTCATATTGCACTACATCCAATTGCATATTTCTCTATATTATACTGCATTTTTAACAAGGTGCTTGGTTAGAAAAGATGAGTATTGCACATGTCTGGCTTTTAAACATGTTGTAGCTCACGCATGATCACATGTTTGCCTATCTTTTAGCCATAGTTTTAATGTCACTTAAATTTTAAAAAAGCTTATAGGACTCTATCAACGTTTTTATAAACTTGTTATTTATGGCAGCATCGTCCCCAGAGACCCTGGAAAGTCAGCATAGTTCAGGACTCACTAGAAAATGTTCTGTAAGAGCTACAAATGCATGGAGAACAGAGAGAGCTTTCAGATAAAAAACAAATTGAGTGCCACGACTTACGGTTCAAATGTTACCAAGTTATTTATAAAGGGATGTGCCTGTGGTGCTTGAAAACCCTTTTTCTTGAAAAATAATTTAAATGGGTTATAAATGTTAAAAAATGGGCAGAAAAGTAGCAGAAATCGATTAAAATGGCAAAAAAATGTGGCAATAATTGGCAGATAAAGTGTTGAAAAGGGGTGACGATATTTGGGCAATATTTGGGTTTGGTGAAAGTGACATCACAAACTGTAAAATGCATTTGAAATTTGCAAAAATGGGCTAACAGTGGTGAAAAGGGGTTAATAGTGGCAAAATGGGTCAACTGAGGCATCAACTGATGGGAAGGTGCAAAAATGGGCAGAAAAAGTAGTGGAAAGGTTTAACAGTGACAAAAATGGCATGACAAACTGTGAAATGCAGATGAAATTGGCAGAAATGGACAAAAAGAGTGGTGAAAAAGGGATTAACTGTTAACCCTAACCCTACGACAGGTTTGAAGTGGCGAAAATAGGTGGAAACAGTGACGACATTGTATTATAAAGGACAGGGTAAAAGATGTGTTAAACATGGCAAAAACTGGCAGAAAAATACAAAAATGGGAAAGATGGGTTTAAAGAGGCAAAGAAAGACATGACATTCAACAGAGGCAGAAACAGAAAGACAGTGAAAGTGGCAAAAATGGGCAGAAAAATAGGCGGTGCAGGTGGTGAAGTGGAATTTAAAAAGTTGCAAAATTGGAGGGAAAGGTGATGAAATTTTAAAGATAGCAAAATGGGTTAACAGTGTCAAAAATGGTGGAAGATTGTAGCAATAATGGGTGGGAAGAAAAGCAATGAAAAGGGATTAAACTGTGGCCAAATTAGTTTAAATTGATGAAAAATGTGTAGAGATTGTCAAAAATGGGCATTAATAGTTGCAAAATGGGTCAGCAGAGGCAACAACAGTTGCAAAGTGGCAATAAAAGGTAGAAAAAGTGGAGGAAAGGTTTCAAAGTGGAAAAAATAGTTTAATTGGTGCAGAAATTGTATTTAAAAAGCAGTAAAAATTGGTTCGCAGTGGCAAAAAATTGGTGGGAAAACGAGATGAAATGGGTTTTAATGCCTCAAAAATTTGTATAAAGAAGCAAAAATGGGCCTAAAGGTTGCAAATTTGCTAAATAATGGCAAATAATAGTGGCATAAATGGGCAGAGAGAGTGGTTTAAAGGAGTTAAAAAGTGGTCAATTTAAATAATTGATTAAAACATCAGAACTCAGTAATAGTTTGCCTGTTGCCTGTTTGCACCAATGCCAACTTATCCAACACACATACAGTGGTGCTATCATTAAATCACAACCAGGGAGGACCCATTCCCCGGGTTTGTCCGGGGCACAGCCATATCTGTCAGCAGGTCAGCTGTGGAGAAGTGGAGACTTGTTTTGTGGAGTGACGAATAACACTTCTCTGATTGGCACTAGGTTGAACAAGTCTGGGTTTGTCAGACGATGGTGGACAATACTTGCCAGACTGCATTGTGCCAACTGTAAAGTTTGATGGAGGAGGGATGATGGTATGAGGCTGCTGATCAGGGTTCAGGCTCGGCCCCTTATCTCCAGTGAAGGGCGATCTTATTGCATCAGCATACCAGGACATTTTGGACAATGCTATGCTTCCAACTTTGTGGCAACAGTTTGGAGAAGGCTCTTTTCTATTCCAACATGACCGTGCCTCAGTGTAGGAATCAAGGACTATAAAGACAATGTGAATGGTGTAACATGTCACAAATTAATTTGTTAAAATACTCAGACTGCTTTTCTGTATGGATTTTTGTCACTTTTTCACATTTTTTAGCTTTTTAAAAATGTATTTAATATAACTATTAACTCTAAGAAGCCCATTTTACTCTTTCATGTAGTGGTTTCATATTACAAATTATTCATCTAATTTTAATTTCTAAAAGCCATTTTGAGTCCTTATTCATAATTTGTCAGTGTTTGTTCTCTTCATTACAACTCCCCTCATCTTCTGAAGCTCCATGAGCCCCACACACCTCCAGGATGAACACAGAGCGATCTCCGCTTCCACACTACCTTATTGAAAAGCCATCAGTCTGCTGCGGCCCCGCGGGGAGCACACATGTTTACAGTCTTATATCGGCGCAGGAGGGCGAGCTCAATGTCAGAGCAGCGAGCGGCACGTGCCGCCTGACTGTTGGCGGTGCGTGTTGTGTGGATGTGAATGCCGATCAGCCGAGCGTTCCGTGGCATTGATGGAGCAGCATCAGATCAAAATCTGGCGAAAACATCCATTCTGGTGTCAGATCGATACGGGGGAGGATCTGCGGCGGATTGATCAACACACAGGCAGACGTTACAAGTTTCTAATTATTACTAGGAGCATCCATCAAAGAGAGGATTACATGTTGATGTGAGAAGTGAAGGATGCTGAAGGACAGGAATGGAACAATGATGCTTTTCTTGGAAAGCTCCCTTTGTTAGTCATCAGTTACAGGAGAGAGCCACTAGAGAGCACTTTGGTTATGTGATTGTCATTCACATCGCTTGCTGTCACGTGTTGTCAGTGTGAGTCTGTCACACACACTCTGATGGAGCAGGGACATTGATCTGGCCATCTACAGTGTGTTTTTTCTGCGAGAGGTGGAAGTCATTCATATGCAAACGACTGTGTGCGTGTTTCAGCGGTCCCCAGTCTGCTTTCATGTATTTAATGTTTCCTTTTGAAGATGGCTGCAAAAAAAAGAGGACTTAGCTTTTAAACTAGTTCAGTCGGTACTTTACTGAGACCTTGAGATGCTCTGGATGATGAAAGCTATTTGATGTTTTCTTCCATCAATATTCCTGGCTTTGTGTTAGCACTATAAAATAAAGCTCTTTATGTTTCAACACTAGATCAATGCATAAAGACGGAACATAAAATGAACGTAAACAAATGATGCTTATCCAGTCACACTGAATACTAATGCATACAGTACAACATAATTACATGCTATATGAATTCTCAAATGCTGAATCAAGGAGTTGTAACGGTTATAGACAAGAATAATCAAAGTTGGCCATGTTAAGACGCTGCATTTTCAACATTATAAACATAATATGTAGTATATCTGTTTTAAAGGAGGGTTCTTGTCATTCTTTTTCCATAACAATGCAACACAATACATTGGAGGTGTGTTTTGGAGTAGTAAAGTAACAGAAAATGACAAAATAAAATGAGCGTCCATACACAACAGTTAGCAACCCTATCACATGAAGTGATTGACCTCAAGGAATGCTCACAAATGCAGAAAATTAAAGAGGCATCTTACACATACACAGGCATTGATCTTAATCAAAAAACCCTTGATGACTACAATAATTATAACATAAGTGATGATATTTATTATATATATCATAGTTTACTAAATGGCAGTGTGTCTGTCTGTGTTGATTTGCATGCCACACCGTTGCTCCAATTGTCCTTGATCTCTCTCGGAAGAATTCTTTGGTGTTCTGGTTCACAACTGGGGCCATGAAAATATAAATATGTACTTATTTTCCATAAAATCCCCAGATATTGCATCAAGTTATCATTTAGGACATCTGCTGCGTTCCATTTGTCTTGAGAGTCAGATGGCAGAGCTAGAAATGATGTCGTACACGGGTTGGCTGCAGTTTTTCGACGCTCAAACTTTCCAGAGATCAGGAAACAATTTTACCTTAGTATAAATTTTAAAAAAGCACTTCTCCGAGCTCATATTAAACAAGAAAACACAGGAGATGTGTCACATATTGCTGTTAGAAACATTCACTGAGATTGGGTTACAGAGGCATAGTCAAAAATTGACAAAATAGTGGCAAAATGGGAGACTTCAGTTATGAAAAAGGGTTCAAAAGTAACACTAGGGTTAAAAGTGCCAAAAAATTGGCAGAAGAAAATAGTAAAAACTGGTCACAGAGTGGCAAAAATGGGATTCAAGTTACAAAAATGGGTTCAAAGAAGCAAATATGGCATAAAAGTGCCAAAAATGGAATAAAAATGGCAATTAAGGGTCAAAAACTGGTGAAAAGTAGTTAAAAGGTGGCAACAAGGGGTAAAGAGGCAAAAATAGTCAAAAAGTGACAAAAGAGTGAAAAAGATGGGTGACTGAAGTCGTGTAAAAGGGTTGTAAAGTAGCGAAAATGAGTTGAATGTAGCAAAAATTGGCTAAAAGATGCAAGAATTGAACATCAGAACCAAATAATAGCTTGACACACTCTTCAGTTTCGAAATGAGATAACTGTTTGTCAGGACACTCTAGCATTAGTGCTACTGGTCCAACACGGCTGGATTTTTCAAGGGCCCAGTCAGTTCTGTGGGAAGACCTGGCCGTGGGTTACAAAACAGGGGCAGGTCAAACCTCACAGCATCATCCGAGGCAGCTGCAGGGTCTCCTGACAGAGTAGGAGACATCAGAGTTGGTTAGGCTTGCTTTGGTTGCCTTCAGGTGCAAAACATGACTGGCTTTAGGGTACTGTATAGGTAATGGTGACACCACTTATATTTCCTTATAATTCTAATAGAAAACCTAAAACATCACAAATATTTGGTTACTAAATGAATATTAGGAGAAATTAGACTCACAGTAGAAATAAAAACTGATATTTATGCCATATGAGTGTAATATAAAGTTATCAAACCAGCCAAAATCACTTCCTTTTCACTCCTTTTACCTTGAAATTCACTATAAATTAGTAAAATTTTACTATTTGCATTGATAAATTAGAGTGTCTAATAACTTTATCTACATGGGAGTCTCACCACTGTGAGTGAAACAGTTCAAATAGGTCAAATAAACTCAGGAAAAACAAGGTCAGAAAGCGGGGCACTAAAAGCTATTTTTAGCCACAGAATCCTGTCTCTTTCCAGTAAATCTTAAGAAATTAAGTCGCCCTGAGGTCTTCTAATCTTTATAATTAAGCCGTGTCTGAACCTCTCACAGATCAGAGAAGGTGTGAAGGGTGCAGTGACCGCTTCAGGCCATACAACAACAACCAATACCTCAGAAATAGGTAGCCAATAGTAAAGGTGGACGTATAGTCTGCATCCTGTGAGTCAGATAAACATCAACATAACTGTGTTACGTATTAAACCAATATTGTCTTTAGAGGGATGGGGTTCTTTTGAAGTGAGGTTGTATAAGGTACTTATGGTATGGAGTGAACCGTCAGTGTGAGGCCATGTTCTTGGAAAAACTGGCCAATTAGTACAGAGAAAAAACGGAAACAGAAAAAAGGGCTGACTGAGGGAGAGGAAGAGCGGAGGCAGTATAGGCTTCATTTTAGGGTCATCACGATACAAGAATTTTAAACCCAGATTTCCTACCAGCAAAGATCTAACAATACTAATACCTGTTTGGTAACTAAAATAGAACATCTAGGCACCCAATATTGGGATTTTTTTTTTTTTCAATTAGTATAATAATTACTCAAGTAGAAGTAAAAGTACTCACTGAAATAAGTACTGGGGTAAGAGTAAATAAGTACCTTATTAAAAGACTACTCAAGTAGTGAGTAACTTCATGAGTAACTTCATTTTGTGCAATTTATTAAAACGTATTGCATTACAACATATTATTCAGGGGTAATAATGTAAACTGCACATTGTCATAAATAAAGTAGCAGAACTTGCCAGAAGTAGAAGAAATAAAAACTTAATACAAAAAGCAGCAGTCAAGTTATGTTTGTTAATCACAATTATGGGATGAAAAATTCGATATAATGAGAAAAAACAGACTCTCTAATAATAGTTATCTTATTTCTACATGATGGTTTTAATCTCTCATTCATGAATTTGTACCTTTCAGTTCTTACTTTTTAATCACATTCTATTTATTTTATCATCTGTTAATGATTTTTGGCTCATATTTATGAAATTAGTCTCTCAAACTGGCCTCATTTCTGACTTTTTTACCCTTTTTAATTAATTTTTACTTTCTTGAAGCAATTTATGATTTTTTTTTATTTTTTATCCTGATTATCACTCAACAAAATCGGCAAGCCAAACTGAAACCTATTAAAACCAAAGACAACTTCAGCCCACCGGCCCCACATTATAACCATGTTAGGTAAAAGCACTGATATGAGAGATATGCCGCACGCACATGATAATAGTATCACCTAACCTAACGTTAAATAATGCCATGTAAAATCACATTTGTGGCAGAGTTGCATAGATGGTTGGACACATGATGTCATTTATCACTGTCTTTGCAGTCTGCAAGTTAAAACAGAGATTTGAACTTATACTTCTAGCTAACCAGCAGTGCAGTCGTTATCTTGTTGACATGTTATTTTTAAAGTTTGAGATTTCCACTGTTTTAGGTAGACACTGGAGGCAGCAGACGTTAAAAATTAGGGATGCTTGTTATTATCAGTGTATCCGTATTTGGAGATATTTACATTTCTATCGATATTTTAGCCATTCAAATCTGCTTAAATCATCTGTAAATATTGGCCGTCCAATAAGTATGTTTGGGAAGTTTTAGGCTGGTCCATCAGTTGAAGTCTTTTTCTGTAATCATCATTATTTGCTACACTTTATAGTGTGTTTTAAGGACTGGAATGTGTGTATCTGGTCATCCTCAAATTTTCAGTTGTGTGTTTTAAGGACTGAACTTTAAAGTCTGAATTTTAGGTTCAAATTGATATGTAAATATTGGCACATCTGAAATATCAACAAAAATCTAATATCATGCATCCCTATTAAAACAGTTTGGTTGTGATTGAAAATCGAGGAAATTTGGGTCGTGATTTGTGGTTAAGAAGTTGGTGGGTCCTGACACTAGATCATCAGAAGCACTGCTTTAGACCAACCATTTTTCCTTAGAGCCCCCCCTACATGTATCTAAGAAAATCAAAGCCACCCCAGGACCCAAGAGAGGAAAAAAAGGGACACACTGCTGCCAATAATCAGCTAATTTTTGCAGCCTCAGAGCAGACAAAGCCTTGGGCCCCCCCCCCCTAAGATTTTCAGTGCCCCCCCTCCCAGGGATCCCAGACCCCAGGTTGGGAACCAATGCTTTAGACAATGTTCAAGAGAGAAGTTTTCAAGTTTTCAACAAAGAAAATGAAATTGTATTTGATGCATTTTTTCCCTGGCTGTATAAAATTTGCTGGTAGTTAGGCCAAAACCTTGTATCTCCATTTTCATGATTATATTTATTCATAGATTTTTCTAAATCAATGCTGCTGGTCACCCTTTACATCTGTCAGTGGGTTTTAACCAATTTTAAAGCAATAGAACATGCCCAAAAGATGCTGACCATGACCATTTAGAGCTAAATTAATTGAAAAATAAAGCACTTTTTTCCCATTTCCTGAAAAATGGTGATTTTGGAACTACAAAATTTTGGCCCAACACCAACAAATGTAACAAATTGTGCCTTCAAATCCAAGGTATGTCTCAGATGAAATTTTTCTGCACTGATACACCCTAGATTTTATTTCTTTTTAAAAACACTTGCTAAAGTTTTCACCTGTTCAAACATTTTGAAATCTTTAGCTCACCTAAACATTTTATTTGCCCTAATCGAGAGTTTGATTTAAAAGGCTTTCTTTTTTCTTGGCCAAAGCAATAAACAGTCTGACTTATACCGCCTTCTCCAAACAAGGACCTAGGTATTAAACACACTCAACGCTGGCGACCTCATTCAGTCCCATTTCAAAGGTTTTTATCACACCAGATGACTCTCAGCGGTGAGTAGTTAAGTAAAGAAGCTAATGAAAAAAAGCAATGTGTTATCATTTTGTTGAGCAACTACCTCAAAACTGTGTCCAGCCATACATTGTGAAGTTATTTGAGTCTACAGAGATGTAGAGGCCAGAATCTCTAATTCGGACTACATTAATAATTCAAGAGCATAATTTTTCCAGATGTGTGGAGACTCTGAAGACATTATTCATGATGGTGATCGGATATTCCCCTGGGGCAAGTGTTCTTGCTGGTTTTCTCCAGGGAAGAATTATTGTTACAGATGTTAAATCTGTTACAACATCTGTCCGCTCTGGCATCCACAACGAGCTAGGAATGTGCATTTGAAGGAAAGTTATTCTGCAGAAGTCACTGGCAATTATTGGGAGAAAATTTGATTTTCTAACAGACTGACCAGGATGTACATCTGAGTTGGCAAGAGAGAGCAGCTCTTACAGATGTTCTGAATTCAGACACATAGTGATGCCAATTTTACCAAGCTACAAAACTAAATAAGTCCATTTATGCTGAAATATCATTGGCACAAAATGTGCTGCGAGTTGAATTTTCAGCCAGAGTGTAAGGAGGATAAAATGTTTCCTCTGTTAGTATGGAAATGGTGTGATAAGGGACCTGAAAACAACCTTTTTAAACTTTGGTAATTAAATCATTCTTATAAATTGTCATCAGTGATTTGGGGGGGGGGGGGATTTCTGCCATTCTGCTTTGTAAATCTTTGTCAGGTTGGATGGTTTGGTAGACAGCAATTTTCAGGTGACATATTGGAAGTTGAACCGTCCACCTAGTCTGAGGTCCTGGGCGTTGAAGAACAGGTTTTCACTGAGGATGTCTCTGTACTTTGTTCTATTCAGCTTTCTCTGTCTGTTTTCCTGTAGACATAACAGTTAGAATTGACACCAAACAGGTTTCATAAGAATGTCATAAAATGTTAGCAAATTAAAAGCAGGCTTTCATTTGTTTTGCATTGAGGAGATGTGAGGCTTCAGAGGAGGGCTGCAGTGATGGTTGTGCTTCTAAAACTTTGTCCCATCTCCACACAGGATCACTGGAGCTCAGTCAGAGTGACCTACAGTGTTAAAACTGGCAGTGATAATCACTGAAAAAGCTATACTATAACATGAAGTAGATAGATAGATGGAATGGTGTCGGCCTGGAGAGAAATTCTGTTGCCTTGTAGCTTCAGTCAGATGCCGTGTACTACGTGTCACAAGTGTTCAGAGCTCTCAAACCATGAGAAACACATTCCTCACAGAGTACCTCGCTCTAATTAGGGTACATTTTTCATCTGTCAAAATAGCTCTGGCATGAAGACATCACAAACAAGCTGTCATCCCACTACTAACCCTTAAAGGAGAAGAACCCAACAGCAAAGCGATGAGAGCCGCAGCTGCATTTTTGAACCAAAGTGCCTGAGGTGATTTCTGTAGATACAAGTGGAAAAAGACAAATTACACACCAAAGCTGGTAGAGATGCATGAGCATCATTTATATCTCTGAATTCAGCTGTGATATTTTCAGATCTCTGAAGAAAGTCAGGAACGAATTCTAGTTTTTCGGCGCAAAGGATGAAAAGTTGTGCAACCAAAGCCTGCAATAATTACTCATACTCTGGAGAGAACACTTTGAAGCCTCTGCATGTGGATGATGGCTGTTTTACTCTGGTAGGAGGACATGTTTTGGTTACATTTCTCTAGAAGGTTTCCCAAATACGGGACTATAGATGTGCAGCATGGGATGTTTGGACATGTTTTTGTCGGGTTTTAATGGCACTCTTTCTCAGAAAAAAAGTTCATGGGAAAACATCTCCACAGAGGATGAGACCGTCAAGTTCTCTTGTCTCACATGTTGTAGATTCCTGGAAGAGTCTTTGAACGTTTCCCTTATTCTACTTATACCACAGGGTGAAAGCAAAGATGGAGCAACTATTATCAGAGTAAAAAATGTTAGGAGAAAGGGCTGAAAATTACAGGTGAAATGTGTATGCAAGGAACAACAGCAGTGTTTGTTAGATTCTTCAGCATGTTTTCCCAGTTTTCTAGAAATCAAAGCTGGCTTAGTTTGATAAGGACATTAAAGTGATCATTTAGCTTGTTATATAGTTGGTGATGCTTTTGTTTTAAGGGTAACAACAGCTTTGGCATGCATGGTGATTGTGAAAAAACTCATTTGCTCATTTAGCACCACAGTGGCCATTTAATTTAGAATCTGTTTTATTTTCTGGTTTTACAATCGCACTCAAAAGCATTTTCCAGGTGAGTTGGTGTTCATGTAAGGAATGCAGGTGTTACAAACTTAATTTTCATCCACCCTGTAGATCAGTTGAAATACCTACACTAAAACGATGGGTTTTATTCCAACCGCCATAATGATACAAGAACTGCTGCTAACTCTAGAGGAGGTTGAAAAAAAAAATTAAGATGCTGATAGAAGTAGAAATGACCAGGGCAGGACTGTGTTAGGGGCTTCTTAAAGTGGGTGGCATTAAAGCAACATTATGAAATTAACATTTAAATGTGCAGAGGAGTGGACCATAATCATGCATGTGAAAGCTGAAAACAATCAGATGTTCTGTCTGACAACTTCCTGTTAAATGGTGAGATATGAAAATGCTCCTGTCCTTTAATGAAACATGCCAGTGTTGTGAACATATATTGAGGCTTTTATTTTGAAATGTAAGGGTGATAGGTTTGACAGAGTAAGAGAAATAAACCAATGACCCAGTTCTGTCACTTCTTGTGTGCCAGTAGCAGGCGCTATGATAAAATGTTTGCATATAGGCGTGTTCAGTCTGGTACTTTTGTATTGCCATAAACTGTAGAACACAGAATAATATAAACAATAGTTACAACAAGCAAAGTCATTTGCCCACATCAGTAATGCCTTATTTTGGAATTGAGATGATGCTGGTGGACTTCCTGTTGGGATTGGGGTATGGGCCCAAGAGGCTTTTTATTTGTAGGTCTGATGATAATCCATATGAAGACCCAAAATCATAAACCTCGGTTGAATGGTGGGGCTGAATGTTTAAAGTTGTTACCCACTAACATTCAAGAACGTATATATATATATATATATATAAATCGGATACTTTAGGTGCTTTGCCTTAAACACTGCACACTGCATGGCAGCACCTGCGTCCAATTGGACCTGAAGCACTTTGTGGCACTTACTGATGTTTCTTCTCATCTAGATCTTGTGTTGTTCTTGCTCTCGAATGTACGTCGCTTTGGATAAAAGCGTCACATTGTAACATTTAAAAAGAGACAGAATAAAACAATAAAACACTTTTTCAATAGTTGGAGAGCAACAAAAAAAGAAAATTTAGACAAAAAACAAAAAACAAAAAATAAAATCAACCATGGTTCAAGATGATTTTCTTTTGCAGAGATTGCTGTGTTCATTTTAAATGTTCCTATCTTCATCCCTTGGTCCCCTCTAAGACAGTTACTTCTATCATAATGCTCTGTATCTGTGGGAGATAAGCACACAGTATCATAAATGTCATCTTTGAAACCAAAGGCAATAGGAGGCTTATGGCCACCATGTTTGGACATCATTACAGGTCAGCTAAGATTAGAGTTATGTCATAATGGCTGCATACATATAAATATAGGACCACTCATACTCTCACCTCATGTTTGGACATAGAAAAGGCTTAGTTTTAAAATCTTCCATCCCATATTGTGTTTTTTTTTTTTTACTCTCATGCAGTCCTTAAAGGGGACATATTATGCAAAAATCACTTTTTCAGGCTTTTCTAACACAAATATGGGCCCCTGGCCTGTCCACAATCCCCTCAAGTACCAGAAAAATCCATTCCCTCTCCCCCTCTCTTTCTCCACCTTTCAGAAAATATGTACTGAAACAAGCCGTTCTCAGTGACCTCATATGGGAAGTAAGCACCCACCCCCAGGTTTGGGTCACCCTCCTGCACTGATCCTCTCAGCTACCAGCTGAGATGCTGGCTAACTCAGTGGGTTACCCTGCTGACTATAGTCTGGGAGACTGATGGTTCAAATCCCAATCAGGTCCTAAACTTTGGCTAAAAGTGTCATCAGTAGTCCCACATACATTTCCTGAGAGGGGCATGGTCAGGGGTGGAGTCAGATAGCTCATTAACATTTACAGCCACAGACACAGAAACGGCTCGTTCTGAGCAGGGCTGAAACAGAGAGGGTTTTTAGACATGCAGAAATCTAATATTACAGTTTTTTTTCAGCAAAAAACTTCACAGTCATGTTTTAAGGACCTCTGAGAACAATATAAGCTCTTCCTAAAGGGGTAAAATATGTCCCCTTTAAAGATCCCTTTGTCCTGTTCATTCCCAGAAAATCTGGAATTAAATTAGACAATTCTGCAAGCTACCAAACGTCAGTTTAGTTCATTCCTAATTTGATTTAACCTGCCTTCCTTCCAGCTGTCATAGATATGGAATCAGGACAGTGGAGTCTGTGGAGTTACTAAATAAGATCTTTTGATATAAAGTGACATTTGCCACATTCAATCATTTACAGCTGAAGTTTTCAACTTCGCCAGAGAGAAGGAGGAGGGATTGTGCCTTTGCTTTGTGTGAAACAGTCCTGCCAAATGTGAAAACACCCAAACTCAGGATATTCCCCTGACCTTCACCTTTATGTGATAAGTGTACAGCAGTTGAATGCACTCTTGTCCAGACTTATTCAACAATGTAAAACTCTTCTCATTGCTTTCAGTGGTACTTCAATGTTTTAAAGATTGCACAAAAAATGATTCAAGAATGATTAAAGAGAGGGCAGGACTGTTAGGTATTGTTTAAAGTGCAAGAAGATGAAAGTTTTATGTTAGAGATGATACTTGCTTTTTACAGTGGTTGGCGCAAAGAAAAACATAAAATTAAAATTTAAATGTGTCAAAGAGCAGACTGTGATCATACGTGTGAAATTTGAAACCAATCAGATAAGACGCTGCAACTTCCTGTTAAATGGCGAAATATGGAAATGCTTGACGTCGTCATTGAGGCATCCTTTAATGAATGAGTGTTGTTGACACATATTGAGGCCTTTATTTAAAAAGTTTAGATTAACCACAGTAAGAAGAATAAACAAGGGACCCAATTGTGTCACTTCCTGTTGCCAGTCAGGGGCACTATGATGAGATGTTTGCATTATTTTGCAATTCCTGTTCATTTTGAGATTGAAGACAACCAAATCAAAAGAAGAATTTTTAGACAGAGAGATTCAAGGAAATGTGGAGGAACATTCAAGAAATATTCTGTAAAGACATAAAAGAGTCTCTTAGCTCAAGGTTAAGGGTGGGTGCTGAAAGGTGGTAGAAAAAAGGGAGGATTGGCGTCAGTCTTTTAGATGTCTTTTGGCTTTATTCAGAGTCAGCGCCTGAAACAATGTGTCATCAGGAAGCTGTAATGAAGTCTTTTCAGACTTATGGTAAATGACTGCGTTTAGTGCACAAAAGACTGCTCTGGAGAATGAGCAGCATGAGGAGGCTTTGAAAACATCTCTGTGAGTACGCCTGAGCTCTCCTGGTTACAAACTACATGTGTGCCTACTTCTCTTTCCCAGATGTACGTGTAAAGATAAGTCAACATACTTTATTAATTCCCTAAATGGGAAATTCATTGTACATGCTACACAGACATAGCTTTATGAAGGGTGTGTCTGCTTGGCGGGGATGCTCTGGAAAAGCTGCATGCAGAAGTCAGTGTTACCAGATGCAATAATAACATCATGCTCATGCTGAGATAAAGCTGAATCGACAAATTCATAAACAGTCATTAATCATTCGCAGGTGGGAATTTGCAGTAGAACTGGGTTTTTTTCCCCTAATATTTCGAGTATTTTGCTGACCACACTTGTGTAGCTCTTTCATTTGTCTCATGCAAGCCTTTTACATTTAAGCATTTTTCACAGCTGTATTAATTTACTGTGCTGGGCTGAGGCCATCATCATCCCTGTGGTGAAGCATAGCACAGTTTTGTTTGTCAATATGATTTAAGGCGGTGGTTCCCAACCATTTTTCACTGGAGTCCCCCTACTTATGTCGAAGTCAATCTGAGCCCCCCAAAGACCTTTTACAAAAAATGTATGGCATCCTATGTTGCCAAAAATCAACATCCCTTTAACTGTTTCATTGATAAAACCCTAAGGAAGTGGCTCTTCACGTTTTTCTTACCAAAAACCCACTGTTTAAACTGTTTATTAAGTGCTTTATCATAGTTTTACTTAATATTTGTATATAATATCTGCAGACAAAGCCCCCCCTTTCTTTAAGTCAGCAGTCTTCCCTATGATTGTGGTTGTGTGTACTGAACCAGAGAAAGAGAATGAAAGCTCAGGAAACTTCTGATAATTAGACTTTTTCATAATACTCTGATATTTTGAGGTAGTGGATTTTTATTTGTTAGGATTTGTATGCCATAATTTTCAAGATAAAAACAAAAGATATCTTGAAATGTTTATTTATTTATTTATCTAGAATTTATGGAAGTTTAATATATCTTGTATTATGGTATTTGTGTATGACTTTTTCTTTTTTTTTTTTTTTGCCTGTCTGGGACTCTGTTCGCTGCTGCTGTCTTGGCCAGGACATATAAAAAGAGATTTTTAAAGGGGACATATTTTACCCTTTTAAGACAAGTTTATATTGGTCTCAGAGGTCGCCAATACATACCTGTGAAGTTTGGTGCTGAAAAAACACTCCAGTATTGGATTTCTGTATGCCTAAAAACCCTGTTTTACGGCCCTGCTCAGAATGAGCTGTTTCTGTGGCTTTAAATGTTACTGGGCTGTCTGACTCCGCCCCTTTCAGAAGGTGGATGTAGCTTAATGGATGTGGCTCTCCTGTTCCTCCTCTCAGTTGGCAGCTGGGAGGAGGAAAAGGAGAGGAGGGTGGAACTTTCTTCCAAGCGGAGAGGGCCAACCAAACCTGGGGGCGCTGTTAACTCCCCACGTGACATCATGAGGGGAAAATGTGAGAACGGCTTGTTTCAGCACACATTTTCTGAAAGGTAGAGGGGGGGGATTCTTCTGGTTCTTGAGGGGATTGTGGACAGGCCAAAGGCACATATTTGTGTTAGAAAAGCCTGAAAAAGTGATTTTTGTGTAACATATTCCCTTTGATCTCAATAAGGTTTTCTCCTGGTTAAATAAAGGTTAAATAAAAAAATGTAAAAAATTCTGAAGCAAATCATGGTGAAAAATGAAAACTTTTCTGATATTCACAAATTTTTTGAGATGCACTTGTAGGTGTTTCTTTTTTGGGCAAAGATCCAATACTGTGCATCCGTGCTAAAAAGGTACTTTCCCAGTGTTCATATCATTGTCATACTTTACCAAAAAGTTCAAACCGCAGTTTGTTAACATTTTTAGATATGCTTGATTTTAACTGAAAATCTTTTTTAATTCCCTGCATTACTCAGATTTATTAAGATTATAGACAATATTTAAACTTTTAGAATAATGAATCAAAGATAAATTCTAGTAAGTTGAATCATTATAACTGCTACACATGTAACTTTTTTATTCAATGCTTTTAAAACTTGAGACAGCTATAAAAGTTGAACTACACAAAAATCACTATCAGCAAAATGGAATTAGATCCCTGGACTCCATTGTTTATAGCCAGCATTAGTAGCCCACAGAAAAGAATCTTCCTCCTTCTATTAAATTGGTGTATAAATCATCTTTAAGACAGCCTGCATGTAAATACAATATAAGCTCATATAGAGCCCCATGCTTAAAGCATGACTACACCTGCAGGCTACTGCACACATACTAGACGCACCTCTTCCTTTCTATTCAAAAAAATGTTAAAACTTGTGAATGCATCACTTTTCTATTGTTTCTACCTCCTTCTTTACATTTTTCTCTTTCAGCTGTTAGTTTCTAAGTCTGGTGACTTGGGAAAACATGACAGAAGCAAAACCATGAGAGGTTAAACAACCTCAGCAATGTACACAGACATAGAAATATGTGAACTTCTTTATTACTGTATTGTGTTTGCCCTATTTTCCTTCGAGTCGTTCTAACAATGCCGATGTTCTGGTTGTTTTTCCTCTCAGATACCCATGATGCAGTTTTACGGTTCAACACAGCGCCCACTGAGGGATACGAGCGAGATGTGGGGAACAAAACCACTATCCGCATCATAAACTCACAGGTGAGTGACAGCATTGTGTGATGCATGAAAATGAATCATTGATGCAGTGCAGGGAGCTGTGTCACTCACTGAAACACATGGGGAGATCAGTGGAAGAGCAGATGATGGAAATATCAATAAATTATGACTTGCAAGGTTATTTTTCTGACAGTGGATGTTGATTCATTTGTTAGTGTTGACGTAGTTCTGTAGAAATGTATGCAATTCAATTTAATGGAATAAAAATGATCATTAATGGCACATTTTCAGCATTCTGTGCCTTTATTCACCGTAGAATGGACAAAGGCGTCACGACTTGATTCATGCTTTTTATTTGAGAAAATTTCAGATTTCTTACTACACATTTTCAAACCTTTTACTCTAAAGTACTTCCATGTAGTCCGTGGCTAAACTAAAGCAGAAACTTAACCCAGAGATGAGCAAACTCATGCAGCTTTAGAAATGTCATTGAACTAGCCAGAGCTGCAACTAACAATGCTTTTAATATCTCAGTCTCATAACCAAGACTAAAACATGGATTCTGCTGGAGTTTTTATGATCAAAGATCAATGTCTCATCTTTATTATGGGAAAACTGTTGCAGTTATAGATTCTCAGATTTTGTATTTATCACGACTGAAGTTGAATTTATCAACTGCCTGAGTGTGACTAAACAACTCCATGCTGTTTGGCAACAAAATAAATTGATCTCAAACACTTTTAATTAGAGTTTATCAATTCACTGTTAATGGTAAATGGACTTGAGCTTGTGTAGCGCTTTTCTAGTCATCTGACTACTCAAAGCACTTTTACACCACAGGTCACACCTACGCATTCGTACCCTAATCCATTCACTCCACATTCATACACTGATGACAGAGTTTGCTATTGAAAATTAGCCAATATTAGCTAGCCCCATTCATACACATCCATTCCCATTTAACGCCACTGACGAAGCAGTGGGAGCTATCGACTCTACCTACTGAGCCACAGTCACCCAGTTGTTACAGCCCTGATCTAAGCACATAGTACTTTTAAGCAGCTGTAACTGTTATTTTAGAGCTCCTTAATTAAACAATTTCTCAAAGGTGTTAGTAGAATTGGTGATTCAGAACAATGATATCCTTAATTCAGTGGCTCAGTAACTCACAGAACATTCTGGTTCCCCTTTATTCAAACCCCAACTTTACTAACGTCCTCTCTAAATTTAAAGGGACGTGTAGATTATAAATCCATAGAAAAATTCTTCTCAATATTTCAGAATTGTTCAAAATATAATATTAAATTTGGCTACGCCCAAGCAGTCTATTACAGTTTAAGTAGAATTTAGCTTTAGTTTACTCTGAAAGCATAATCATCTCAAAATTAAGAAATAAGAATCCATTTACATTTTCTTGTCAGGTTTTAAGAAAGTCTCAAAATAAAATGTGAAAGAAAACTGTATCATCGCAGCATTCCTTAACAGTTTGAGCATAATGTAACTAAAACATTACAGGAAGCACAAAGTAAAATAATTTTAACCAGAGCAAAGAACGAAGAATTAGCATCTAGTGTATTCTCTTATCTAAGCATCCCATTTGCAATTTTCTTAGGAGGTAAACATTAAAGTCATCCCCAGATTAGAGGGACAGAACAAAAAACATTCGGAATGAAAATCCACTGAAAGATTTGTTTCACCTGTTGTGAATTCTTCACAATAAAATGCCAAATGCTACAACATTATCACAGAATTTCTCTACAGTCTGGGCAGAATCTACCTTTAATTTTCACAGATAGCAAACGGTTAAATGATCTTTAAATTTCCTTGATCAGAGCCAGGGAAATGTCAAATAAAACTCAATTGTCAGTCTTTTCACCTATGAAGTATTTTTCAAAATAAAATGCTAATATGACTAAATTATCACATCCTTCCTTTACAATTTGAGCAGAATTTACCCTTAATTTTCATAGGAAGTATAAAGTAAAATCATTTCAAGATTTAAAAATCCATGTAATTTTCTTGTCACCTATAAGGATTTCTTTAAAATAAAATGTTAAATGGGGAGCAGATCAATTTCAGCAGGTTGTTGTTTCACTACTAGTCATTCGTCACTCTCTCGCCCCTGTTTCAGGCCTTGTCCACTGTCCTATTTCTCTGCTAAGGGCAAAACGTCCCAACATAAAAGATTAAAACAAGAATAAAAAACTAAATGTGGTTAAATCATCAAAGCAGTCTATTACAATTTGGGCAGAAATGTTAAACAGTTAGTTTTCTTAGGAAGCAAACCTCAAGTTTACAGGGGCTGAGCCAGGGAAATGTACATAAGAATCAAATGAAAGATTTTTGTCATCTATTAAAATGTTTGAAAGTAAAATGCTTATGAGGACATTATCACAGCATTCTCTTACAATTTGGGGAGAAGTTTGCTTTAGTTTTCTCAGAAAGGATACAGTAAAAAGAATATCTACACTTTTATTGATCTGAACCAGGGAAATGTCAAGTAAGAATCAATTGTCATTTTCTTCTCTCCCACTAAGAATGTTTCAAAATAAAATGTTAACTATGATGACACTATACTATAATATAAGGCAGAATTTACCTTGAAATTTTAACAGAAAGGATACAGTACAATAATCTCTTGATACAGGCAGGTAGAATAACAATCTATTGTAATTTTCTTGACCCCATTAACAGTTCATGAAAATAAAATGTGAAATATGACCACATAACCAGAGCATTTCATTACAGTCCGTGCAGAATTAACCTTGAAATTTCCCAGAAAGTTAATCAAAATGTACAGGACCAGAGGAAGGGTGATGTAGAATAAGACCCCATTACTACAGTATTCATACCCCTTGAACTTTTCCACATTTCTTCACTTTACAACCATAAACATAAACATATTTTATTGGGATTTCATGTGATAGATCAACAAAAAGTGGTGCATAATTGTGAACTGAAAGGACAATTGTTCATGGCTTTCAAAATTTTTTACAAATAGAAATCTGAAAAGTGTGGTGTGCAAAAGTATTTGGCCCCCTGGAGTCTGATACCCATGAATGAATAAGTAAAGCATTCCCTTATATTTTAAACAGTTTACCTTTACATTTCTTAATTGATTCAGTTAAATCATCTCCAGCTGTTACTGATCAGAACCAGAGGATTGCAGAACTTGTTTCCCTTGAACCATCGGCCACATATTGGCAGATTAAAATGCTGAAGAAATGACTAAATGAAATAGCCTAATTAAAGTAGAACTTTTCTGTGATGCTTCACATGCTGTGAGAGGAGATGTCACTTCCTCATCTTCATGTGACCTCGGACACCTGCATGTGTCCTCTGGCTGCTTGGGGGAGCGTTAGAGAGCACTCGCACATGCATGCGTCCCCTCTGGATTTTCAAAGATAAAAGGTCAAGGTCACTGTACCTCATGTTTATTTCTTACTTGTGGATGTAGTAACTCTAGTATGCTTTGAGATATTTTATCTAAGCGTTGCACAAATCTATTCTCTGACTCTGTTTTATCTAGCTTTTAATCCGTTTTATCGCGATTCACTCAAACCAATGCTTATTTGTTTATCTATTTTTCCATTATTATATCCCGTTTATTGTGATTTTGGATGTGTTGTATTCCTGCCTTGACAGATTTTGGCCAATCCTCGCCATCAGTTCAACACGCGCTCCATTTACAAGAATGTGACTCTGGTGGCCTGGGACCCTGCGCCTTACACTCTCAACCTGCAGAAGGTATGTTTGCCTTTTCTACGTATCATACGAGCCTGTTTCTCATAAAACACACACAACAAATTTGTTTAGCATATAAATTGATGAATTATATCCATTTTTATTCATGTATAGGTAGCCAGAACAAAGCTTGGAAGGCTTTCATTGTGTGACTCCCTCTTTCATATTTTTCTCCCCCTCCCTCCTCCTCCTCGTCTTTGTTCTTCCTTTTAATTATAATTTGCGGAACAGTCCGCTGCCACAGTCAATAAGATCATATGGACTCCTGTGAGGACTGAAGCATTCAGGTTAATATCCTGAAAAAAGGATCTTTGCAATTAGAGTTGATTTACATTCTACTCTGCGGCTTTCAGGATTTGAGTTATTTGGCCACTTGCTATGTTGTGGGAATATTAAAAATGTCCTTGTCTGTTCCTATTGATTTACCTCTGCCGCTTAATTTTTTCATGGCTTAATAATAGAAGCACTTGTCTTATGAAATAAGTTGACCTTTAGTTCTCTGTAAGAGCAGCTGGTTGTTGCTGTGCAGCCTGATGGGATGGAGCGGAGGTAATTTATTTCTCCCAACACTTTAATGGCTCACTTAATTATAGAGTAAACCATGTTCAGGTTTATCAGATCAATAGCAAGTGTACAAACATGCATTCAGCATAGTGTGGCGACTTTTTTTTGAAACCACACAGAAGAGCTTAAGCTGGAAAAAACCAGCAATGTCACACAAAGGAGAGGAGGGATTTTTTTTCTAGGCGATTGATCTGTCTGTTTTTCAAAGTACACAACTGTTTCACTGCTGACTGCCTTTTTTCCTCTACAGCTTTGTAGTCCTCTTTAGCCACAACTTATGGTAGCTAGTAGCCTCTGAAAATACTGCAGAGTAACCATATAGTTAGGTCCATAATTATTATGACAGTGTCAATTTTGATTATTTTGCTTTTATTTTCCACCAAAATGGATTTATAATAAAGCAATCAATATGCAACTGAAGCGCAGACTCAGTTTTAATGTGTTTTTAATTGGCTTTTATCATTTAGGAATTACATCTATTCTATTTAGAATTCCTCCATTCCCCCATCCAGCTCTGCTTGTAACGTAAACAGTCTGCTTACAGATAAAAAGGTTTTCCTCCATGAAAACACTCTAGCATAGCTAAGGCTAAAGCTCATGACGCTATGTTAACTACATAAGCTACACAGGTAACAGAGCTAAAGCATAAAATGCTATGTAAGCTGTGTAGGTAACCTACCTTCTTAACTAATGACGCTAAAGCAAAGAAAGCTTTGTTGGCTATATAAGCTGTGTAGGTAATGTAGCTTCATAACTAACAACACTAAAGCAAAGAAAGCTATGTAAGCTATATAGGTAATGTAGCTACAATAGTAACAACACTAAAGCAAAAGAAGCTACATTAGCTGTTTAAGGTACGTAGGTAATATGGCTACATAACAAATGACACTAAAGCAAATGAAGCTACATTAGCTATGTAGGTAACGCAGCTTCATAACTAATGACACCAAAGCAAAAGAAGCTATGTTAGCTACATAAGCTACATAGGTAATGTAGCTTCATAACTAACGACACTAAAGCATAAAATGCTATGTTAGCTATGTAAGCTGTGTAGGTAACAAATCTTCATAACTAACAACGCTAAAGCAAAGACAGCTTTGCTAGATATGTCAACTGTGTAGGTAAAGTAGCTGCATAACTAAGCACACCAAATCAACAGAAGCTAAGTAAGCTATGTGGGTAACATAGCTACAAAATTAACAACACTAAAGAAAAAAAATGCTATGTTAGCTATGTTAGCTATGTAAGCTGTGTAGGTAAGATACCTTCACAACTAATGATGCTAAAGCAAGAAAGCTTTGTTATGTAAGCTGTTTAGGTAACAGGTTCATAACTAAGCACACTAAATCAGCAGTAGGTATGGAAGCCATGTAGGTAATATAGCTACAAAAGTAACAAAACTAAAGCAAAAGAAGCTATATTAGCTATGTAAGTCATGTGGGTAACATAGGTACATAACTAATGACACCAAAGTAAATGAAGCTATGTTAGCTACATAAGCTACGTAGGCAAGGTAGCTTCATAACTAATATCGCTAAAGCATAAAAATCTGTCAGCTATGTAACAATGTAAGTAATGTACCTTCATAATTAACAACACTTAAGCAAAGGAACCTATGTTGGCTATGTAAGCTGTGTAGGTAACGTAGCTTCATAACTAAGCGCACTAAAACAGCTGAAGCTATGTAAGCTATGTAGGTAACATAGCTACAAAAGTAGCTAAGAAAGCTTCATTAGCTATGTTAGGTATGTAGGTAACATGGCTACATAACTAATGACACCAAAGCAAATGAAGCTATGTTACCTACATAAGTTACTTAGGTAATGTAGCTTCATAACTAACAACAATAAAGCAAAAGAAGCTACATTAGCTATGTAAGCTATGTAAGCTATGTAGCTTACGTAGCTACATAACCAACAACACTAAAGCAAAAGATGCTACATTAGCTATGTAAGGTATGTAGGTAACATGGCTACATAACTAATGACACCACATCAAATGAAGCTATGTTAGCTATATAAGCTACATAGTTAACATAGCTACACAGCTAACAAAGCTAAAGCAAACACAGCTAGGTACGTTAGATTATGCTATATTTGACAAGCTTGGCCCATTTTAGAAGAAGTTACAGGAATGGTTGCTCGCTTAAGCTTTGTAAATTTTAGTCAAAGCTATCCTAGCTACATTTGCAACAGTTGTGATTCTGAGTCTGAGACTGAGACACCAACTGTGAAGTTTGGTTGAGAAGGGATAATGGTATGGGGCTGTTTTTCAGGGTTTGGGCTAGGCCACTTATCTCCAGTAAAGGTTAACCTTAATGCTCAGCATACCAAGACGTTTTGGACAATGCTATGCTTCCAACTTTGAGGCAACAGTTTAGGGAAATGCCGCATAAATGCTTTACAGAATGAATGGGCACAAATTCCAACAAAAACACTTCAAAATCTTGAGGGAAGTCTTCCAAGAGGAGTGGATGCTGTTATAGCTAACACATGTCCTTGAAAACAAAGTCATTACAGTTCCTGTTGGTGTTATAGGCAGCTGAATACTTTTGTCCATATAGTGTATGTGATAATTCCTGTTGAATAAACCTTACACTGTTAATTACATCATGTTCACATGGCATACATACAGTATTGTATAAATGTAGATGTGCCATTTTGGATTCACAGTCATTCTTAATTCATTCTGTGGTAGAGTTTTATTGTGGCTCTGTTGAATAGCCAGTATTTATCAGGCTCTCCTTGCTTTGTGAATAACAGCAAATGAACATTAATTAAGCCTTTTTGACGTCTCATCGAGGAAATTAGAGTTGTAACAATTTAGTGAAAAAATCCCAGTTTTTTTGTATCGTGATGACAATAAATGATATGATTATGTGTTTCTGTCCTCAATCCATTCTAACTGACCTTTATTACCATCAATGAGTGACAGTGTGATTGCATCCCTGTGTTTATAGTTTGATCCATTGTATTGCACAGAACAGGCACGGTATGTTCAATGGGTCCTAAAGAATTATAGAATAAATTGAATAAGCTTGTTTATCCAGCAGGGCAGAACATTCTCTTTGTTTCTCCAATGAAAGACAGAAACATCTCTCATGATAAAGCTGTGGACTCCACATAGAAAGGTGTACAGAAGTACAACCTGAATGATGAATTCCATCTTTGTAAGTTTTTTTTGTTCACAGCTAAACAAAAGCTCCCATGATAAAAAGGATTCCCTGAACTAGAGGTACAGGCAGCATCATCTGATTCATAACACAGGTATAATTCAGTGTCATCAATAATAGACAGCTCTTCTCTGCACACAGCATCTTGCACTGCTTCTAATGATTTCTGTCAGAGGCTTATAACTTTCCCAGCTGCTTTGATGAGTCTGACATGCTTGTTTTTTTGTTGCTCACTGTCAGCTTGTCAAATCAGACAGGCAGAGGCTGATAGGGTTTTCAACATTTGAAGGACTCATTGCCCCTTAAATTTGACAAGAAACAGACTCTGACAGGCCGTCTTCTTGCCTCAGACAAAACCTTTGTTTCTATGATGGCAGAATGAAATGGACTGATTAACAAAGGGCGCTCATGTAACCCCTGGACTTGTGCCTTGAATTTGTGAAGGAAGAGGTGAAATCACTGACTGTATATAAAAACAGACAACACATCTGCATCTCTTTCCACTGCACAAAATTGAAGCCAAAGTACCCACATTTATTTAATATGCCTTCTGCTAGACCAGTGGTTCCCAAACTTTTTCTTCCCCTCCCCCCAACAAAGAGACATAAAAAAGCCAGACTGGAGTTTGCAAAAATGTATCTGAGTAAGCCTCAATCCTTCTGGGAGAACATTTTGTGGACAGATGAGACTAAGGTAGAACTTTTTGGAAAATCACGTCATTCTACTGTTAACAGAAAACGGAATGAGGCCTCCAGAGAAAAGAACACAGTACCTACAGTTAAACATGGTGGAGGTTCATGTTTTGGAGTTGTTTTGCTGCCTCTGGCACTGGGTGCCTTAGCTGTGTGCAACTAATCATTAAATCTGGAGACTATCAAAAGATTGGACAGATGTTGACAGATGGTCTTAAGTTTTCCTGCAAAATGTCTTGATAGATTTGGGAAGTCATTTTTCCGTCAATGACAGCAATCCGTCCAGGCCCTGAGGCAGCAAAGCAGCCCCAAACCATGATGGCCCCTCCACCATATTTCACAGTTGGGATGAGGTTTTGATGTTGGTGTGCTGTCATTCTCCATTCACTCCATTCTTGTTTAATTTTTTACTTACTGTAGATTTGTCAACACAAATGTTAGCATGTGCCAGAGAGTTCTGTAAGTCTCTAGCTGACATTCTAGGATTCTTCTTCACCTCATTAAGCATTCTGTGCTGTGCTCTTGCAGTCATCTTTACAGGACACCCACGCCTAGGGAGAGTAGCAACAGTGCTGAACTTTCTCCATTTGTAGACAGTCTGTCTTACCGTGGACACATGAACATCAAGGCTTTTAGAGATACTTCTGTAACCCTTTCCAGCTTCGTGCAAGTCAACAATTCTTGATCGTAGGTCTTCTGAGAGCTCTTTTGTGCCAGACATGGTTCACATCAGCTAATGCTTCTTGAGAACCGCAAACTTAAAACTGGTGTGTGTTTTTTATAGGGCAGGGCAGCTTTAACCAACACATCCAATCTCATCACAGTGATTGGACTCCAGGTTGGCTGACTCCTGGCTTCAATTAGCTCTTGGAGAAGTCATTAGCCTAGGGGTTCACATACTTTGTCCACCTTGCACTGTGAATGTTTACATGTTTTGTTCAATAAAAACATGAAAACATATCATTTTTTGCATGGTATTAGTTTAAGCAGACTGTGTTTGTCTATTGTTGTGACTTAGATGAAGATCAGAACACATTTTATAACCAATTTATGCAGAAATCCAAGAAATCCAAAAGGGTTCACATACTTTTTCTTGCAACTGTACCTTAAAAAGCACCAAGAAATGGTTAGAGACAAAGCACTGGAGAGTTCTGAAGTGGCCAGCAATGAGTCCGGATCTAAATACCATTGAACACGTATGGAGAGATCTCAAAATCGCTGTTACAAGAAGGCACCCTTCAAATCTGAGAGACTTGAAGCAGTTTGCAAAAGAAGAGTGGTCCAAAATTCCAGTTGAGAGGTGTAAGAGGCTGGTTGATGGTTATAGGAAGCGGTTGGCTTCAGTTATTTTTTCCCAAGGGTGTGCAACCAAATATCAAGTCTAGGTTGCAAACAATTCTGCGCGGCCTATTTTTTGAGTTTTGTATAAAATTAGGTCAATTTTGGCTTTTTTCTTTTGTTTTTAGTTTTTTTTTTTGTGTGTTGTTCCAATGCACATAAAGAAAATAAACATGCATACCAAAAGCACTTGTAATTGCAACAACTTCTTAGGAGAAATTGTGTATTTTTTGGAAAAATTCCAGGGGTGCCAATACTTTCATCCGTGACTGTATAGTATAGAGATAAATGGGGAACTTTCATTGTTTACATCCTATTCTGTTGTGTGATATGAATGTGTGAAGGGAGATCTGCAATGTTTATGAAATCTGCTGTTTCTTGTTTCATAGCTTTCCCTCTTATTTTTCCTCATTGTGTTGCCAAGGTTGGACTTGAGTATAGGATGTGCCATTGTAGGTGCAGCATCTATACATGCATCAAGCACATCTACACCAGGGATGACTCAATGTCTGCAATGTGGCAAACATGTTGGTAGCTGCGACTGTAACTTTTTTTAGTTCTGTTTTGTTCAGTGCCACACCATGTATGTCATGAATTATTTATCTCAAGGTAATAATAAAAATCAAATATGAATAATTTAAGTGAAATGTTTCCCCACCTGCTGTGAAAATGGACTTACTTGTAGTGCAGAACAGCAGCAGATGTAGAAGCAAACAGCACGACACCTGAATAAAACGGAAGTAAAAATGTTCCACTTATATAACAGAATTTAAATGCTTGTCTTTTAGAGTGAAGTCTTTAAAATCAGTCAAGTAGAGCATTATAATGTGTCAGGTTATTATTAAAGGCTGTGTGTCTTCCTGTTGTGTATTTGCAAAAGGTACGATTTTCCATCTCAGTTGTTTGGTGCCATATGCCATCCAACGATTATGCACATGTAAGGAAATATGTTTTTCAGCTCTGATGAAAGCTTCTGTGTCTATCATGAGTTCAGAGATGAAAGAACAATGAGACTGAAATCAGCTTAAGGCTTCTCTGCCTGTGTCTGGATATATTTCAGCTGTTTGTCTCTTCTACATTCATACTTTGCCAACCTTCCAGTGATGAGCTTTTACATGCCGACTTTACATTCCCCTCAGTAGCTGTTAAACTGGCTACACCATGAGCACTAATTATCTGATTTTTCATTCACACAATGGCCTTCTTCCCATTCAGTAGTCTATCACATATTTACTTAAAGGGCTATTTCAAACAAAACATCACACCTCAAAAATATGGTAAAACTTCAAGTTAAAGCCCATCCCAATTTAAGGCCCATTTCCTTTAAAATAATCAGAAAAATAACAATAAGACAAAAAAAAAAGGCTTCCATAAAGACAGAATAATGCTGGTAAGAGTAATGGTTGTACAGCAGGACAGGGCAACACTGTGTTACACAAAACCTAGATCAAAGTAGTTATTTGTGATATCATACCATTCTCTAACATAGTTGAATATTCTCTCAGGTGTAAATTTACAGTTGACACAGCGCCAGGACCCAGGCTCTTAGCTCGCTTGGACAAACAGTCGGCATGCCTTTTGCCACACTTACACTGATGTCTGATTGTCGAAAAAAACAAAAAGACAAAGTCAAAAAGATGATTTGATGAGCTAACGTTATGAAGCTGCAGTTAGCTTTAATGTAAGTGATGAGCTAACTTCTGGTTATGTTATGTAGGGAAATTTGCTGCAAAATGATGTTCAGTGTTGGGGCGGTTACTCAGAAAGAACTGAATCCATTATACTTTACTAGTTACTTAGTTACAGCTAAAATAATGAAATGAAAAAACAGCACTAAGCTTTACATAGTCCCACATAAGTGTATTGTAATCTATTTCATGCAGTAAAAGGCGTAAGGATACATGAGCGTCATCAACACAATAAGTGATGTTACAAGGTGGGACTTAGTGTTGGTCAGCCGTGGAGTGTGTCGTGTGTTATGCTGAGTCAAGAGAGTTAGTGAGTCATCTTAATAAAGTCAACAAAAGACAGATTGATAATACAACAGAAGACCACTATTAGCACAATTCCATATTTTAATAAAGAGGATCCGTCCTGCTGCTCTTCTGATCTAAAATAGGTAAAAAAGGAAAAGTTGTGAAAATCAGACAAACACAGCACCTCACAGAAAATATGTCCAGGACAAACCCACAGGAGGTAACATTTTCTCAAACATATAGGCTGCCAAAGCCTATTGATGTCAGCTTTTGTGGTTACCTGTCGCTGTTTTTGAAAATCCTGTTTGATCTGCTGGTAGGTGTTGGCTTTGTGCAGTTATCTTGAGTCTCAGTTAAACCCTGGGGAAAACGTAACCTTTTGGTCAGGTTTAGGCTACCAAAAGGTAAACATCAAAAACCTGACCTGCACAACCTGTTACAGACTGTTTTATAAAGACTAGTAAACGGTCTAATTTTGCAGGGATAAAAAAAGCTCATCCTCCTTGAAAACTCTCTAAGCAGATAAGGCAGCTAAAGCTAATGAAGCTATGGTAGTAAGGTAGTTAAAAGAACTACATAGCTAAATCTAAAGCTAAAACAATTGAAAGTCAAAAGCCTGACCCTGTCACAACCTGTTATAGAATGTTTAATAAAGACGAGTAAACGGTCTAATTTTGCAGGAATTAAAAAGCTTGTCCTTCATGAAAGCACTCTGAGCAGCTAAAGCTAAAGCTAATGAAGCTATGGTAGCTGTGTAGTTAACAGAACTACATAGCTAAATCTAAAGCTAAAACAGTTAAAAGTCAAAAACCTTACTTGCACAATCTGTTACAGAATGTTTAATAAAAATGTGTATGCAGTCTATTGACAGGAAAAAAAAGCTTATCCCACAAAAAACACTCTTACGCAGCTAACATAGCTAAGGCTAAAGCTAATGAAGCTATGGTAGCAATGTAGATAACAGAGTTACATCTTAAGCTAAAAAAGCAAACAAAACTATGTTAGCTATGTCAGATTATGCTAAAGCTAGACCCTTTATAGAAGTAGGTATGTGAATGGTGGCTTGTTTTAGTGTTGTTAGCTTTAGCTAAAGCTAATGGAGCCACATTGGCTTACAAAGTGACACTAATACATATAGCGTGTGAAGCTTTGTTAGCTTTTGCTAAAGCTAATAGCGCTTAATTAAGCCACTGTTCGTTAACCTTGCAAAGCATAGGGATACGCCTGTTTCTGTGTTTATCACTGGCGAATCCATCTTCCAAAGCACCCGTCTGAACTGTTTGGGCCCGGTTAGAAAGTGACAGGACTAATCAGCATGGAGGGTCAGTACTTTTGGGTGCGGCTCAGTCGTGACGTAAGTAAGCAGCGACAGGAGGGGGGTGAAATAATGGCAGAAGAGCTTAGCAGGGATGCTGCTAATGCACCAATTTTATCAGAACTTGACGACATTTCTTAGTTAAAAGAAGAATGAAGAACAGCATTGAGTTGTTTTCTTTTCAAAAATGACAAAAGTCTAAATGAGTATTAAAGGATGTTTGATATGAGCTGTGTCCCAATTCACTGGCTACGTTCTGATGACAAATGCATCTTTCTTTTCCCAGTCAGTGAAGGATCTATTCTTCATGGTCCAGCATCTCAACACTCACAGCCCCTTTTTAATTGAGGTTACTGGTTTTCAATTTACAAGCTTTGACTAAAAAAATAAGAAGATCCAAGATAATAAAAGGCCTTGAAACTTCAAGTTAACTTTACAATACAAAAATTGTACATTTATATATTTTCTTTGGTAGTTAACAACTACTTCTATCCAGTTAAAAAGATTAAATCTCTCTCAAAGTTTAATTACCAGAGAAAAAGTTTTACTAACTTTGCTGAAGAAACTTAAGGTGTTTCAGCTCCCACTCAGGTTTGCATTCTTTATAAGGGTTGGCTTTCAAAACAGTTGTGCTTTTACAAAAGGCTGCTTGTACTTGAAATATTTTTAGTTTTAAGAGAAACTTGAGAATCCAAACACAACCCTCTGCATACTTAACATTCAGCATAATCAAGGCCAAACCAGAAAAAATGGGTATAAAAATGCCTATTTAAAAACCTCTACTCAAAACATGACGCTTCATGGCTATGCCTTCTTTCTATCATCTGAAGCTGTTTAAAATCTTATTTTTTTGGCACAATAATGAGATTCTAATGGAATTTTAAAAGAAATATAAGTTTATTATTAATGTTTGTAACATTTTGCCCTCTTCTCTTTCTTCTTCAGTGGTATGCCAGTCCTGACTACAACCTGTTTGGTCCATATGTTGAGCACCGCAAACTCCATCCTGACCAGCCCTTCTATATCCTCCACCCCAGCTACCTGTGGAGACTGTGGGATGTGATTCAGAGCAACACTCAGGAGAACATCCAGCCCAATCCCCCCTCATCTGGCTTTATAGGTGAGTACATACATGTCCATACATGCACATGTGGAGGCAGTATGCATGCAGAGTGCGTCTGTACTCTGCATCCATACATGCACACATGGAGGCAGTATGCATGCACAGTGCGTCTGTTCTCTGCAGTCAGTCCGATTTGTACTCTTATCTCGCCGTTTCCTTCCTGCTCCTAGAGGAGATACAAGCACACAGACATGCACATATTCTCACATGTATTCGAATGCATGATGAAATTCTTATCTTTGCTGTGCATAGCTACAGTATCAGTATGCAGCAGGGCTCTGTAGTATGCGCCATAGCAGTACATCTAAGCAGGGGGGCAGTGGAAATGTGACCACTGGAAGCTCATCTGAGAAAATCTCCCACTTGTCAATATCCATTTCATGTCTGTCCACAGCATTTTATAATTTACAAGTGTTTCAATTTCCTTTTTTCCTGCACACAGACATAATCCATTAAACATGCAATCATGATCGGTTGAATTTTTTTAAGTCTGAGTGACAGAACATTACTCTTCCTGTTCATCTTGTTTGTATCTTGTATGTTGAATGTACTTATCAAGAGTCATTTTTACTTGTCACTGTGGATTTTCATGCTGACAACATAAAAACATGGTCTAAGATTTGTGTTGTTAGTTTTTGTTAATACACCAAAACTCTGGTCTTTTGGGAAGAAGTGAAATGTTGTGACCTTTGCATTGGCAGTCACCCACTGCCTCAGTGATTCTCAATGTGGGCATCCGGCCCCCCTTCGGAGTAGCAAGACACTGAGAGGGGGTCACCTGATGCCTTAAAAAAACTACAAATATTTAAAAAAAATGTTTCTAAATGATATATTTTACCTATTTTTACAAAAAAACATGCATAAAATTAGTTGAATGAAAAATTAATTTAAATTGATTGATAGTATTAATGCATGAGTGTTTTAACAGTAGCATTGTTGGCTTACAGTTTCCTCATTTAAGAGCCGAAAAATGTGTCACTGTTGAAAGTATTTATTTGTGCAACCTTACCCACCCAATTTTGGCACTATTTTTTTCTTTATATTATTTATTCTTTCACAATTTGAGCCCTTTTTTTTTTTTTTTTTTTCCAATTTTTGTCATTTTACACAAATTGTGCCACATTTTACCCAATTTCAGCACGTTTCTCATCCACTTTTACAATTTTTGCCACATTTAACCCATTTCTGATATTTTAATCTCTTTCTACCACATTTTAAGCCCATTTTTCCACTGTAAAGCCACTGTTGCCAACTTTATACCCTTTCCACCACTTTTTCAGCCTGTTTTTGCAACTTCTAAACCAATTCTTGCTACTTTCCACCTGTTGTTTCCTCTGTTGACCCGATATTGCCACAACCACCCCATTTTCACCACTTTTTATGCCAAGTTTTAACCATTTTAACTGCATCTTACCATTTATTGAGGCCATTTTTGCTAGTTCAACCCATGTGTAAGCCCATATTTCCCACTTTTAAAACCATTTCACCACCATTTCCACACACTTTTGCAACTTTAAACTCACCTTTGCAACCTTTAATCCCATTTTAACTTATTTTCTGCCCAATTTTTATGACTTTTAAGCCATTATTGCCACTGTTAACCCTTTTAGCACAATTTTTGCTGGGTTTTGACACTTTAGCCATTTTTTCCCCACTGTTTGCCACTTCTAACCCACTTCTGCTGCTTTGAAAAACCAATTTCACCATCTTCTCCATCAATAATTGTCATTTTTATCCCTTTTAGCCGTTTTGACCCATTTTAATGTTGTTTTTAATAAAAGGGATTTACAGTTTTAAGATGGCAATATACTAAAGCACACATGAAAGATATGTGTTGCTTTGACAGGAGTGATTATTATTCAGGTTAAATATTAAATGTGGATATCACAGCCTAACTTTACTATGGACCATGATTTTGCTGACCTCCATGAGCCCACAGTTTGACTGGGCCCCAGAAAGCTCTCCCCCTTATGTGGGGCCTTGTCTGTACATGACTATTGGGTGTCCCCAGTCTCTGGCACCTTTATTTTGGGGTCACTGGCTGAACAGTTTGAGAACCCCTGGCCTAGATAATTGTGACATTGAATAGAACTGTCTGAATTCCCAAAAAATGGTTATGTCAACTTGGAAATGGTTGGATGTTCGTGTTCACTGTGATGTAACTGTTAGTTGTTTTTCTGGTCAGTGCAGAAACAGTGAAAAACAACCTGCTGTTAATAGGGATGCACCGATGCATGTTTTAACATCAGTATCAGCCAGTATCGGCCCTATTGGCTAATACAAGCTTTCAGGAAATAATGGGGGATGAAGAGATATCTGTAGCCAATGGTTATGTCTTATCTCCAGTCAATTTGATATAGATTTTATACCTGGCTGAAGAAGTCACCCCATATTCCCACAGAACCCCCCACATGGTTCAACAATTGGCCAGAGTCTCCTTTCATCCAAGTGGAGAGTGTGACTTTGCCCCGAGTAAAGGAGTTCAAGTATCTCAAGGTCTTGTTGATGAGTGAGGGTAGAATGGGCTGTGAGATTGACAGGTGCAGAGCTGAGCCAGAGGACAAAGCTTTGATTTACTGGTTGATCTTTGTTCCAACCCTCAGTTAGGGTCATGAACTTTGGGTAATGACCAAAAGAATGAGATCGCAAGTTCAAGCAGCTGAAGTGAGATTTCTTAGCCTTAGAGATAGCTCTCAGAGGAGCTCAGACATCCAAGGGATCTTGAAGTAAAGCTGCTGCTCCTTCATCTAGAAAAGAGACAGTTAAGGTGGTTTGGGCATCTAAATAAGATACCTTCTGGTTGCTTCCTTGTGGAAGTCTTCCCAGGTAAACCCAGGACTTGCTGGAGGGATTATATATCTCATCTGGCCTGGGTCCATCTTGGAATCCCCCAGGGAGAGCTGGAAAATGTTATCCGATGGTATCTCAAAATAGAGCTGCTGCTCCTTCTTCTCTAAAGGAGCCAGTTAAGGTGGTTTGGGCATCTGATTAAGATGCCTCTTGGTTGCTTCCTTGTGGAGGTCTTCCAGGGGCACCCAACTGGGAGGAGACCCAGGGGGCCGACCCAGGACTGGAGGGATTGTATAGCTCATCTCGCCTGAGTATGCCACGGATTCCCCTAGGAAGAGCTGGAAAATGTTGCTGGGGAGAAGGATGTCTGGGCAGAGTTGTTCAGTTGTTGTCTGCCCAGACATCCTGATTGCTATTGACAATCAGCTAAATTGTTATTTGAAGGAACAGTGTGTATTGGCCCTAATTTTCCCAATCAATGCATCTCTACCTATTACCACCCACCTATTTTCTTGCTACTGTTTGACAGAATTGCACAAACTCCATCTAACGGTAATGTTTGCTTTCATTTGTTTTCCTGTTAATGTCTGCTGTTGTGTAAGGATACAGCAGGCACCAGTTTTCCTGATCAATTTAGAGGCACTCAGATAATAATGGTTACATTAACACAGTTTTCACACTAAAACACTGCAGCTTTGTGAATATTTTAAAGGGAAAAAAATGAACAGAGTACAATAAAAAGCATATTCCTGTCCACCACAGCAGGTCATTTTGACTGTCACTGATGAAAATGAATGGCAGCTTTAATTGGAGTAAATGCATGGTTATTTTAATGTTCTCTTGTCATGTTCTGTTGGACACATACTGTAAATGAATCTGCCTACTGATTAATTATGCTACATGCTGAATACAAGAATTGATTTTCCTCGGCTGTTGGCAGGAGCCGTCTGTGTATGAAAGGTCAAACACAATCCCTGTTGCTCTTGTCAGACGCATGTCCTATTTATAAATTAAAAACTTTCATATTCTGATTAATAGTTTATTTTCATCTTGCCAGTTCTATGTATGGGGCTAAAGCAAGAGTAGAAGATGTACAAAATGACAAAGATAAGGGTGCTTGACTCCTAAAGAATAGGCAGTTAAGTGTATGGATTGGGTCCTTGGTTGCCATGGAGGCTGCTTTGTAATTTTTTGTCTTCTTGAAGGAATCCAATCATTATGGTAACAAGGGGGAGGAGATGATCTGTGCCCTCTGACTGGAGTTTCTTTCAAGAAAAGGACTCCGACATTTTGGAGGACTTCAAAATTGGTGGCATTTCAGTTTCTGTGATATGTTAGGTTTAGGTTTTCTGACAGCTATATACTTAAAGTCCCTGTGAAGTGCAATCTAAAATGTGTGTCTAAACACGCTAGATATGTTGGAATAAGGTTGCTGTAAACATGAAAAAACAGAGATCTATGTGTGAGTGAGTTCTGGATTTAGACCACTTAAGTTTTTCATCTCTTGGTTTAATTTGGGCATGGCAAATATAGCATCCCTTGACATCACATTGTGCTATGGTGATTACCCCCCCCCCCCAATGCTACAACATATCATGAGCCGTTTTAAGTCTCCTGTTGGCTAATGTCACTGCCTTAACAGCAAGCTACATGCTGTGTTTTTGTTCATTACGAGGTAAATTTACCAATCTATCAGCCACTGTGGCCTACGGGTCATTAGAAGTATCATAACAGAGTGATTTGTGACAGAACAGATTTCACCCTAAGGTCAAGGGGCTGGCTAATTAGTATCTATTTTTTCACTCGAACCAGATTGAAACAGGATCAAACATCTTACCTGCTGAAGATTTGTTTTAATCCATATTTCACTTGTCTTTAGTCCTGGATGATTAAAAGAAGCAGACTGTGGCTTTGTCTCTCTCAAAGCAGCAACAGTTAATCCCTCCTGTATGTTAGCATCACGATGCTATAGTTTAGCAAAGTATTCGATGATAGACTCATTCTGTTCCTGGCAAGCTTTTCATGATGTCTCCAATTCTACTCATAACAGACAGCTTTTATTTTGTCTCATAAACAAAGATAACTTCATATAACTCAGAAAGAGAGGTTTAAGGAATACCTGAAATGTAAAACACAGGATGAGAAAATAAAACTGAGGCGTTTTATCTATAAACTGCCTGCCATGGCATGATGAGTGTGATTCATTTAGGAACATGCTCATCATACATTTAAACATCTTATTGCAAAATGGATATACAATTTACTTGGTGCAGACGGCTCTTCTCAAAAGATGCTTTCTTGGTTAGTCAAGCAGCATGCTTTAACTTTCCAGGGAGCGCATGGTGCATGGATAGATAAATTAATGACAATGCATACTGAATACAATGAAATAAGTTCAACAACAATCCATATATAGTAGCATGAATCTGAATAGAAGGGTGCAACAAGCTTTATGCTATGGAGGAGGAGGCTGGGGTGGAGGAGGTTAAGCTGTGTCGACAGCAGCATGGTGCATTTGCATTAATGCAAGCAGGGATCAGTGAGAAGTACATCATATTTAAATACACTGGTGTGTTGAGAGAAAGAGCTTTGGGAGCTGGGTGATAATTGTGATCAGCTGGCAGTCAGCTGATCATGGATCACTAAGCTTCATTTGTTTCTCTGGTGGCTTAAAAAAAGTTGTAACATAGCAACATAGCAGGGACTTTAATCAAGTAAACTCTTCATGGACCAATAATTTTTCAGCTTCACTGAAAAGGAAACTTGTACCCAAAGAAAAGAGTCAAACCCCCAGAAATAGAATCTGACAGTTTCTATGCAGGTATCTTTTTAAACACAGAGATTCAGCAGTTTTCATCCACAGCAATGACATTTATTGAAACAAAGCAAACCAACAGTAAAACACAATGAAAAGACCACGTGTCTCTTTGAGTCTCTGGGGGATAGCATCCATTCACAGCATGAGCTGACTCCACTCAGCTACTAGATGTCAGATTGTCCAGTAGTCATGTGCCTGAGCCTCATCACCACCCTGCAGTGAGAAGGTCAGCCTTCACTGATTCACAGCCAGCGTCGTACGTTGAGGGAGCCCCTTCTGTGTCAAACATGCACAATTTCTGTACGATACTTTGTGAATGTTGCATCCCGTTCCGGTTCCCAGTCTTGAAATCTGCAGCCAGGTGTAAACCGTTCAGGAGAAGTCCTGCAGATGTGTTTTTGTCAAATCTGTCTGTTACTTTATCTCTTCGACAGTTAAACGGCATCATTATGGCTCATCATGACTCGTCTGATGTTCTTGCTGTGTAACCTTAAAAATCCAAGAGTTTGGTGTGGGTAAGCTAAACCCTGAAATGTGAGCCATTTGGCATTCCATGCTTGCTTTTTTTTTACCACCCTTTTCCATAACACATTGTCCGCAAGCCTATCATGTCTCTTGCACTAAATCCAGGTTTAATTTTGTGTATACATCCCCATGGTTTCAGGTCAGTTTAAAATCAATTGTACAAACAAACATGCAACAAAACCATGCAATATCACAGACCAGAATTATAAAATTTGTAAGAATATACAAGTTGAACACTGGGGTAAGATCTTTGTATGATCATTTTTCAGGATTCTTCAACATTTACAGACAGAGCAGCGCAGATAATGGAGGAAAAGATGAAGCTTAAATCATGAGTACATCGATCCACTTACACACTGATTGAAGCAGCACAGATGATTATCAAGCATTGGCATTTACAGCAGCACAGTGACAAAGTGACTGAACAGCAACAGAAAATAGGCACTAGGTTTTTGTGGTGTAGAAAAGACGGTGGAAAACACCTAAACAGGCCCTGGATTTCATGGCAGAATTCTGCCAATGAGAAATGTAGGCATCTAAGAATATTAAAACTTGGAAATCTTCAGAAGTAGTGGCAAATTAACAAATTCTGAAATTTTGTAAAGATATTTTTCTCCAAAATTTGGACCCTTATAAGGTTGTTAAGAGATATTGTGCTTTTTGTGATGACACTGACAGTTGTTCAAAAAATCATTAAGTCCTGTTAAAAGTTAAGACAAACTATGATTGGTGCTATTTTAATCACATTGAGAATAAGTTGAAAGTGTATTAGTGTACATTATATGGCCAAAAGCAGACTTTTGCATTCTGTTCTGCTCCTCAATGAAAGACAGGCAGTAGCCAAAGTTCCATGACGAACCTCTGTTTTTCTACATAATAGGACCTAAAAATAATTTGTTTTAGCAATTCAAACTGTTTCCTGCTGAAGCACTGAAGTGGCCTGGAGAGAGGCTCTCACTAAACCCTTCAAACACCTTTTGGGATAAAGTGGAAGCCGCCTCCAAAAGAGGTCTTATCATCAAATATCAGTGCCCGAATTCACAATGTGGCTTGACGGAAGCATATCTCTAAAGCCAAAATCTCCAGATGCTTGTGGAAAGCTTTTCCTAGGAAGTGGCGGCTGTAAAAGCAACATTTAAATAATGCTTACGGTCAAAGAAAGATAGCTTTATCAGTTCTCCTCACACTTTTGGCCAAATAAAAGTACAGGTCAAACCAAAAACAGATAAACTACTGAGACAAACAAAAAAGTCCATTCTGTACAAAGACAAGCTCACATATAAAGAACATTTACTGTCAGCTCACATTTAGTCCACATTCTCCAGGAGTTCACATTGCAATTGTAGGGTTTAAATTGACTGTATTTCCTGTGTGGATGGTAGAGAATATCCAGGCTCAATTTTGGACCTCAGGGGGGTTCGTGTGCTTGGTATTTGGGGTGCTGCAGCACTGGTTGAGAGCGTCTGTGGAAATCTGGGCAGTGCAGGCCACCGTGTTGCTGTAGACCCTGCGGTTCAGCTGGATCACGGTGGTCTTGGAGGGCATGGAGATGTTGCCGTTCTCCGCTGACCAGTGGTCGCAGTGAAACAGAATCAGGAAACACCTGTAGAACTGAGAAAGAGACAAGAGTGTGAAGAAACTGAGATTTTTAACATATAGAGTAAAAAAAAATCAGTCAGGACCACTATCAAGGAACAACACATTTGTGGTTATAAAAACTTCCTTTTATTAGCAGTTATTGAATCGCGATAATTGCCTTCATGTATATTTGGGGTGTGGTTGTTGCCCTTCCACCAGCCTATGTGGAGTGTGATCGTGCAAGAGCAGCACACGTGACACTAAAATGACATTGATTTGGTCTGAAGCAGAATAAAGGAGGAGCTGGGGTGGAGGAGGATTGCATAAAGCAGCTTGAAGAGTGTTCTCTGTCTTTCGCTCACTGCATGGTCACTGAGTTTTTCCTTTTTAACAGCTTTTCTCCCTCATTATATGTAAAGCATTAATTAGCAGTCATTAGCTGCAACTGCCATGTTACTGCTCATCACAGTGCATAGATAGCTAGTTCTTTTCAGTGGGTCGTAATGTGTGCATGGAAAAAAGTTGGCCAAAAGCCTATGGCATGTTTTTTTTTTTGGAAGGACATGTCTCTTTCTCTTTGTTTTGTAACATCTTTGGTTCCATCTCTAGTCCAAAGAGCACTTTAACCATAAAAAAACATTAGGTTATGTGGCCCTGTAGACGCCTTAGTGGTTAGGTCACCCATCATGTATGCGAACACCTTTGTTCAAGTCTGGCCTTTTGCTCTTTTGCAGCCATATTTAAACTTCTCTAGCTTGGCTACGCTTTGCTACTCTCTCTGCAAGCTGCTTTTGCAACCCTCCTCCACCCCAGCTCCTCCTTTATTCTTTTTCTGACTTAATCAATGTCTTTCTTTTGTCACTGATGCCTGCTCTGCTCTGGGCTTTTTGCTGCTTCACTGCCTGCCTCAGGCTTTCCTTGTAGGCACAGGAAGTGCAGAAACATGCTTTTCAGGCTTGATGCTTTCCCCGTAGTTTTGTGCAAGGGCAGGGGAATCCCATAACAGCCACACAGCCAAAGAAAAATCATGGCAATAAGTGCAAATTAATATCTGCTTATAAAGAAATTCTGACTGTAAATCATGTGCGTTTCTTGACAGGGTGGTCCTGGCTGAATTATATTTAATCATTGGAGAAATTAGTCACTTGGAACATCCCTTGTTGTTAAATGTCTGTTTTGGCTATCAAATGAAGGAGGACTCTAATGCTGCAGCTCCAGTAAATCCTTCACTTTTGCAACATTATAGATGGTGTAGACTCATCATTAGTCTTCACGTACAGAGAGGATTGACCTTGTTCTGTCACTCCCACAGAGAGTTGTTGTAAAGGTAAGTTGTCCGGTGTTTCAGCTGACATCATGCCTTAGTGCACTTCTGTGTCTTCACATTCAACAGGTGAAGCCATTTGAGCAGAGGAAATGGTCCTCTAATAGCTTGTTGCACTGGAAGGGAATGTATTCACTAACAATGGGTGGCTGTTCTGACCTTTGTGGTCACTCAGCCCACCAAGAAAAGAAAAAAGGTCTGAAAGCTTTTCTTTCAAATACAAGATGTGCTCATTCCTTCTATAGGTTTCCTGACTGTTTTGGGGTTCTTTCTTATCGTTGGAGTTCATTTCTAAGAGTACAGAAAGTCTTTTATCAACAGTGGTTTCTTGCGCAATAGCAGACCAATGATGTTGAGAAATGTGGTAATGATCTGAAGCACGAATATGAGGATTCTGATGGCTCAGTTGAAGAAAATGATTTTAACTATAAAGGGAAAAAAGATCAAATTGTGCAAAAGTGAAATCAACTTAAAAATGTACCTGTCTAAATTGAGCATTAAACATGCCAATTTAATTTTGTTAGTGTTATAAAAATGTCTAATATTATTTAAATCCAAAGATATTTGATTTACATTTTTTCATTAGCATTGTATATAGTAGATAGTTATCATTTGGGTTTTTCTAGTTTTCAGATGAGCCTGAAAAAAGTGTTCACCTGTTTAAGGTTTTACGCTTTTTATTATTCAAAACATGGTCAATATTATTTGGCTTTTTTGCCAATAAAACAACTCTTTAGTGTCAAAGTGAAAACAGATATCTACAAAGTAATGTCAATTAAAAAAATGTAAGTTAAAATAAGTGGCTGCATCAATATTTACCCACTTCAAGTCAGTATTTAGTAGCTGCATCTTTGGCTGCAATCACAGCACTGAGTCTGTGTGGATAGGTCTTAATCAGGCTTGCACAGCTGGACACTGCAATTTTACTCCATTCTTCTTTGCAAAAGGTTGCCCTGGGAATCGGGTGTGAACAGCTCTTTAAAAGCCCAGCCCCAAACTCTACTGGATTGAGATCTGGACTTTGACTTGCCCACTCCAGAACATTCACTTTGTAGTCTTTAAACCATTTCTGTGTAGCTATTGCTGTATGCTTCAGGTCATTGTCTTGCATCTTCTCCCAAGCTATATTTCTAGATAAGATTGACTGGATAAGATTGTCCTCCAGGATTTCCTATATTTTCCATGTTGAATTTGATCTTTAGACGCCGTTCAGGGCAGGCTGCCAAGAAGCATCCCCACAGTATGATGCTGCCACAGGTGTACGTCACAGTGGGGATGGCGTGCTTGTGGTGATGTGCTGTGTATGGTGTCCACCAAACATAGTGTCTTGTCTGATGGCCTAAAAGCACCATTTTGGTCTCCTTAGACCAAAGAACTTTCTTAAACTTAATCATGTAGTCTCCCACATGCCTTTTAGCAAACTCTTGTTAAGATTTAATCTGAGTTTTATTCAACAGTGACTTTCTCTTTGCCTGACCAACAGTTGTATGCAGTCTCAGATGGTGAAGCTTGCAACTCCTTCAAAGTATCCTAGGTGTCTTGGTGGCCTCTCTCAATAGTCTCTTTCTTGCACAGTCCCTCAACTTGTGAGGACGGCCTGATCTAGGCAGATTTACACTGTGCCATATTTGTTCTATTTCTTGATGATTGATCTAATTTAACTCTGGGGGATGATCACTGCCAGTGATTTTTTTTGTATCCATCCCTTGACTTAAACATTTCAATAACCAGTTGTCTGTGTTTCTTGGAGTGTTCTTTTGTCTTCGTGGTGTAATGGTTGCCATAAATACTGATTAACTTTCCAGACACAGGTGTCTTTATACTACAAACACCTGAGACGCATTCGCTGCAGTCTGGTGATCCCAATTTCACTACTTATGTCAGTCACTTTAAAGGGGGTGAATTTTTATGCATTCAGCTATTTCATCTTACACGTTTTCATTAGATTTATAGTACTTTGTTGAAATCTGTTTTCACTTTGATATTAAAAGGATTATTTTGCCAAAAACACCAAGTTATATTGAGCATTATAGATTTTAAAAATCAATAAAAGGGTTAAACATTCAAGGGGGTGAATGCTTTTTATAGGCACTGTATCATGCACATGCACACATTTCAGCATCATTCATACACCTACAGCAGAGGCTCATCTGGCTATAATCCAGACTCATTCACAAACATAATCACACCATCATAGCGCAGCAATTTAGAGTAATTTAGGCTGATCCTCTAAACAAAAATGGCCCCCGTTTTTCATCAACCTATGAAAAGAAGATTAATTTTAGAGGAAAAAATGGGAGATAGGAAAATCCTGGATAGGAAAAAAAGAAATATTACAGGCTTTCATACAAACACTGTTGAGGAAAGGCTTGGGTGAAGTGATCCATCACTTATGTTCACAACATGCTTACACATTCTGCTGGAGGGATTTTACTCTGTTGTTTGCAGTGATTGTTATCATAGACAGCAGCAATGGAAAAAGGAAGCGGAATTACAATCAGAAAAAAATGGTATACAGGGAGCATACAAAGCCAGGTGGATAAAAAAAAGCAGTAACAAAATGCATGCGAGCTAAGTGCTCTTTGTGTCTGCACATAGCCCATTGTATAAAAGATACTATGTAGAGCATGCTGAGGCAGGCAAACCCACTATCTTCATTTATTCTGCATTCAGTTCTATTTTTATCCTTATCTAACGCCGGCTTTTGCTGAAGGTGCATGCTCTTTTTCAGCACTAAACTTTACATTTACACTAAAACAAAATCAAATTTGCACCAGAGTCCTTGACTTTTGACACGGTGCAGATCCAGGGCAGATTTTCTGATTAATGCTTTTCATAAAGATACGTGTGGAGCAGCTGCTGGGACAGATTATGACACCTTCACTTGACGTAATCTGATTTCCCCATCTGAGAGAACAATGTATCTCTGCATAGTAATACTAGAGCCTACATGTGGATTGGTAATGTAAACGCTAAAAACTAATTTTAACCCTGCAAGACTAGGATGTTATCTTTTTTCATATAAGAGAAAAAGGAATCACATTAATCAGGGTGCAGCCAGGCAGCACCTCAATATTATCAGGATGAGCTTGAGTTCTGTGGCCTGATAATCAGAATATATGGCTTAATGTAAACCTCACTCTGAGTAGACATTTTTTTTCGGCATTCAAAGAACATGCTGATATAAAACTCATGATGAGTTTCTATATTTCTATGAAATAAACTGAAATGAATACTGATGTTTATTCATGACCTACATTAGCAAATGAGACCATTAGTTAATGATCCATGCTTTCTATCTAGTTATTTTTATTGCCTGAAATTAGTGCTGCAGGGTTGGTATCAGATGATCCTTTTTACATTTTCCACAGCAGAAATTCACAGTAAGTTACACAGTGGACTTTCCAGTGGAAGTAATTAGTTGTTGTTTGTTCAAAACTACTACTTCTACTTGTGCGGTAAAATAAATATACTGCAAGTGTGGTCCTACGTTGTCCACAGGAGGCACCAAATTCAGCACAATTCCTCAGAGGAGCTTTCACATGTATGCATAATCCACGGTACCATTTGTTGTCACTTTTCTCTCCCCTTGCTAATTATCCACCAGTCTATTTTGATAGACTTAAAAAATGTTTTTTAATCCTGCCTTTTAGGCTGAGATTGGTCGACTTTAGTTAAGAGAAAACAGAACTGATTTGATACCACAGGAGTCACTTGAGCTCTACTACCCTGTAGGCTTATAACAATAACACCTTTTTATTTGATGGCACTATTGTTGAAGAACTTTTAACCTTGTAGGGTTTTCTGCAATTATTTGCTTGCTTTTTAAAAGAGAAAGGAATATCATTACCTCTCAAGTCTTTCAGGTGAACACAATGCTACAGTTCATGTAGCTTGACAAGGCATGGAAACTTGAATTAGCTTGCTTTAAAAGTGACAATCTACCTTTTAAGCAGTGACATATACACTACAGACAAAAGTGTTTTGCCACCTGACCATCACACCAACAGTGACTGTAGTAACACTGATTCAAATGCATGTACTTTAATATGGAGTCGGTCCCCTTTTTGCAGCTAGGACACCCTCCACTCTTCTTGGAAGGCTTTCCAGAAGATTTGGAGTGTTTTTGTTTTTGTAGGAAAGTGCTTTACACCACTTCATCTGACACCTGACATTGGACTTGGTGATGTGAGGCTTGCATGCAGCCGCTTGGCCATGAAAACCCATTCCATGAAGCTCCCGCTGCACAGTTTTTGTGCTTACATTAATGCCAGTTGAAGTTCAGAACTCTTCAGCTATGGAATCAACAGAACTTTTACGCACCTTAGCAGTCATTGACGCCTCTCTGTGATTTCACTTGGTCTGCTGCTTTGTGGCTGAGTCACTGTTGTTCCAAAACTCTTCCACTTTCTAAAAATATCACTTACAGCTGGGATATCCAGCAGGGTTGAAATTTAACAGATCATCCTAATGCAAATCCATCACAGTACCACACTTGAGGTCACTGAGCTCTTTAGGACGACCCATTTTATACCACAAATGTTTGCAAATGGAGACTGAATGGCTAGGTGCTTGATTTTATACACCTGCTGTGGCAATAGGTCTGATTGAAACACCTGAATTCAGTAATCAACAGGTGTGGCCAAATACTTTTGTCCATATAGTGTGTGTGGCCTTTGCTAGTCTCCCAGTCCTCCATGTTTTATGCAAAGCTATGCTGAACACCTCTTGGCTGTGGTTTCTTACTTAAAGTGAGGTGCTGTGTGAAAATCGTTGCATCTTCTCAGTACATTTAAGGAAAATGTGGTTTATAAAGTTTCAAGGCTTCAAGGCTTGAAGAAGTTTGCAGGCTTTTTAAAGATGCTTTTGTTACATAATCATAGTCTAGCCTCTGAAGTGCACTTTTTAACCCTAAACTTGATTGCAGTTTAACTTTTCTACAGCAAAAAGGTCAGGATGTGTTTCTCTATCTAAGCTTCTTTCTCTCTCTGTCGTTATTCCAGGCATTCTCCTGATGATGGCGCTGTGCGAGAAGGTGCACGTGTACGAGTACATTCCCTCCATGAGGCAGACGGACCTGTGCCACTACCACGAGCGTTACTACGACGCCGCCTGTACACTGGGTGCCTACCATCCGCTCCTGTTCGAAAAGAGCCTGATCCAGCGGATCAACATGGGACCCAAGAGGGACCTGAGGAAGAAAGGCCGGGTCACTCTTCCAGGCTTGAGCACCATCAACTGTGACATCTGAGATAATGAAAACTGACCCTTTGAGCCTGCGTATACAAACACACTCCGGCCTTTTTTCTGGCTGAGTAAGGGAGAGGTGCAATAAAGCCACAGGAGACACGGAGGCTGGAGCTTACATGTTGGAAATGAGACCCATGAAGAACATAAGCCATAGCCCTCCAGCGGGGGATCAATGTGGGGAACTTGTCTTCATTAAAATGGCTTACCTGACCACAGACTGGCAGGACAAGCTCCAAGACGGGGCTGGAAAAGAAGTTTCTCTCTGCTTTAGCTGAGCCACGTTAGCTGTGGAGCTGACTAGGGTAGCAACAGATCAGTGTTTTTAGATAGGCAAGTGAATTTTACAATAACTGGCTGTGTTTCAGTGGTGTAAACTCTGTTTTTTCAAATGTTGAGGGTGGTCCTCTTTATAACAATTTTTTTTTATTTTTTACTGGTCCAAAAGGGTTGTGAATAAGAAAAGAAGTCATGTGATGAATGTCAGAAATGTAACATATGCTCACATGTTCATAATACATGCAAAGAAGGAGAGAAGTGAAGCTCTCAGCAGTCATATTACTGTTCATGTCATGGCTCTGCAGCAGGGCGCTCCCTGTTTGACATTCCCCGGATATCTTCCTGTGATGTCAGAAGTTGTTTCGTGTTGTCATGGGGGGTTTATTTCAAACCTACGTTTACTAAATTACTCTCCTGTGCATGCCAAGCTTAATACCATTACCATTTTGTGTCAAGAGGCCTGTCCATGTGGGTAAATAAAAGAACAGCATAGACGTAAGGAGGGCACTTGTTTTTAAGATTAATTGAGGAGCCTTTTTTAAAAAATGAAATCAAACATTGGGGCCAAAATGGATCTTTGGTGCTCAGAACAGCTGTAACCCCGTGCCTAGTGGTTGTCTGAACACTTTCCTCGGGTTGCCTTGTGCCTGTTAGCTACATGCAGTAACACACTGTGGCAGGACTGCAGTAACATGGAGTTTAATTGCTGTGGGAGCTGTGGAGCGGTTGAAATTGCTGAAGCAAGCTGCATCAGGGGATTCTCAGCTCTGCATCAGCAGCAAACGGTCAGTTCGCTCTTTATTGAATGTAAGTTTTACCGTTGCGTGTAATGGCCAAACCCCCCCACACCTTCAAAGCTCCACACTGCATACGTGCAGGGTTATTCTTCGGCCATGAAACAGCATTAAACTCATTTCCTACATCTAAAAATGCCTCATATTTCCTCGATCCTCTAATAGCGGTGAGCACCTGTCTGCAGCTCTGAGTGGAGACTATAATAACAGAGGAATTTGTACTGGTAATATCATCAAAATTGCTTTGTCTCCAGCCAGGATGATTTTGATGTTTACAGTCAGTGAGAGGAACATCTGCAGCGAGCTGTGAAGGGGTATTAGCTCAGCATGCAGAGCAAAGGAGGCCTGCGTGTGTTTTTTGCTGAAAATGTTAGGGGTGAAAAAGATCTTGCTTGTGAACAGAGATTTTTGTAGCTAAGTGTGCGTTTCTACAAAATGTTCTTGTGCCATTGGTTGTGGTTTGATATAAGATGTGAAGAGTTGTTTTTGAATAGTCAGTATGTTGAATTAGATGGCTCTCTAGTAGTATGTAGGTTGATTCTGTGGCTCAGTATTACTTGGTGTTGAGAAGGGCTGGGTATCGACAAATTTGTACCAAAATTTGTCTTTTTTTTTCTTTTTTAGAAAAAGAAAAAAAAAAGAAAAGGGGCAAGCATTGGACCAGCTGACACTTTGATATTACTAAAATCTGCTGGCGTACAATTTTGTAAAGCACCCATGATATTTTGTATTTTATATATAGTTTCTTAGAAATAGATCTGATAGGGAATCTCATATATACATTTATTAGGCAAAATTAAAGCTCCTATGAGGAGCTTTAAGCTCTTCATCAAAAAGATGGAAAGTTAACACTGATATCCCTGTTTGACCTTTAAAAGCAAAAAAATCTATCTTTAACAAGACAGATTTTAAAGGTGCATTTCCACTTGGTTTAACTTAAGTCCCACACATTCAGTTTTCCTTTAACAGAATGCTTTTGAAACACAGCAGGTTATAACGACTGTCAAAAAGAAGCAGGAAACACATTTACAGGGCAACATCAGTGAAGAGATGAGACTTATCATTATGTCCATTGGAGGGCATCAAAATTGACACAAACAAAGTTCCTCACCGGAGCTTTAATCTAGCTAAGCCACTCCCAGCTTCCCATAAATAAATCTTAAAAATAAATGGATAAAATCCAACTTTTTACACATTAGAACAGCTTAACTAGTTATAATCTTTATGAAGATAGGATTTACTACAGTACTGTTGCTGCATTACTTTTAGCAAGGTAGACTTAAACATAAAATGAGTGTATGTATAGATTAAAAACATGGGAATTTAGTTTAATATATACATGACATAGAAATTCATCACATTGATGCAAAACTGAGTAGATTTAGTTTAACCATTTAATAGTTCTCATTCGTTTTTAGCTGCCTGGTCAGAAAAAACATACGATGCTGTTAAAAATCACACATTATTTAATGTATTTGTAGTTAAAATGTCTTATTACACATAATGTGAGCTATTTTGACCTGACAAGTCCAGATAAATATGAAAAATGTGCTTGGTAATTTTCTTTAGAGGTTACTTTAAGGTTTTTTTTGCCTTCATTTAGACAGCTGAAGAGAGACAAGGAATATGGGGAGAGTGTGCTTTAAGACTATAGCCTCAGTATTTGGGTTCCTGTTCTCCCCACTGAGCGAAACAGGCGTCCCTTCATAATTTTCTTGACATCGAATCAATATCTTATATCAGTAAACTTAATTTTGATTTTCTGCTCTGGCAGCTATTTCAGGCCTTAATGTGTGTGTGTGTTATATCTTCAGATGAGATGTTTATCTGCACTCATCATGTTACTGTGGCCTTTATTAAAGAGTAACTAAACCCCAGACTTCTAAATGAGGTGCATCTAATTTTTAAAAATTCCCTCAGAATGTCACGAACAAGGCTGGGAGGGAGAAGGATAACTTGTAGCCAATCACGTGATATCACCTCCCCCTTGGCCATAACATCAAACAGTCTTTTAAATAGATTTCATTATTTGTTTTGTCATAACCATCCAAAGTCGATTTAGCTGGAACTGCCTGAGCGTGAAAATGATTGTGAATACTCCTTTAGAAGATACAAGTTTATGTGTTACCATCCCTGTCCCAAAAACTAGGTATATTTCCACATTCAGCAGCAGCTACTGAATTTTGAAGCTGTTTTTTTACTACAAAGTAGTATAGGGGCAACAGTAGTGTAAGGTCATGTAGGAGACAAGTTTTTATTAATCAGGATTATTTTAGGAAAAATTAGGATTATTCAAAGTTAGAATACACTACCCATAATCCTTGAGGGTCAGAGAGATTTGTGCGGTCACTGTTAGGCTATCTAGAGATGAACGCTGCTACCACATGCATCACTTCCCTCCAACATTCAATAAAGAAATTAAGTTACTGTAGACAGGTTTCAAACAGTACAGGTCAGTCACTATACATATTTCTAATATGAAATGTAGATTTGAAATACTTTATTATCCAATGCAGAGATGTGGACCCTAAGAATAGAGATACTTGCTAATAATCATTCATGAATGTGCCATGAGCATTTTAAAAATATACTTGGCTCTACACAATGTGTGTTACCTGAGGATACCTCTAGAGGGCACATCAGAGAGCTCAGGCTGCATAGAACCACCTAAAGTATGAGATGTAAACTACAATCATGGAAACACTTTAGGCTCATAGTTCTGAGATCCAAACTTTCTTTATATTAAAATCAATGATCGATAACATCAGATCAGGTTAGATTAGTGATCACTGATCAGAGCACACTGTCTGCATTCTGTTTCTGTGTTTTGGCTGAATTAGTGACTGAGTCAACTGGTGGCTCTCAGCCAGTTAGGTATGTAGCTGTTGTTACAGAAGCTGTTGAGCTGGAGTCCTCTCCAATATCTCTGGTTAGTTTTTCATCCCAAAGTCAAAATATACTCAAGTATAAAAAAATATTGGGGCCACTCTAAAGAAAAAAATTAATAAATAATAGCTTACATCTGGCCAAAACCTTTTATCTCAATTTTTCCTTTCATTTTTAAATAAATCAGTGTGATTGCTCATCCTTTACAGTAAGTGTTTTAACTCATTTCAAACAATACAAAATGTCATTATAAAGTCCTAAATTTTTAAGAAACCAAACCCAGAATATTAGAGTTTCTTTGAGTTTCTTAAGTCATAAATGTACTGGGGGGGGGGGGGGGAAGAAAAAACTCACATTTATAAAAAGAAAAAAAAAGTTAATATGAGAATAAAACCCAAAATGGTCAAGTTTAAAAAGTCAGAAATTTACAAGAAAAAAAAGTTTAAACAGTTGCACATTTACAAGAACTGAAACTTGGAGTTTTTGATGTTATTTAACCCAATAAAAGCCATTTGGCCATTTCTTGCAGAAGTACTACAGGAGAGAGCCTATACAAATTATAGCCTACTTTATACTGTGATGGAGCAATAAGAACTTTTTTTCAAGACATATTTTGGGGCTTTTCCCGCCTTTATTTATAGAAGGGTACAGTATAGCATCAGGAATCAGGAGTGAGAGAATGGAGGAGAGACATGAGGTAAAGGTGCCATACACTGGACTCGAACCTAACCTAATCTAACTTAACCACTAGGCCATCTGAGCTCCCCAGCAATAAGGACTTTTAGCACATTATGTTCACATAAACAGCTGGACTTAGAAGAGACATTTCTGTAAACTAGGGCTATGACACATTTAGTCATATGGAGTTATGGCTAAATGTGATACATTTATGACTTTATACACTTGAAATGTTTGTTTATACAGTCAAAATTTACGACTGTTTAAACCTTTTTTCCAGTAAATTTATGACTTTTTAAACTTGAAAATTCTGTATTTGTTTTTTTGAAAATTAACACACTTGACTGAAAGTCACCAGTTTGCATAGTCACTTGTTGAACTTACATATCTTATTTCCATTTATGTTACAGGTGTAAGCATTGACTCATACAACAGAACAGAAGTTTCACTAGCTAATTAGACATTTGTCTACAGCAGTGGCAATAACATGTTACATGTTTGGATAACTGTAGCCTTTTTAGTCCGTTTTTAAAACTTGCATGTGCGTCTCACGCCCACGTTGTGTTAAATGTGCACAGCTGACATGCAAACCAATGCAGAAGACACATGGCTGCAATCACTTGTCCACTTAAATCGGGCCTAAATGATCAACAACACAACTAAAACAAGAGATCTTGGGGTTTAGTTACTCTTACAGTGTAATAAGATATTTTTACTTAAAATAAGACACTCCATAACATGAGTTTTTGCAGTTCAGCTTGTTAGGTGGCAGACAGATGGTCCCAGATTACATGATGACGGTATCACCCAGTCCCACATGACAGATTCTAACGCTGCTAATATTGCTCACATTGCAAATAGTTGTTAGGTTTGATGCCCAGCCCTGGTTTAAGAGGGGTTGTTTTGCATGTTCTTGAAGAGTCTTGGCTAAAGGAACCATGTAAAGTAAGCAACAGTTTAAGGACTGTACCATAACTAGTCTGGAGAATTTTTTAAGCTTAAGAAGATTCTCTTTTATTTTGGAACCAGCAGGTTCTCATCTCTGCTGTGGGTTTACTCTGTTGAAATAAACTATCAGATGTTTTATTACTTGTGATTGTAACACACTGAAGGTGCAAACCCCCTGAAGATATTCTCCATGTATATTTCTAATAATACATTTGAATGCACAGAGCATGCAAATCAGGATCAGGGCTAATAGTCTTAAACTGTCTGTGCTGTACTGTGCTGCAAGTAGATACCATTCTCATTCATGTTTTGGGAGGAGATTGTACTATAAGGTTTAATTTTTGGTTTACTAGAGTGGGTTTTTTGCAGATTGTTGTGCATGCTTGTGGGCAGGCGAATCCCATCAAGCTGAGGAGCAGCTAGAAGTAGATTCCTGGCAGCACTTGAGGAATTCCTTCTGATATTTTCACCCTGGAATATTGTGCCAAATTCCATCATGTATTTCGTCTCAGAAAGGTGAAATGTGGAGGGTGAGGGACTCTTAAAGTAATAGCAGGACTTCTTTGGTGCTATTGCTTCTTTTTGGGACACTTAAATGACACTTTTTCCCTAGCCAACATCTCATTGCCGTCATTAATACTTGGACGAATATATTTCCTTGACACATGACACCTACTTTTAGTTTTCTGGTGGGGAAATAGGGAGATGAGGACAAATTTGCTGACTCCATTTCCTACATTTTTGGCCTATTTTTCTTGTATTTTGTTTACTCAGAATGGGGAATTGCTGCACCACACTGCCTCTAAGGGACTGTCAAAAATTTCAGATTCCCTCCTGCAGTATTCCTAAAACATGAAAGAGGATAAGGAAGCATTGCATCATAAAAGTGAGGGTCCTGTTTCACTCCCAGCAGCCTTAGGGTGTCTTTCTTGACTTTAATTTGTTCTCTTACACTTGAATCGATATTTAAATATACCATTTGTATAATTTCAGCTGTTGTAATTGTCTTTTTTTACCGTGTAAATAAAGTCATACATGTTAACCTGTCTGTGTCAGACTCACCTGTTTGTTCATGAGGATGTAGATGAGAGGGTTGATGACTGTGCTGCTCTTCGCCAGCAGAGAAGGAACCACACTGGCGACAGGGCTGATGATTCTGGGCGGACCAAATGTCGCCATCATGGCCACGACGCCGTATGGCATCCAGCAGAGCAGGTAACACGCCGCCGTGGTCAGGACCATAAACAGGATGTGGTACTCTCTCTTCCGAGCAGCTGTCTTTCTGATCTTCCCCACCTGTGAGAAGAGTCAGAGCAGAAGCACACAGCTGAGATCTTTTAGTTATTAACATCCTGAGTACTTGAGGTGTTCCTTTACTTAAAAGAAGCGGTTAATGACGGCTTTTATTCCTTTTATGCATTCAAGGGTGAGTGGTTTTCTTTGGTTTCACTGCAAGTTCAGCTGGTCTGAACCTTGAACACTTGAAAGAGGAGTGGCATTGACGAAGCTGTCAATGAAGTCGTTCTTGTTTGAATCCTGCATATAGAGGCTTTAACAGTGTAATATGCTGCTGCTGCTTCCACAAATACTGAAATATGAATGGAATTCTGATTTGTTTTTGATGTTTTATGGAGAGACATTGGCATAAAATGTTTGTGTAAGTGCTAGCTCTGTAAATAATTAACTGCATTTATTAATTACATGGAAATGATTCCATCAAAGGTGCATGAAAGTAAATGACATGATTGCCTCTGAATGCCATTGAAAGAATTTAAGGCATAGATTTCTATGATATTGACAAGACCACATCAACAAATGTATGATATAAATGTAGTTTGAATGAACCTCCGATCCTCTCAGGATGTGTGTATCTTGCTAGAGGCAGACAGGCACAGGAGGAGAGCAGATGTTCCATTTATTGATCAATCTCAGTTGGTATTGACACACCTGAACGTCTGATGGCTTACACGAGTTCAAAGAAGCTCCAGCACACCATTTCACAGCTTCTTTTTAACCGACCTTCATCAGGAAAGACGGCGGAATCCAAACAGTTAAGTATCAATACAAACAAAGAGACTGCTTTGCTCCTCAATTATCCAGTCAGGCAACCACTGGGTTAGTGATCACCTGGAGCTGGTTAGTTCATCACCATACATCTTCATATTTCACGAGTAAGTGGACACAGATAACCATCACGTTCTTGAATAACAATAAGAAAACTGGAAAGTTCAAACTTTATCAAGGTTTATGCAGACAGGCGAAGGCTCAGTGGGGTTTATATATATATATATATATATATATATATATATATATCTCCAACACCAGAATGCCCCAGTGTTAGTAGACAGTTGTGTCATGTGTCTCCCTCAGATTCCACATTAAGTGTGTTTAACAGCCAACTGGTTATCAGTTTGTAATGAAAAATCCAACATAAAATTTTCCAATCACTGTTTAAAATAGGAAAATATAACATGAAAAAAACCTGAACTCTGGTTTAGTTTAGTTGGTTGAGAAGGCGCCATTATGCTGAGGCTTTGGACCTCTACTGGTCGTCTCCTTGACTCTTAGTCTAAGCCAGGGGTGCCCAAACTTCTTCCACTTACAGAAATACATGAGGATGGTGGGCCACTTTCATATACCCAGAGGATATTAAGTTATTAAGTCCAGTCTAGGTTAAGATATTCTTAGTTGTTGAGTGTGCTCACACAGCTACTTAGTGGCTGACAAGGCAAATAGGAAATGGGTTTAAGGATTTTCGGAAGGCCAATCAGATTTCAGGGGACCCTGGTTGGCCCTGACTACCACTGCCTCTGCCCCTGGAAAACTATTGGTACTGCTTTTTGCTGCAGTGATCAATTAGGTCCTTATAAATCTAGATATCAATATTATTTTGGTTGCCAATATGTCTATCATTAAAGTGTTGCCTTAGTTTAATCACAAATTTAAAAAACATATCAATAAAGTCTTCTTGTCAAAATGTTTGTTTACAGAATTAGCATGGAAGCACCTCCTGCTGAAAGTAAGAAGTACAATAAAGTCAGGCAAAAGCTTCATGTTCTAATTTGGGCCATATTTCATTTAATTTTCAAAATCTATGCAGGCCAAACAAAAGTGCCTCATTGACCCCTGGGCCATAGTTTGGACACCCCTGGTCTAAGCACATATTTGGTGCACGTCAACTTTTCTGTCACGAAAATCTTTCAGTGTTGCTCTCTGCCCTTGTTTTAATAAAGACATGTCCAGTTCTGACAAAACTGCAGCTGTGGCTAAGTCCGAGCTAATCATTCAGCAGGTACTGTAAACAACCACTTACACGTAACTATCACATACTCCTATAACTATCACTCATGTCGAAGCAGGTAGGCAGAGGAGCCTATAAAGCTTGAACATCATGAAAAGCTTTTAGTGTTGTTTTAATTCTTTATGTCACATAGAAGCGTGGTCCAGTTGTAGCTGAACTAATGCTATGCTAAAGCTACATTCAAGGTAATCACTGCAGTGGACGCAGCCATTACAATCACCAAACTTTTACTTTCACTTTCCAAGACTGGAAACAGCTGTGCTGGACCCAGCATTCAAAAACATTCAACAAAATAAACTCACATTGTATATGGCCATCAATATCTATGAATACATAAGAAATTCAACAAATTAAACTTAACACCCCTCTCTATAATCTAGCCTTCAATGTATCTGACAAAATATTAACCCCTTAAAGCCTGTTGTATCATATTTGATACATACTTTTAATGATACCTCTATCTCATCAATAGGATCAATAAATTAGCAAAAAAAATCTGAATACAATCTGATAAATGATAAAAATGCCTTCAAGTGGATTATCAGTTACCAAAAACACCTAATGTATCAAATGAGATACAAAAAAAAAAAAAAAACATTAAATTTTATGGAAATTTGGATTTTTTTTAATTTCAGTAGAAAGTGAAATAAACATTTCAGTTCCAAAAAATTAGCATTTTCTGGCTCTAATTTGTGTTTTCAGGCTTTAATGGGTTAATCCCTATTGAGTTAAATGATCCTGAAGTCACTCCTTATTCCCTTCACTCTCACACATCTTCACCACTCCTTCACCCCTTTGATATGCAGATACATCTAAATTAGTTTGCGAGAAGTTTTGACAGCTCACTGCATGACGCACTCAAAGACTCTCCACAGCCCACTGAGCGCAGCACTTTCTCTCAACTTTAAGACTCTCTCACACATCAAGCAAATAATTTGAAGTTCCCACGAAGCAGAGGCTGAGCCAGTGCCAGCTGAAGCTCCACTCGACTCACTGATGTGTTCATTACTGATGCAGGGCAACACTGGTGCATTGGGTACTATTTAAAGAATAATTTGAACATATAATTTCAGCCTTTCTCTTTTAGGATGACTGCGCTGGGTAATTGTCATCATTTGCCTGTCAGCGGGGTTTATTTCTGTGACTGAGGAGCACCATTAGTAGGCTTGGTGTCAGAGTGAAGTTGAGGTAGCCTGTTACTGCTTCCGCTACCTCAGAAAATCTGCTCTGTGTCACATCTAAATGTCTATTCCAGGACTTAAAGATGGCACCAATTTACTTAAACAGAAATTACCTTTCATTTTCATGAGTTTATTCTCTTCGTTTAATTTTTGCAAATGTATGGAAAAGAAAAAAGAAAATAACTAAAATACCACATTTACATAAGTATTGGAATTTGCAAAAAAAGCACCTGAAAAACTCTCAGACTGTGAGAAACAAGATTCTATGGTCTGATGAAACCAAGATTGAACTGTTTGGCCTCAATTCTAAACATTACGTCTGGAGGAAACCATTACTGCACCACCTGCTCAATACCATCCCAGCAGTGAAGCATGGTGGAGGCAGCACCATACTGTGGGGGTGTTTTTAAGCAGCAGAGACTGGGAGACTGGTCAGGTTTAAGGGAAAGATTAATGGAGCAAAGTATAGTCAATGGGAACCTGTCCAGCAGCACCCAGGACCTCACACTGGGCCAAAGGTTCACCTTACTAGATGACAATGACACTAAGCACACAGACAAGACAACACAAGAGTGGCTTAGGGGTCACTCTGAATATCCTAGAGTGGCCCAGCCACAGCCCTGACTTGAACCCTCAAAACTCTCCAGAGACCTGAAAATGACTGTCTTTAATATCTTTAATACAGAGGGACAGGAACTACTCCCAGTTCAATCAGGGACTGAAGACACATTATTTACACCCTCTGAATCCTAAGCTTTTTGTCTCATCTGGACTTATCGTCTTAAAAAGCTTGTAAAACACTAACCCTGTGGTGCACAGTCAAGCTTTAAACATCTTTTTTTGGTGTTAGGAATATGTGTGCTGCAGTAATGTCACTTGAATTGGGAAAAAAAGGAAACTAAAACTAAAAGAATAATAACAAAATACCATTTTTGCATAAACTTGTTCTACCATCTCTTAGGGACCAAAAAGTGAAAAAAAAGTATCATTCTGTGACAAAAGTCCTTGCGCTTTTTCATATCGGTTGTTTATGAGCGATTATTCAAAGCAGTTCCTGTCTGCAGAAACACAGAGGGCCACATCACAGGCTTCTCCATTATGCACTATTAGACCGTCTCCTTCAGATTCTAAGTGTATAGACAAGAGCTAGTTTCCAAAACATCGCACCACGACGGAACAGCCTGCCATTGGCTGTAAAAGCCCTTATGACAAGATAATATGGGGGATAGCATTAGCCGGCAGGAATAATCGAAAAATCGATTGAAAAATGGAAAAAAGACATTCAGCGTTGGAGTTACTGGTGTGAATTTAATCTTTAAATGCCTCAAAAAGTCACCCAAGTTCAAAGCTTACTAGAAAAACCTCTACCAAGGCGTGGGTAGCGTCATTAGAAAGGCACAATGGAGGGCTTCCAGATGTTGCAAACCAGTATTTAACTTTAAATATCCAGTGTCTCTTCTTGCTGTGTACAACAATATCTGTCCCAGAGGGTTGATAGACGTAAGACTATGCACCGTGCAAAGAGTCCTTGCTGCAGTGTGTTATGGTTGTTTTTATTCCTTTTAAGATGCCAACAATAACTCTTTTCCTACGTCTACATCTGCCACACTGCGCAAAAGATGAAATGGGTCAGTGCTGCATGGATACAACGGTTTTCGGGGACAGGAAGCATTTTGAATTGCCTTTTCAACTCTGCTTGCTGACAATAACCCTGTCTTCAAGCCCAGTTGCATTCACATTTTCTGTGCACCATAGAAATTTTGCCTGAGGCCTTCAAGTGGATTTAGGCCTATTGCCTAAGTACGGTATACTTGCACTAATACTGACCAGTTGGAACTGGATATCCGGCTTAAGTGTACTCAGATCTGGGCCTGGGTCCATAATGTGAGACCCTTTATAAGAGGGTAAAGCTGACAACACATTAAACAATTTAAAGCCCATGCTCAGGAGTGTGATCTGATTTAAGGCTTGCCACAACCAACTATTAGTCCAAACAACTCAAGTGTGGTGTCAGTATGATTATTTTACTTCTCCCTATTGCTGAGCCTCCATGAAATGATATCAATAACATGAAATATCTTATATTTGACGTTCCAAATTGGACTGTCTCCAATGAAATAACAGCCAATGAAAACAAGTACAGCAGGAAGTGTCACAATCATGTTGTCAACCTTGACAGCTCACAGACATAAACACAACTAAACCTCCTCCTCAGCAAGGATTTCACACTTACTCCTTTCCAAATTTTTGTTTTTCACTGCAACTATAATGCACACAAGAACAGCCAGCTAAGGACAGTGATCATACTCATGTTTGTTTTTCTCTGAAGCCACATTTGAGCATGCAAGATTATGTGAGATCCCATCTGTGTGGAGACCTCTGTGACATGGTTACTACAAACAGCAGATGTGTGGTCTCATGGCCAAGGTGAGTCATCTTATCTGTGCAGTGGGAGGATTTCGGTGTTAAACATCTGTTGAAATCGTCCTTCTATCCGTGATCTCCCATGTCTTTAAAGTCCACTAAGATTTGAAAATCCTGTAGTGTGTGGCCAGCCTAAGAGAGGGGGCAGCTGGTGACCCAAACAGGCAATCCTCTGTAAAATCAGGCTGTCTCATTTCAGTTCAGCCTGACCGCTCAAAGTAGGCTACAGAGCTAGGCTCCTTTTGGTGCTTTCAAGCCTCTACCTCCAAAATGAGCCCCGGCTTACGTCAGTGGTTTGTGTGGTTACGGCAGATCTTTAATGGTGTACTCAGCTGGCTGATTGCCATCAGCTGTTTCATTCACAATTCACCTTCAGTGACTCACTGACCAGCTGGCTTATGACATCTAATCATTAACACCCAGCTGCACAAATCAGCCTTTATAAGCAGCTACCATTACTCTGCTTATTCTGCAGCTCCTGCCTCCAACAGCATAATGCTCTTCATTTGCTGAACTCCAAATCCAATAATTGTGCATGCATTTGCAAAAAGGATGTTTTCATGGGAATCATTGCTGCTCTTCTGATTTTTAAAGAGGCTGAGGGTGCATACTATAGAGCAGTGGTTCTCAATTGGTGGGCCAGGACCCAAAAGGGAAAACAGATTTCTGCAAAGTAATGTCAATTAACCAAAAATATATAATTTCAAATAACTGACTGCACAAATATTCATCTCCTTCAAATTCACTGGACTCAGCAGAGGTCAGCTGGTGCTAGTACTCTCACAGTTAGTGAAATGGGGATCACCTGAGTGCAGCGAATGTGTCTCAAGTGATTAATATTATAAAGACACCCATGTCTGGAAGGTCCAATCACTGATAAATCGATTTTCCTGGCTACCATTACACTTCAAAGACAAAAGAACACTCAAGCAACTCAGAGGAATGGTTATTGAAAAGTATAAGTCAGGGGATGGATACAGAAAAAAAAGAAATTTGTAGGCACTGAACATCCCCAAGAGTTTAGTTAACTCTTTAAAGCCAATTGTATCATATCTGATACGCACTTTTTTGATACCTCTATCTAATCAAAACGATTAACAATTTCCTAAAAAAAAAACTTTTATATATCATCAAATAAATGATAAAATGCCCTCCAGTGGATTATCAGTTTCAAACAATTCCTAATGTATCAAATGTGGTACAAAAAATGTATATGTGAAATTGTATGGCCTTATTTCTTTTTCTGGATTTCAGTATACTCTGGAACTCCCTTCCTGAAAACATCCGCTACGCTCCTTCCTTGGATATGTTTCAAAAACACCTCAAGCACCACCTGTTCATCACAGCCTACAGTCTCTCCAAAACCTGCCCCTGACATACACTCAACTTAGTGTTTGTCTCATGTGTTGTATTGTTGTCCATTCTCCTGTAAAGTGGCCTTGGGTCTCATGAAAGGCGCTATATAAGTCCAAGCTATTATTAGTATTATTATTATAATCTTCTCATTTCCACATTTCCAAAAATATAGAATTTTCTGGCTATTATTTGAGGTATCAGGCTTTAAAGGGTTAAATCCATCATCAAGCAATGTAAGGAATATAGCACATGTATAAATCTGCCTAGATCAGGCTGCCCTCACAAACTGAGTGATCGGGGAAGAAGTGGACCTACTCCAAAGGAGTAACAAGCTTCAGCAGCTGAGATGGGGAGACTGTGCATACAACAGCTGTTGCCTGAGGAAGCCGCTGTTGAGGAAAAATCAGGTTAAATCTGGACCAGAGTTCACTCAGGCTATTCACACTACAGTTAAAAGTGACCTCAATCTGATTTTTTTGCTCACATGTGACTCATATCCAATTTTTTTCTGACAGTGACAGTGACAGTGACAGTCACTCTGAATCTGACCTTTCCAAATCAGATTTAGGCCACTTCTGTATGTGGTTCTAAATCAGATGCACATCTGATCTTTTGGAAGTTGCAAGAGTTGGTTGCAAAGCCATTTTTATTGAGTTGAGGGAGTGGGTCTTAAAAAAATATTTGGGAAAAGTCTGTGATCTGCTTTTAATTTGAAGGACATGTCTCTGTATCTTCTTTTTGCCACTTCCTTTGGTCCAAATGACCATATTTTTCATCAAAACTGTGATCATGATTGAATAATTTCAGAGATCTGAGTTGTGATTGGTCGACAAGGTGGTGGGGGGTCCTGGCTCTAGACCTGTGGATTTCAACCTTTTTTTTTTTTTCCCCAAGACACAACTAAGATCAAGCCAGAATCTTAAGGCACACTATATCCAGAAAGAAAACCCTCTTTCCAAACATGTCACAGTAACTTATGATAGAAATTACGTGCAGTTGTACAAACTGTCACAGCTCACCTAGTCTTTCCTCCAGTGTGCCTTTCACATCAGTTTAAAACTACTGCAGAAGATATTTTAAAAATGTTAAGAGCATATTGCAAGTTTGTCTTTTTTTAATAACTACTTAACCTCATCTGTCAAGGGCTGTTGAGTTAGTTTATTTATTTTCAAAGATTTACAGCACAAAAAAGCACAAATATAGTGAAAAAGCAATGATTTTCAGTGGAGCTGTCTTTATTTTCAACATTGTGTCATATAAGCACCTTTCACCCATCAAAAGCTGGTGTTTTTGAGCAGTGTTGAGTGAATATGCTCTTCTAACTAGCCAGACAGGCCTAACTGCCTGTCTACAGGCTAACTCCCCACAGTATTGCTGATAAGCATGGCACTTGTTGCCCTACTAAAACTTAAGTGAATGTCGTGGACAAATTTTACATCTGCCACATTCATCTGAATAAGAGTCTGTTATTTAGCCTATAAGCTTCAGGCAATGGAACATCAACCAAACAGATGCTGAGGCACGAGCTACAAAAAGTAGTCATGCATTTAAAGTGAAATAGTCAGAGACCCCAGTTAACCCTTGTAGCTTTCTTTTCTTATGTGATAATACCTGGGTAATAAAAACAGACAAGGAATTTTACCAAGAGTGGGAAGTCAGTGAAAATTAATTAAAAAGGGAACTTATGGCACTTTATCTGCTATCAGATTAATCTGAGATAGACCTGTCTGTTTTTAAAACCCTGAATGGACCCTTCATACTTGACCTTCCAAAGGTGTAGCAGTCCCTCAGATTTTCAGATACAGCCTTCTGGCCGTCTCTTGTTCCAATCAGAAACTAAGAGGTGACGGTCATGCTTCTCAGCCCATCTACTGTGGAACAGCCTTCCCTCCATTGTCACTGACTTCTCTGTTGATTCATTCAAATATCGTCTTAAGACAGGTTCTATATATTAGAACATGTTCTTTATAGGCATGATCGTATATTTTTGGATATGTGTACATGTGTATACAGTAGGTGTTAGGTGTAAACATATCTGTAGACATGCTCGTGTATTTTTCTGCTTCATTTGTGCATGTTTGTGTTTTTCTGTCACTAATAATTAGTGGTGTGCGGGGGGGGGGGCAAATTGTTGAAAAACGCGTACTAAAGTGCCCTCTTGGGAGCCAAAACACACATTAAAGTGCACTCTTAGGAGCCAAAACATGTGCTAGAGTGCCCTCAAGAGCCAAAACATGTGCTAAAGTGCCCTCCTCATTGGCAAAACACACTAAACTGCCCACTTGGGTGAAAAAAAACACACTAAACTGCCCACTTGGGTGAAAAAAAACACACTAAACTGCCCACTTGGGTGAAAAAAACACACTAAACTGCCCACTTGGGTGGAAAAAACACACTAAACTACCCCTTTGACTGGTTAAAACATGATAAACTGCTTACTTGGGTCGCAAAAAGGCATGTTTAAGTACCCTCCTCATTGGCAAAACACAATAAACTGCCCTCTTGGGTGAAGAAAACACACTAAGCTCCAGAAGACCATTAGGACAAAGAAATACTATGAAACATTACTGTTGCAATGACTTTTATGTTGGGCCCTTTTTTGATCTATATTGAGCCAAAACTATATCTCACAGAACCAGTTTGGATTATCTGGTGCTAATATGGTGTTAAAATGCACTAGAATACAGGAAATGGCATCTACTTAATTGAAAACGTTCTGGAGGAAGACCCCCAGACCCCCTAGAGATTTATTTATTTATTTCTGTGTGGTCTTCACAGTCCAACGTTGAATCTACACAGTTCTTGTGGATGCTGATCCTAACTACAAACTAACTTGAGTGGTCTGTCTAGTTAGTCTGTTTGAAGGCTATATAATGTGCCATTTGTATAACATATAAACATGTCTAAAGTGCCCTCGAAAACACGCATAACTTAGTGCCCTCTTCAGTGGCGAGAACGCGCTGTATGTGCCCTTTTTTTTTCGCCCCTGCCCGTGAAAAAATCTGTGCACACCACTGTTAATAATTGATTATATTTTAAGTTTTTTTTCTTCTTCTGCAGTTTACACCAATTTGGTCAGCTATACTGCTGTTTTTCAGAGTGCAATATACATCAATTTAACTAGACTTGACTTTCTTCAAGCCTTTCATACATGATGACCTTTGCAATGTTGTGATACGAACACATCGTTAAACAGGCTAGCTGACACTATTCACTTACTATGACAGCTGATATGTTCTCCCCTGGCTTTCGTTACAGCTCAGCTTAATTTCCCTCATATAGCTCATTCCTGATCTCTTTGACACCTTACAGGTTTCTAATTAATGGCTGGAGTCTATCACATGCATACGAATAAATACTGACTTCCCCCTTACTGACAAGCCCATCATTACGATTAGGTTAAACATAACCTCAAGTCAGCAGGTCTCTCCTTAGTTATGTCACATTGTATACTTCAAATCCTTTATGAGACACAGAACCGTATGGTCCCTTCACTGACTTGATTTTCACCCTGTTGATGAAAAAAATACAGTGCTTACAGAAAGTATTAGTGGATGTTTTACCCTTTTATAGATTTTATAAATCAATCATGGTCGATATAATTTGGCTTCTTGGACAAAAAACAAGAAATAAAAGCAGATTTCTACAAAGTAATGTGAATTAAATAAAAATATGTAATGTAAAATAAATCACTGCATAAGTATTCTCCCCCTTTAATCATTCTTTCCACCATCATCCTTCATCATTGCTAACTAACAGTAAAACAGGGAGTGAAGCAGCATAAACTCCAGAGCAGAGCAGAGAAGGCATCAGTGACAACAGAATGATATTGATTAGGTGAGATGCAGAGTAAAGGGGGAGCTGGGGTGGAGGAGGTTTTCAAAAAGTGGCTTGGGGATGGAGCAGCCAGGCGAGAGCAGCTTAAACAACAAAGCAAGAATGTGATAAGCCAATAGCATGCTTAGAGGTGAATCAGCTGGCCATCAGCTGGTGAGGGCTTGCATAAGATCAGCTAATCTCAATAGAATGTCAGCAAGTAACCCGGTGGAGTTCCTGAACTAATGCTATATGCTCGAAAAAACTGCCACCATAGCTACATCACATCGTTCCACCAGCAGCCATTGTTTACTGGGACGCAGTATGACTAGCACCATGCTTAGCTACCACCTGCCTGGCCAAAGAAAAAAAAAGTCGCCACCAAAAAAAGGTCACACACTCCAATATTTCATTGGACCGCCTTTAGCTTTGATTACAGCACGCATTCGCTGTGGCATTGTTTCCATAAGCTTCTGCAATGTCACAAGATTTATTTCCATCCAGTGCTGCATTAATTTTTCACCAAGATCTTGTATTGATGATGGGAGAGTCTGACCACTGCGCAAAGCCTTCTCCAGCACATCCCAAAGATTCTCAATGGGGTTAAGGTCTGGACTCTGTGGTGGCCAGTCCATGTGTGAAAATGATGTCTCATGCTCCCTGAACCACTCTTTCACAATTTGAGCCCGATGAATCCTGGCATTGTCATCTTGGGATATGCCCATGCCATTAGGGAAGAAAAAATCCATTGTTTAAGAAATGAGAATTTACTCATTGCATCAGCTGGGGTTAAATAACTTGTTGCCAACTGAAAGATAATCACCCATGCAGTAATTATCCAAAAGGAGGCTCGTACCTATTTGCTTAGTTCAATCCATGTGGCGACTTTTTTTTTTTGGCCAGGCAGTGTATATTTAATAGTACACCGCCTGATGACAGACATGGAAAATGGCCAATCATCCACTTTTTCATTGCAAGTTGCTCTTCAACCAATTAGCAGATATGAGTTTGCTTAAGGTAACTTAACGTATGCATGTGATAACGTAAATAAAATAGATCAGAATTTAGTTCTCATTAGTTCTCTAAAGGGGGAAAAGTGGATTCTTGTAAATGATGATGCAAAGATAAGTAGCAAATGCTCTCCTGTTGGTAGACGCCAGGATTCATGTCGTTGACGTCAGGTCAGGGTGTCAAACTAGACGATGATGTAAGAAAAACTCTGACATGCTAGTCTTGTTTAGTCATGGTGGTGGGGCGTCTTGGATGCGTCATTAATTATGTCACACTACAAGAGCGTTTGTCGTTACCAACGCTGTAAATCAGGTCCGAGTTTTGACGATGAGCTGTGACGTTGCAGTCAGGCTAAAATCTGGCTGAATCCGTGTCGTTGGAGCCGGCCTTAAATCAAAACTTTTACCTAAGATGCTTCTTAACAAAAGTAATCTGTATTCCAAAGAGTAACTAACTTCAGATGCCTTACAACACTTTTAAAATGCCCAGTACATAATATTTTTGTTTTTTATTGTTGCGGCACATTAGCTCAAACATGATTCAAATGTTTTCTACGAGAGGCAACAAAAATAAGTTGAAATTTTTTCAAAAAGAAAATGTATTTCTCCTGCTGCCTGAAAGTCACTAAATAATTTGAATTACTTCATCTGTTGAAGTGCTTGAGGTTTCTGTTTGAAAGGAGTTTGGAGAATATTTTACTCATAAATAATAATAAAGAATACTAATTTTCCACCAAACACTTGAGAGTAGGAGGAATCTGTGGCTGGTACAGACGAAAGAAACTTTACTCTTAGAGTGGATATCATTTGAAGATAGCTGTTATATAAAGGGAGCCATGCCTTTAATAAAGATCCACATCTCTACACTAGACCATGCAGGTGAACATTAATAAACCATTATAAGCAGAGGGCCAGCTTTAGCAGCCAAAGCTGGACTGGATCTCCCAGACAGTGAGCAATCCCTGTAATGCTGCATATATATCAACAGGAATGTACAATATGGCCTCTGCTATATATTAAATACATACTAATATGAAGGCTATGCTTCTTTTGAATCCATTTAATTGTCTGCACCTGGTAAGATTACAGGGACTCACATATTCATATATTTCATCTTAAAGAAAGAAAACGGATTTCCGTGGTGTTTGTTTAGTGATCAAGTGTGTTTACTTTGCACCAACAGCTGCTGTTTGACGTAGTCACAAAATGAGTCTTTGTCTACATTCAAGGCTTGTTTTATAACTCACCAAGCTCTGCCTGCATATGAATAATGCTTGAGACTGGTTTCATTTGGTTTCAGCCTTTCATTAAATGTGCAACTTAGGTAAAAAAGATACAGCAGCTTCTTGTAGTTTAGCGAATTCTGGGTCAAAACGGGCCAAAAGCAGTGTTGGCTTGAGTTTAAGCTAAAAGACAAATATTAAAGTGTTTCATTTGTCCTCCACAAAGCCTCTCTGTTCCATACCAGTACCACCAGTACCTGCTGCTTCACATCTGGATGGCGTTATCAGAAAAAAAAAAAAAGGATCACATTCAGCTCAGCAGCAGCTTCTACCATCATTACCATCACATATCTTTAGCAGCAGGCAGGAATAATGTTTGATGTTCACCTATGATGGGGGATTTTCCTGTCTTCCCTATACATAATGTACCTTGATATAATGCTTTGATTTCCTTGGTATTTACAGAGCTCAATAATTCAAATGCTTTCCTTCTGTGGCCATAATTTCTTTAGCTTCAGAAAAAAAAAGGGGGGGTTCAATATATTTTAGTGGGCCGGAATTACCTATGGTTATTATCTAGTAGTGTCTCAAGTACATGAATTTTACTATCATTATTATTAACATTAACTACCTTATAATAAGGAAATATTACTAACTTTGTAGCAATATTGTCTTAGCCATTTTTTGGCCAAACTGTGATACCTGCCTAACTTTAATCTCCTAACGCTGCTGATCCATTGTACTTTATTGCCTATATCCTCAGCCAATCAGAGTGCTTGTAACAGTCCATAATCACTGTATGCCTAAGTCATCTATTAATTATTATCTTTATTATTTATTGATTCAGTTCTATTTGTTAATTGTTGTGACTTTTCTTTTTAAGAAACTTGTTCACACATCTTGGTGTAACGGACTGTTACAGTATAATAAAAAATCATGTAACAAAATACATTTTTTCCTTTTTCTTGTTAAGCTTAAAATATGACTCAGACAATAATGCTATGAGGCTAACAATATGGTACATTAAAAATGTATTCAACTAGTTAAAATATATTAATATCAAGTAATTCCTCTCTATATTGTAGCAATTTTCTGGTAATTAGGTGGTGTTTCACCCCTAACCCTAGCAATACTCTAACCCCTTAACCCTAAACACCTAATCTTAACTCCATAACCCGCTTAACCCCAACTCCCTAATCTTATAACCCTAACAATACCCTCACTCCCGAACACTAACTCCTTAACCCCCTAACCCTAACTCCCTAATCCTCTAACCTTACCAATACCCTCACTCCCTAACACTAACCCCCGAACCCCCTAACCCTAACTCCCTAATCCTCTAACCTTACCAATACCCTCACTCCCTAACACTAACTCCTTAACCCCCTAACCCTAACTCCCTAATCCTCTAACTTTACCAATACCCTCACTCCCTAACACTAACGCCTTAACCCCCTAACCCTAACTCCCTAATCCTCTAACCCTACTGATACCCTCACTCCCTAATATTTTTACCTTACCAATACCCTCACTCCCTAACACTAACTCCTTAACCCCCTAACCCACATCCCTAATCCTCTAACCTTACAAATACCCTAACTCCCTAACACTAAGTCCTTCAACCCCTAATCCTAACTCCCTAATAATCTAACACTACCAGTACCCTCACTCCCTAATATTTTTATCTTACCAATACCCTCACTCCCTAACACTAACTCCTTCAACCCCTAACCCTAAATCCCAAATCCTCTAACCCTACTGATACCCTAGCTCCCTAACACTAAGTCCTTCAACCCCTAACCCTAGCTCTCTAATAATCCAACACTACCAATACCCTAACGCCCTAACACTAAATCCTTCAACCCCTAACCCTCACTCCCTAATAATTTTACCCTACAAATACCCTCACTCTCTAACCCTAACTTACTAACACTAACTAATTAACCCCCTAACGCCCTAATTATCAAACCCTACCAATACCCTAACTCCTTAACCTTAACTTCTTTACCCCCTAACCCTAACCCTGAACCGTAACTTCCTAATAATCTATCCCTAATGACACCCTAACTCTACAGGCCTTTACACATCAAGAACAACGCAAATACACTGCACAAAAATGTTAATTATTTGGAGGCGCCTTTCTATGCACATCAGGATCAATACGATTTTGCAAACGAATTATGCAGATTCTAAAAAACATTCATGCTGTGAAAGTCTGCGGCGTGTTTTCTCCTGTCCTCAGATAAATACAGCATTTAGTGGACTGGAAGATAAGAGAAGGTTTCTCCCTCTCTCTCCTGTGAGGAAAGGCACCAACTGTATATTCCTTGTTATCTATTGCAGTACAGTAGATATCCTCCTCACAAGTTCTATCACTGCCATCAAGGCGGACCTGTGTGCCCTAAAGCCATTTAGCCTCATTTGTTACTGAAGTTAGCAAAGCATTTTTGGTTCATATTTTCTGCCATTCCCCAGGGAAGGCACGCTTTACACCTATAAAACTGAAATAATGTAAGAGCAAAGTAAAAGCCATAAACTCCTGGTTGGGGATGTGTTTCTCAGTTTCTCTTTTGAAAGTGTAAGGCCTGGCATTCAGTGAGGCGGGAATTCTGGATGGAGAGTGATATAGACTGCAGGCATATGTGAAGCCACTATCCTCTGATTCAGAAATGTCCTGAAGTAATGTTGTAATTAAGTCCCACTTGTGAGAGCATTGGCTCTTCAGGTTCATGAGCATGGGCTTACAGTTTACACACCTACACCAGGCAACTTGGGATCCCTCCTGCTCAACAGATTCCTCTGAAGTTTCTCCCCTTTATCTCTCAACCCACTGAGTCACAGCCTGCACAAGTTCTTCCTCTGTATACTCCTGGTCATAACAGTATTCCCCTTGTATCCTCAGTAAACAGCACGTCACCATTACTTGAGTCATAATCACTTAATTTGGTTTAGTTTGTCGCTGTCAGATGATCAGCACTGAAATCGTGCCAAACAAAGAGACCTTTGGGAAGGAAAATAAAAAATATTTCTTTATCACCCACATTTAAGCCAACATTGATTTTGGACCTGTTTTGACCTAAAATTCACTAAAACTGTGCTTGCTATCTTGCAGCTTATACACACAGTGTTCCAAATCATTTTGCAAAACATATTTTTCCTCTGATTTTCCTAAATAGTTGATGCAAATGAAAGTCAGTATAATTTTCATCAACCGTTAGAGCATTACTCAAATTTTACTGAACAAAGCTCCCTTTGATAATTTTTTTTAAAACTCACAATTCTTGCATCCATTGAACTTGTGAGTTTTTGGAGAGTTTTTTGCTTGAATTTCTTTGCAGGATGTCAGAATAGCCTCCCAGAGCTGCTGTTTTGATGTGAGCTGCCTCCAACCCTCATAGATCTTTAGCTTGAGGATGCCCCAAAGGTTCTCAATAGGGTTGAGGTCAGGGGAGGATGGGGGTCACACCATTAGTTTCACTCCTTTATGCCCATACAGCCAATGACACAGAGGTATTCTTTGCAGCTTGAGATGGTGCATTGTCATGCATGACGATCATTTTGGTACAGAAGGCACTGTTTTTCTTTTTGTACCATGAAAGACAGCGCTCAGTCAGAAACTATATACTTTGCCGAGGTCATTTCCACACCTTCAGGGACCCTAAAGGGGCCTACTAGCTAGCAAGACTGTTTAAAAATGAGTCTTCATGTATTTCTGGGCCCACTGCAACAGTTTCTGCTTGTGAGCATTGGTTAGGGGTGGCTGAATAGTCAGTTTATGCACGACTGCAAGACTCTGGAGGATCCTACACCTTGAGGTCCGTGGGACTCGAGGCACCAGCAGCTTCAAATACCTGTTTGCTGCTTTGTAATGGCATTTTAGCAGCTGCTCTCTCCATCTGATGAATTTGTCTGTCAGAAACCTTCCTCATCATGCCTTTATCTGCATGAACCCGTCCGTGCTCTGAATCAGCCAAAAAATGTCTTCACAGTATAAGTTTTTGTGAAATATCTAATGTTTTCATACCATTGTACTATTGGACACTTTTCTGCAGCAGAGAGATCCTTTTTCTTTCTCATATTGCTGAAACCTGTGGCCTGCTTAATAATGTGGAGCGTCCTTCTTAAGTAGTTTTCCTTTAATTGGGCTCACCTAGCAAACTAATTACCACAGGTGTCTGAGATTTATCTCAGTGATCCAAAGAACCCTGAGACACAATATCATCCATGAGTTTAATTGAAAAACAAAAAATTGAATGTTTATGACACTAAAATCCTATTCCAATAATAATTTGGAACGCAGTGTAAATACTGTTGCCAAGTACCGTATACAAACTAGCTTCAAAAATACTAAAATATCCTTTCAATTATCAGTCTTATTAATAAGGCTGCTGCCACTTTATTGACATAATCAAACTTGTTGTCTCATTGCACCTGCTTATGATCACTGACTACCTTGATAAATGCTAATTATCTGAATGTAGTTCAATTCTATCAGCCTGTTTAGTGGTGCTTAAAGGTGAGAGAACAAAGTGTTGCCACCACTTCAGCTAATGTTGCCCACACACAGTTGATTATGGGTGAAGGCTACTTTGTGAGAGCTGCTTACGGACATGAGAAGGTCAGAACAAGCATAGAGGATCATTATTTGGAAGCTCTTCAGCAGGAAGGAACCCCTGATTCTGCCAACAGGAAAATGCCCGTCAAAATAGATGTTCTCATGCTGAGTTTGATATCAAAGCCAGTGTTGTTTCCTTCTCTTTCTGCGTCTATGTCGTGCAGCAGTCCTCGAATAATCTTTCTTTGCACAGCACTTCAAAGACTGAGGTCCAATGTCTGTGTGGCTTTAGGCTTCGTCACAGCAGCTAAGCTTTGTGAGGCTTAATGATTTATTCCACTAACCCTCCTCTGCTCCCACAAATGAATCACTGAGAGTGGGACTAAATCTTTCCAAGTACTAAACAAAATGCAGAGTCCACATCAATGCAATGCAACACTGATTAGGGTTAAGACATGTAACAAATGCTGCTCAGCTTCTTTCTGTCTCTAGTAGCCATGCACCTTTCCCAAACACACCGGTTCTAACAACTGGCTCTTTTATGTGAATGAGTGTAGCACCCTGTTTTTCCAGCTTTGTTGTCATTTAACAGATAGAATAAAGAGATGACCTCCACACGGCTCATTTACAGGCACGCCACAGACTCATGCTTGATAGTATCACATGATTTATACCAAGGGTGTCTTACAGCTCAGCCAGTGAGGGGGTTTCATCCAGCCCAAAGGGTGGATCTTTTCTGACAATTGAGATTTTCATGAATTAAAACAAAACAAGCAAAACACAAAATTACACCACATTCATAAAGTATTCGGACTCCTTTCACTTATTTTAATTTTGTTATGTTGCAGCCTGATGATACATCGTTACGCTCAGTACCCCAGAGACAAAATTTAATTTGGGATTTTTTGCAAATTAGTCAAAAATAAAAAACTGAAATATCACATTGATTTAAGTATTCAGACCCTTTATTGAGTGTTTAGTTGAAACACAATATGATGCAACAACCTTTGCACACCTGGATGGGGGGATTTTCTGCCAGTCCTCTTTGCAAATCCTCTCAAGCTCACCCAGGTTGGATGTGGAACGTCAGAGCCCTCAGACATTCACAGATTGTCCCTAAGCCACTCTTGTGTCGGGATCCTGTTGGAAGGTGAACCTTCAGCCCAGTCTGAGGTCCTGAGTTCTGCAGAACAGGTTTTCATTATGGATCAGTCTCCCAGTCCTTGCTGCTGAAAAATACCCCCACAGCATGATGCTGCCACCACCATGCTTCATAGTTCAGATGATGGGCGAAGTCTGGTTTCCTCCAGATGTAACGTTCAAACAGTTCAATCTTGGTTTCAACAGACCAGAGAATCTTGTTTCTCCCAGTCCTTCAGGTGCTTTTTTGCAAGTAGGCTTTCATGTGTTTTACACAGAGGAGAGGCTTACTCTGCCATAAGCTCAGATCAGTGGAGTGCTGCAATGATGGTTGTCCTTCTGCAACTTTGTCCCATCGCCACACAGGATCTCTAGAGCTCAGTTAGAGTAATCACTGCTCAGTTTGGCTGGATGAACAGTTATTTAAAGAGTCCTGGATGTGCCAAACGTCTTCCATTTGAGAATCATTGAGGCCACTGAAGGCAGGCTGGCCATCAGGAGGTTTGGGAATTTCATAATAAAATAATTTCCATATGTGGAGCATGCATCCCTGATAGAGCCTCTCCATCTAAAAGTCCCAGGCTGAATTTCTGTCCCAGTCCATACCTGGAGGCCACTGTACTCTAGGGCAGTGGTTCTCAACTGGTCTGGCCTCAGGACCCACAAGTCCGTCTGACAACAGATCGCAGTCCAAGTATCCAAAAAATTTTCAATGCCACGTTTAGTTAATTAGATATGTTGTGGTTTGGAAGATGATTGAACCAAAACACCTGATATTAAAAAAGAAAAAGGACAAAACTGACAAATTTTACACCCTCTTTCCCCACCATTATGTGTCCATTTTTGCCAATTTTTTTGCCGAAACTTGTGAAATTCTGTCATTATCATGGGAAAAGCAGCCATTTATTGTAAGAAGAGGAGACACATTAGTTGAAATATTGATCAAACATTTAAAGTTCCCCAATTTCACAGTGAAACAGGGTAAAAATAAAAGGTATCGATGCATGTCCAATGAGGACTTCAGGACTTTGCCACCATTTTTTCAGACACCTAGTTGTGACCCACTTAAAACTGCTTGGATCCTGACCCACCAGTTGAGAACCACTGCTCTAGGGAACCTTCAGTGCAGGAGATTTTATTTGTATTCTCCCCCAGATCTGGGCCTTGCAACAATTCTGTCTCTGAGCTTTGAGGGCAGTTCCTTTGACCTCATGGCTTGGTTTTTGCTCTGATACGTTTTGTTGGCTGTGAGGCCTTCCATAGAGAGGTGCGTGCCTTTCCAAATCAATAATTCACCACAGGTGTAGAAAAGTCTGAGTAACAATCAATAGAAAAGGGAGGCACCTGAGCTAAATTTCAAGTGTTGCAGAAAGAGGTCTGAACATTTGTGTCAATGTGATATTTTTACTTTTTCTGCTTTCCAAAAAGTTTGCAAAATTCTTGCCATGATGTGGTAGAGAGTGTAAATGATGAGTATTTTTTTTTTGTTTGTTTGTTTTAAATGATCGAGCATCAGGCTGCAATATACAAAATTGAAGGAAGTGATGGAGGTCTAAATAGTTTCAGAATTCATTATACATTTGAAAATGTTCTCAAGTAAAGATTGGAACTTTTTGGGCAACTTTGAAGGTACATGATGATAGTCTGAAGAGGCCTAAAAACTTTTGGTTTTGGGAGAAACTTTTATCGTCAGGTTAACACTCTTCAGCTTTGGGCCTTTATCAGAATCATCCAAGAAGGACGCAACCACACTGGAATTGCAATGAAGTTGTTCTTTTTATAAGTTTTGCTCAAGTTTTAAACCCCTTCAAAAGGTATTTAGGGCTCTGGTTTCCATCAAATTTGAACTGCCTGGGGCTGATAAGAGCTAAAGCTCACTCCGGAACATTTTAATGTGCAGGAGCACGGATCTTCTCAGGTGTCTCAAGTGGCACGTGTCTTGAGATTATTTGGTTTATCAGTTGTGCTTAATGAATTAGTTTAAAACAGACAAAAGTGACCAAAGTGCAGCCACTTTGTTGACAGACTTAAAAAAAATCTCTATAGTCATGTCTTAACTGAATATAAATGTATTTTTTTAACATTGTTGATAGATTTATTATAATCTAAGCACAGGGTGAAAAATGTTTTCCAGCTTCTCCTCAACATTTGACAAATGTGCAGAGAAATATTGTGTGTTCCGCTAAATATTTATATGTCTCTGAACATGAGTGCTGTCAAATAGCTGCAATGCATTTTTGGTCTATTTAAGGAGGGCAGCGAAGATTTTGCTGTGATAGATATCTGTGTGATCTATGGACTGTCATCCAGCCTGACATTTACTGCTGATGTATGTACACAGATTTGACAATTCATCAAACTTTAGAAGCTGCACTGATGTCACACCATCACATCACGTCATCCGTCACCGTCACCCACTCTGGTCTGTCAGCTGTCTGAGACCGCTGTGGATCATCTCATGTTTTCAATATGACTGACAGGGAGTCTTTCGCCTTTTTCAGTCAGGGTCACAAGGGTAAGATGTGACCAGAGTGGGCATTTGGAGAGAAATGAGACCAGCAGAGGTTTGCTGTACCAAGTTACATGTGCAATGTGAGGATTCATCAGGTGTATGGAAGCCCCGAAGAGCAAGTTTGAAAAATACCTCTATAGTTTTTTCCTCTTGAGTTAAGACAAAATGAATAGAGGAAAGGAATGGCTGGGTTGGCTGATTCAACCTGTTTATTTCATCGTCTATTTTCAAATTTGTCTCTTATATTGAAGACATTTGTAGTTTTTCAAAAGTAGACAAGTGGTAGCAAATTTGTAACAAAACTTCACCCTACTCCTTTATAAACATGTATCATTTATATTGAGTAAGACAGCTGGCTGGAGTTATTTCAATTTAAATTCATGTTTTAATTAATGATATCAATACATAAATTACTGTAAAATCAAGCACACAAGACACACTATTAATACCTTTTTTTGATCCAAAAAAGTTGTCTTTATCCTGCAAACCAGTGTGATGATACACCAGTATAAAATGCTGAAAAATTTAACATAATTGCAGTCAGTGCAGCTTCCACTCTCACACATGTGCCCTGCTGTGGATGACAAATCATTAACTGTGTATTGTAGGTGGCCTTAAGCTCAAGCACACTTATGCAACAGGAATATTACCAGAAACACACCAGCAGGTAGTCTCCAGAATATACAAGTGCAGTTTGAAAAAGTATGATGTGATGATATAACAGCTAGCATTAGCTGCAGATAGCATTAGCAGAAACGATCAAAAATGGATAAAAAGACGTTTAGTATCAGAGTTACTGGTGTGGATTTCTAAATGCCCCGGAAAGTCACCCATGTTCCTGGCTTGCTAGAATAGCCTTTCTTTGGGTTGTGAGGGCATGGATTGTGTCATTGGAGCAGCAAAACAGAGGGCTTCCAGAGGAAAACAGTGATTTAACTTAAGTCCCTTCTTGTGTACCACAACCAGGGGTGTAGCTAAGGATTTAGGGCCCCAAAAAGGATATTACACCGGGCCCCCCTTAACCGGCTTGCCAAGCAACAAATGTTGCCTCATTTTTACAGATATCACTGCATTTTTATGTATTTTTGAACCATAATTTCCTCATTCATGAGCATTATTTTTACTAACTTTACCTGCGTTATTTTGCAGTGCTGGACCACACCATTTGGACATTTTTAAGGGAGAAGCAGGTGCCCTCGGTATTGTATTTTACTCTATTTCAGTGATGCTCAACATGTGTCTCTAAAGCCACATGTGGCTCTTTTGTGATAATTTGTGGCTCTTTTATGTCTTAATCTGAAATATGATTCACCCAGAAAACCTTAAAAAAGGGAAACTTTGACCTCAGAATGTAATCACATTAATGTTAATTAATAACGTATAATTATGTAACATTACGATGCATGAAGAAAATACTCAGAACTGTTTCTTGAGTAAATCACTGGGCGGAGTGACACAGTGCAGCAGCCATGTCTGGAGTGTAGTTCCGGCTTTGCATTTAGCTTTAAAACATCTCCGTCTCCTAAGGTTCCATGACTATTTCATAGTGTGGTGAATGTACAGGTCACAACTTGTCTACGAAAGCGTTTTGGAGTTGTTGGATTGTGTATTTGATGAGTTTGATGAGGGAAAGCCAGAATACCGTCTGCTTACATTAAATTGGCAAAGCAGGTCTGAACTCGGCAGCGACCAATCTAAAAACAGCTTGCGCCGACAACTAAAGGTAACGAACCTATTACTTGGACTATAGGAATTATGGCAACGGACGAATTTGCCAAAATGTTGAAGTATCCCTTTAAGTAAAGTAAAGAATTGGGAGGAAAAAAAACCTTCGTCTTAAGCCTGTAATAGTTCTAACAGTGTCAAAACAGACACCTTGGTTTTATATTCTCTTCCCTCTTACAGCTACAGGTGTGTTAACTGCTGTGCTTTTAACATATTCTCATAACCCAAGAAACACCCAAGATCAAGCCAAAATCTGAAGACACACCATATTCATATCCATGTAAAATATCTACTTTAACATGTACGATCTCATTAGTTGATGAGCAGATGCACTACAACTTTCCAAGGCCCCCCTAGACTTGCCTCAAGAATCACCATCATGCCATGGTCCAAATATATGGAATAAACACCTCTGTGTGTTTGGGGTACTTGCACTTTTGCTCATACACACATGCAATCCCAGGAAGCAATTTTTGTGTTCCCTACAGAGAAGACAGCATTCCTGGTATTCCCTGCTCCCTTAGGAGACTAGAAATGTTACAGAGAATGGTTCTTCATGCGCCGATTATTCCTGGACTCCGTGGGAGTGAGAGGCCACATGCATAAGTCTCCAGGCTCTGGCAAGGCTAGTGGGTATGCTGAGACTAGTAAAGGTCATGACGGCTAACTTGTTTTTCCTGCAGGGTAACCTAGGACTTTAAACCAATGTTTGCTCTTATCAGGTAAATATATGTTTATGTGACCCAAAGGAGCTGACTTTTAAGAGTACAAGTGGAGCACAGCCACTAGACTTCACTTTCTCATGCTATAAAGATTTATTCAAGGCTGGAAGCTAATGTTTTCTTCTCTGCCTCAGAAAACAGAAGTGTATCTTTTAGTTACAAAACTCCGACGCTGATTTCAGTAATTGCAGTGATGAGTGCATGCTCTTCTTCTAATGGAGCATTAAGTGTTTTTAATCAGCTTTCAGGCTTACAGCGTTTACTGCTTCAAGGGAAGATTTTAGCTGAGGAGGAATTCAATCAAGTTTACTTTTGCTCACAAGATCAGACACTCGAATATCCCCACCTGTTTAACTGCCCATAGTAGCCGGCTGTAGCAGTAGATCATCACCAGCACAGGTATCCCCAGGCAGAAAATGAAGAGGCAGATGATGTAGGCGTGCGACTGAGCTGTCCGAACTGTCCAGGACACGGAGCAGCTGGTTCCTGCGCCCTCGATGCCATAGCTGCTCCAACCCAGCAGAGGAGGCACAGTCCAGAACAAAGAGTAGAGCCAGGAGCCCCCAACAGCCAGCAGGGGCTTACGGTAGTTGGGCCCACGTTTGTTGTAAACAGTTAGAGTACTGTAGCGGTCATAGGAGAGGATGACCAGAGAGATCAGCGAAACAATACCTGAGAGGGACACAGAGGAAGCTATTAGTCATCAGCATAAAACTTCAAAAATGCAGGTGGATTGTTGAAAGACATACAGTTGTTGGCGAGTATGATCAAAAATAGAGCTAAAAGTAAAAAATTGACATATTCTTTGGTAGATCTTGCAGATCAGCTTACAAAGTTTAACTCAATGATTGTATTTTAAATAAAGGCCAATAAAAAACACTAGAGGCACAGATTTCCTATGCTTTTGCCCATGCGTCCCATCAACAAATCGCACCACAATCTAAAGAAATTAAAGGACAGATGAGAAACCAAATCATCAACATCTTGCAGTCTGGAAAGGGTTACAAGATATTCCTAAGGCGTTGGGACTCCAGCAAACCACAGTGAGAGCCATTATCCACAAATGGAGAAAACTTGGAACACCTGTGAACCTTCCCAGGAGTAGCCGGCCCACCAAAATTACTCCTAGAGTGCATCGCTAACTCATCCAAGAGGTATAGGCCTCACTTGACTCAGTTAAGGCCAGTGTTTATGATTCAAAGACACTGGGCAAAAACGGCATCCATGGGGGAGTCAGTCAGCTCTCCACATTTTACCATTTTGAACAGGAATGAGGAATTTCAAACTGAATTCACCTTTTTATACCCAAATTTGAGCCGGGTCACTCGGCTTCTCTGAGAAGTCAGAAATTAATCAAGCATAACGTTCAACCACTAAAACTCGTTTTTCTGTTCAGGAATGCAAGTAAATAGTTATAATTTGACATATTAATCAAGAAATATTAATGTACTTTACTATTTTTTCAGTTTTTTTTTTTTTGTAAATCAGTAATTTTAAAAATTCATGGATAACAATAATTATCTTTTAGCATTAAAAATATCATTTCTGTTAAAGAGCTTCAACATATTGGTGTTAACCATTGCAGAAACATAAAAAGTGATTTTAGTAATTACCAATGCTGTGAATTTAGGGCAGCTGTGGCATAAACCTTACTTAGGGTGGTGCTCTAATAAATTTGTTAAGCACTGTATATGTATATATATAAATGGACACACACAAGGGTATATTAGCTACTTTAGACAGCTTCTTGCAAGTGATCCAAACAGGTTAGGCATGAAGATGTTGTCCTTGTTTCATATGGCAATTTTCTTTCAGATTTTTAATGTTTTTAAGACCTACTGATCCTAAATTTACAAGACTGGGTTATTCATTATAAATACACATTCAGCATGACTGTGTATGGCTTTAAAACGGCAACCTGTTCACAAAATCTGATCTGATCCTTATTTCTCCAGGCCTGGGATCATTTGACAGAGTCCAGAGAGGAGATGAGTGAGAGAAAAGAGGTGAGAGATGGGAGACAGAGAAAGAGAGAGAGAGAGGAGGAGGATCCTGCAGAGATTTATTCCAGACTACTGCACTATTACTGCTCAAACTGCTACAAACCCTCACCTGCTGAGTGAAAAGTTGACTTTTAAGCACATGTCTGAATCCCAACAGTAGCTCTTCTGCATGCCCGTTCTCTCTGAATCCCCTGACATCTGTGCACGCATCATGAACGGGGCCATCTCCATGTGTAATTGTGATGCTTTTAGCGCTGCGCCAAGACCAAACATGCCGATGTTTGTGTTTGTGAAGCTAGAGATAGCAGATGCACTGCTGTGTGGTCTGCCGTGCGTCTTTTTCTATGTTCCTCTCTGCTCTAAAGAGACGTTCCACATTTACTCGTTTATTGCATCAAATTATGATCTTTCGATTTTATGTTATAGTTAGATCATGAAAAATGAGTGAAAATTTGTATTTCAAACACCTGAGTTAGTAAATATTGAAAATTAATATTTATTATTAATATTTATATAGCATCTCGTGGGCTGTATGGCACCTGCTGGCGGGCTGGAAGTGGCTCGTGGGCCATAAGTTTGACACCCCTGCTTTAGACCATAACATGAGAAATGCCTAAGTTAGCTAAACTTTTCTTGAGTTACTCTCTGTTAATGTAAGCCAGTTTTAAGGTTTTTAGAAACTATTTTGTAACATCCTTAAAAAGTTACAGATCAGAGCAAGAAAATTTCAATCAAAATGTTGTAAGTATCTAAGCTGAAGTGAATCCTTAAGTCACCCATCAGATTATCACACTTGGGAGCTAAAAAAAAAACAAAAAACACTCCACTCCCCACTCCTCACCACTCTCCATTTGAATATCACAGCTTGAGGCCGTCTGAGATCTTTACTGCCACTCCACTTGAGGAACTTTCACTTTGCGTTGACTTTTGGACCCCCTGTGGACAAAACGGTACTTTGTGTCTCTGTTTGCAGAGCTTGTCTGTAAATATGCAGAGTTTTTCTGAAGGGAAATCTCATTTAAAGAGTCAGTTTGACTGACTCTGAAGCACTGGTGTAGAAAACATGAGCAAAATCAGTTTTGACAGGGTGCTGTTGTTTGGTTACCGTGTTTGCAGGCTTAGAAACAACTCAGTTGTATGAGTCTTTTTGTTATGGTCTCTTTTGCTTTTGTATATCGACGATTCTTTGTCGTACAGTTAAAAATTTAAATTCTAATCAGTGAGACAAAAAGTGCTACTCCATGAGCACAGACGTAAAACTAACCACTACATTTCATAAATGGTCAATTTTTTAGTCACACATCTTTAATATCAGCCCATAATGATTGTTTGCCAATCAATCTGTTTTACCTTAATGAAAATACACCATATGGACAAAAGTATTTGGCCACACCTGTTAATTTTTGAATTTAGATGTTTCAATTGGACCCGTTGCCACAGTTGTATAAAATCAAGCACCTAGCCATGCAGGCTCCATTTGCAAACATTTATGATACAAAATGGGTTGCTGTGAAAAGCTCAGTGACTTCAAGCGTGTGATAGATGCCACCTTTGAAATAAGACAGTCTGTTAAATTTCCTCCCTGCTGGATTTTCCACAGTTGACTCTAAGGGATATTATTATAAAGTGGAAGCATTTAGGAACAACAGTAGCTCAGCCATGAAAATCCCTGAGCGGGGTCAAGTACTACTTTGCTACATGGTCCACATCCATAAACATCCATAACACTCTGTTGAGTTCATAGCTGAAGAGATCCAGACTTCCTCTGACATTAATTGACCAAGTCCACTGCCAAGTGTCGGATGGAGTGGTGTAAAGCACATCGGCATTGGACTCTGAAGTAGTGGAAATGTGTTCTGTGGAGTGACAATTTATGCTTTTCTGTTTGGCAGTCAGATGGGTGAGTCTGGGTTTTGCAGATGGTGGGAGAAAAATACCAGCCTGACTGCACTGTACCAACTGTAAAGTACAGTAGAGAAGTGGTTCCCAAAGTTGGGGTTGGGACCCCCTGAGACACTGTTGGACAGGATGCTTTCCATAAAAACAAAGAGAATTCTAACATGATTTAAAGTGGTAAATTGTGTCCATTACTGTATAAAATCTTGCTAAAATGAGTTCAATTTAAAGTAAAACTTTAATTATTATGTAAGATTTATGCTTAAATAAATTATAATGTACTAAAACAATCCTAGAATGTAAATTTGAACATGATGCTTTGTGCAACATTGTACGGGTCTATGATAATGTTATTTTGGGGGTCACAGGCTGAAAAGTTTGGGAACTCCTGTAGTAGAGGACTGATAATGGAATGGGGCTGTTTGTCAGGGTTCGGGCTAAGCCCCTTATCTCAAGTGAAAGGCAACCTTAGCGCTTCAGCATACAAGACATTTCAGATAATGCAATGCTTCGATATTTGTGGAAATAGCTCAGGGAATGCCCTTTTCTACTCAAACATGACTGTGCGCTGGCTGGTGCACAAAGCAAGGACTATAAAGACATGGTTTGGTGAGTGTGGTGTGGAAGAACTTAAATGGCCCACACAAAGCCCTGACCTTGGCCCCATCAAGCACCTTTGGGATGAACTGGAATTGAGATTTTCTAATCCAGTCCTTCTCATCCAACATCAGTGCCTGACCTCATAAATGCTCTACAAAATGAATGGGCATAAATTCCCCCAAAAAACTCTCTAAATTTTTGTGGGACTCCATATTAAAGGTCACATATTTTACCCCTTAAGACAAGTTTATATTGGTCTCAGAGGTCCCCAAAACATGCCTGTGACATTTGTTGCTGAAAGAAACACCCCAGTACTGGATTTTTGTATGTCTAAAACCCCCTCTGTTTCAGCTCTGCTCGCAACAAGCTGTTTCTGCGGCTTTAAATGTTAATGAGCTGTCTGACTCCGCCTCTCTCAGGAAATGGATGTGGCTTAATGGATGTGGCCCTCCTGATAGGATCAGGAGAGGAGGGAAGAAACTTTCTTCCAAGTGGGGAGGGGCAACCCAACCTGGTGGCGGTGCTAACTCCCCACATGACATCATAAGGGGAAAATCTGAGAACAGTTTGTTTCAGCACACATTTTCTGAAAGGTGGAGAAAGGGGGAGTTTCTGGCTCATAGGGAGATTGTGGACAGGCCAGGGGCACGTGTTTTTGCCAGAAAATCCTGCAAAAGTGTATTTTGCATAACGTGACCTTTAAAATATTTGAATGCAATGTCATTATAGTCCTTGACGGTGTGATGGTCAGGCGGCTAAATACTTTAATCTATATATACATATACTGAATGTACATTAATGATATATCCACAGGGCCTGTTATTCAAGATCGCTCAGTGAAATATTATTTCATGCAATTGCAATTATCTTCAGCATGAATCCCTGCCACCCACTTCCCACCCTGCCACATCCTGTCAGCTCTTCAGTGTCAGGTCTGGATCATCAGCATCCAGGTCCTGCTCGGTGTCCAAGTCAGCTCATCAGGTCAGATCATCAGTGTCTGAAATACAACACATCCTGCAACCCTCTCACCACCAACACAGCCTCCACATGGGAGTTTCCTATCCTGTGGTCAGCCTTACTCTCCCTTTGACTGCACTAAGGAATCACAATGGACAATCAAAGACAGCACATCCTTGTTCACTGAAGATGAAGTCTCTCCTGATTGAAATACTCCTCCCAGAATATCATGTACCTTATGAACTAGTGTACCTTGTGTTCTAAATTTGGCTTAGTACAGCGCTTACACATGTGTATGTATCAATCTTTCTCAGCTCTCTAGGCTTTCAAAAGTGCTTCGGCTCAATTTGTCGTGGGTTACAGCATATAGAAAGCCTCTGGTTCTTGTTGACAGATTCATTTTCATAGACTTGCCTGCGTATTCTGAAAAACATCAGTCATGTGTCATCTTGTACTTACAGTACGTCTGAGCTCCCTTTGAAGCCTTCAAAGCAAGTGTGGTGAGAAAGCAAACAAAAAAAGATTAGGTTTCTGTGACGGTGCCATCCAACCCCTGCGTTTTTTTTGCACTTCTGTATATCAACCAGAATGACAACAGAGTTCCCTACACTCAGTGACAGTAACAATACCACTCTAGTCCATGACCATGTGCATGAACATGAACATAAGAAGATTTGCAGAGCTGCAATTCTGACTTTAAATGAGGAAAAGCCGCACTGAGAAACTCCTCCTGACTCTCAGCATCAATTCCCATTTTGAAGAAGCTCCCATGAGGCTAAGCGCAGGAAGAGACGTGTGATGCTGGATCCTGATACTGTATGCATGGCTGGTATCTGCCCCAACGCTCTTGTTCAGTCCCTTCTCTGCATACTTAAATAAAAATCCTCCTTACTGGTGTGTTTTGCCTCAGGCTGTTTGTTCACAGGCAAAGGGATTATAAGTCAGTGAGACCTCAACCTTTATTTATACTTTCTCCAGCACAAAAATGTCAAAGTGTTTCCACAGTGGTGGTCCAAGGCTGCCTGAGGCACGTACAAAGTTGTCAAGCATGTGGGGTAGCCTATTTGGCCACCAGGAGAACCCTTCATCATGTTTTGGTGCAGCAGAGAGCACCACGGCCTGTTTTTTTCCTCCCTGGGAGAGCACTTCAGCATGAATTCTCCACTTTACAGGGCATTTTATGGTGTTTCATCTGTCAGAAGGGCACTCAAGAGGGCACTTCGCCCCTCTACCCTCTGAGTTCAGTTTGTTGCCACATATGCCCCTGACATTACTGATGCAGCTTCATCTTTTGTCTGTTACATCATTCAAACCAGTCCTGCTCTTAAACTGCATTAGAGAGGACAAAGTAGTATTAGATTAGACACAGATTAAATTGATTACTAAAAGCAGCAACAGAACATGAAGAACAAATGCTTAGAGAGATATCTCAAATCCAACCCTGTGACCTGTTTTGATGCTGTAATTTCCTCTCTAGAGGTCCAGAACTTCATAATTTTCTCCTTTATTAGAGTAAAGTTCACATTTATATGTTACAAATCATCAAAGCATCCCTGGAAAACTTCTGTCAGAATGACTTCATAGTTGTGTTGGTCTTTTAAATTTTTTCCCTCTTTTGTTGGACTGTTAAGTTATTAAAATTACGATTTTAAGTCACAGTGAATCTCAGAATTTCTGTAATCAATTGGGATTATTTTTTAAATTCCACTGTTTTGCATGTGAAATGTTCTTCCTGGACTTTTGTACTATTTTAAACTTAGTATAACTGACTTCATGCTTGCAGTAAAAAGCATCTTAGCTTTGTTTTCAAAGGGCATATGAAATTGTTAATGATTCATTATAAACAATGAGCTCAGTATTTACAAGGGCAGTCAAACAATTTCTAATTGTGATTAATCACAGATTTTCCCTAGTTAATCTCAGTTAGTCTCCCAGATTTTAATTTGAATGTCATTTGAAACTTGCTTTTATTTCATTTTGGATTTTTGAACTGCATTAAACTACATTGAGCTGACTTCACATTTGCATCATTAAAGCATATATAGCTTTATTTTTAAATAGGATAAACCAATAAATCTTTATAAATAATAAATCAAGCATTTAGGTGCTGTCAAAAAATTAGAAAGTTTAATTGTGTTAAAGATCAGAATTTCTCTCTTTAATCACAGTTAATCTCACCATTTCAAAATTGTACTATTTTTATTTAAACTTTTTTAACCGTCTTAAACTGTATCCAGACCAACTGTAATAGTTTGATTTTCATTAGTTTTTATTTCTATTTCATTTTCACTTTCTGTGTTCAAATTTAGTTTTTTTTTTTTTTATTAGTTTTTACTGTTGGTTTGTTAGTTCAGTTTTTATTTTGCAAAAAAATGTTTGTTTTATTTTAGTTTTTATTCGTTTTAGTTTTTTTAAATACATATCAGGGCTGAGTGAACATCCTACATTTTTAAAAAGACATTCTAACAGGCTACTCTTCACTTATCATTTGATTCATTTAAAGATGATGTTTAACTACAACTCCAGACATAAACCTAACATGGTCTGAAATTTTAACCAATCAATGCTGGACATTCATTCCCCAGACTTGGGTGTTGGTGCCAGTCAGTGTGGTTATGTCAAAGACTAAAACTAAGGATATTTAGTCTGTGTTTTTATTTTAGTTTAGTTTTGCAAATGCATTGAACAGTTTCAGTTAGTTTTGTTTTTTTGGTAAAGCTTAGTTTTTTATTTAGTTTCAGTAACTTAATGAATTTCGAATTTTAGTTTTGCTTATTTAGTTTTAGTTAACAAAAACAACCTTAATCCAGACTTCCTGTTTGGATACAAAACTGCTTTTATTCTGAAAGAAAAAAGGATCTTTAGGACAATCACAGATTAATGTATGAACTTAACCACAGAAAAAGAAGTTTGTTATGGATTAAAAAGGAAATAATCTAACACTATCATATCACATGTACGGATGAGTTTTGGCTTGTCAAGGGCACTATGATTTCCAATTTTCCTGAGGCCCTGTCAACAGACGAATTCAGGAGTATACGCAACAGTTTTTGTCCTATCGTATTATCGGAGGCCGTGAATGCTACTTTTTGAAACCGGGTCCCAAAGTGAACAAATCTGTAAATGCTTACCGTTTCATCTCTGTGTGGACAGCCAACTGCATCTCTCGTAAAACAATTACCACATGCTTATCAAACCAAAACAACAATGGCGGATTACCGGATTTGTGTTCGTGCTGCCGAAGCAACTGAGCTTATTATGGCTTTACAGCAAAATCAGATGCTTCTTTACCAGCACCAAGAACAGCACACACCAGATGTTCTCAAACCCACTGCGGAAAACAACCAGGAGACAGTTTTGGGTAGTTTTCTGTCATCTTTTTCTCTCTTTTGGTGCATTTCCATGGCAGCGTTACAGCGCCACTTACAGGCTTGGCATATTTACTACGGTGCTTTTAGTCGTTGTCAGTGATTCTGTGCTAACGCGGACATTAGCAAACAAACGATCCCATGTTTATGGAAAACTTTTTGAAAACATGGAAATAAAACTTTTTCCTTCTCCATGTGAACAAGGCCCAAGTTATCGACAGAACTGTGGAATTGGCCAATAAAAATGGAACACCATATACTGCGGAAACTGACTAAATTTGACTGAAATGCTGTTTTAGTGAGAAAGAGAAATATACTGTATATTCGGGACAAACACTCACCTGCCCCACCTCCCAAACATTCTGTTAGAAAGAGGGATTTCCTCATATAGTGTGATTATGGATGTACTCAAACTCTTACAATGTTCAATGAATGTTTCATAGTGTTTTAAATGCTACCCTGAGTATCAATTTATTCCAGGGTTGTCCAAACTATGGCTCTCATTCAAGAGAGGATTTGAATCAACATAAAATACAACTTAAAGACCCTGTACAGTGAAATCCAAAATTTTGTCTTAAGACACTAGATATGCTGGACTATGGTTGCTGTAAACATGTGAAAACACTGAGAATTACATGTGACTGAATTTTTCTGGCTGGGTTTGATCTGGGCGAGGCAAGTATGTGGACTAGTGATGTCACCGGCCCATGATGGGTAATGACCCCGGCTCTCTTACACTACAATATAAAATCACAGAGCAGGTCATCTCAGTGCAGTATGTTGTTAGCCGATATCACTGCCTTTACTGAAAGTTAAAAGCCGGTTAAATGCTGGGGGGGTTTGTTCATTGTGAGGTAAATTTGCCAAATCTATCAGTCATAGTGGCCCATGGATCATTGAAAGTGTCATAACAGAGATTTGAGCCAGAAAAGTGACTGTCTCTTCTCTGGCTCCAAGCCAGGCAGCTGCCCTCTTATCAAAAGGTCAAGGTAAGGTCAAAGGGCAGGCTAATAGCATGAGTGCTTTTGAGAGGATTGTATATCTCCTGAATGGGGTGTGGCTTCCTCTCCATCAACAGACATTTTACATTTCATTTTACAGGGTCTTTAACAGCCCTCCTGATAAGCATCAGCCATAAACAGATAATGTGGCATGATCATGATAATGTTGACATCCAACATACCTTCCTTTCAAATTCAATATAAGATGTTTTTTAAATTTCCTGGGCAGGGGAAGTCACTGATGGGACAAACTCTGCTCTGTTTTATGCTAAAATATGAGAGAAATGTTGGCATACTGTGAGTCCTACACTGAAAGAAGTAATGGAAAGTTTTGGTATTGGTTTGAACCGGCTACAACTTGATTTTCGGATATCCATGACTCACGTACGCCACTTCTCAACACCCGAAAATTTGAAATACAATTTCCCCTGTGGTACTAAATTGGCAGTATTTTTTTAAGTAACTGAACCCGTTTTTGCTCAAGTAGAGAACAGAGCAGACAACATCACTTCACACTAGCATGGAGTATAAATATTGCAGTAACCCACTGTTCATTTTGAAATTCAAGGAATTTTGTGTTCAAAGACACACTCTTCAGAGAAAAATCACACAACAATCAATTTGGCAGGCAAACAAGCACAACAAGGAAAATCTGAGATCATTTCCACACCACTGAAAATATTTTCTCTCCAACAAGATGGAGAATCAAAAATGTGAAACAAAAATCAATATCCCATATTGATAAACGTGGTCTTATATCTGGGCAGGTCACCAGACTCTCACAGAATATCCCCCACAGAAAACAATCAGGACAATCACACTTACATTTCACATTCCAATATAAAATTAATTACATAAGATCTGTTGTAGAGGCGGCTTATCAGCTGACTCACCCTTTCTATAGCAGAGGCTTCACCACACACTTTAAACATCACAATATGCAGCAGAAAATCCATAAGCAGTGCAATGAGGTCAATCCAGAAAAAGGCTTATCTCTTTGGTAGTGCCCGCACGCGGCTCGGTGACTCGATGGTCGGTGTATTTGGTAATAGAACATAAAGGCCGTGTGTGCTGACGGTCAGACCTGCGGTGAGTAAAAGGCTGTGATGAACTTTTATCTGATGAATCAGATCTGACATCCCTCCTCACTTCTGCCCTTTGCAAACTGCTCGCTCTCATGAAAACGCAAACATTTTTCAGTGAACAAGATACCCTGCAGTATATTAGCATAGAATATCAAAAGAGGTGACATTTTCATAGTAGAATTTACAAGCAGCAGTGTAATAGTTGGGTTGGAGAAGTACTAATGGCTTGACTTCCATGTTCTGTAAAGTTTACGCCTCCAAAAAAATAACTTGACTGCTACTGAAAGGTTTTAAAACCTCAGCAGATGCTGGAGATGGGAGAGACAACGCACAAGAGGACAAAAAATGTTCTTATGGTTTGGAAAGCATCAGCATGCCGCGCTAACATTTCTTTAACCAGCAACCAAAAGCCCTGCCTCTCAATACTGGAAATGTCACATAGGTACTGATGGTTTAATCACAGGCTGCACATATTCAAGTGTGAGCTGAGGGTGAACTGAAAGGATTTATGGCTGATGCACTTCATTCTTCAGCTGACTCACCTCTCTGTTGGCCATTGTTTTTATGAGTCTAACCACCTGTCCTTTATTCCAGGACACCAAAGACATGTTTTTTCCACTTTTCACTTTTCAAAGGAATTCAGAGCACATCATTTAGGCTGCTGTGACCCAAAAAAGCTGGCATTGGATGAAAACCTTGTATCCCCAAAAACACCACTATTAAGGAGATGAAAAGATGCTGTATTATTCAATTAATTAAACACACTGAATGGTCTTATGCAGCATCTTTTAAAAATTTGCACTCCTTAAAATTGGTTAAAATCCACACTCAGATGTGACTGATAGCACTAATTTGTTTAAAAAAGAAATCATACAAAATGGAGATACCAAGTTTTGGCCAGACATCAGCAAAAAAAAACAAAAAAACAAAACAAAACATATATATATATATATATATATATATATATATATCATCTCACAATTATGACTTAACATTATATTGACTTTTTATTTTATATTTTGACCTTTTAGATTTATAATTTTGACTTTTTTTAATCTTAAATTCTGACCTTTTAAACCCATTGTCTGGAACTTTTCTCACATTTTGACATTTTCAACTCCTTACTTTGACTTTTAATCCCATATTTTGACCTTTTAGACCCACAATTAAAAATTCTAACTCATTTTTTTTTTACTTTTTATTAAAGTCATGATTTTGAAATTTATCTTATATTTGGATACTTTAAAACTACTGATTTCAACTTTCTCTCTCATATATTTGCCTTTTAGAATCATTACTTTGACTTTTGACTGTGTGTGTGGATTTTTCAACTAATAAGTTTGATTTTTTTCATCTCAGATTTTGATCATTAAAACTTCTGATTTTGATTTTCTTTCATCTCAAAATTATTTATAATCAGTACAAAGTTTTTTTCCCCCATCATTTATCACAAGTGAAAATATCTGGTTAAATGTTGACCTTCAGTTCTCAGGTTGGACCTACATTCTGAATCCAGCCCCTGCTGTGATTGAATATGAAACCCCTGGGCTAGACAGAAGAAAATACTTGTGTACCTTTCCCCAGATCTTTGCCTTGCAACAGTCCTGTCTTTGAGCTCTGCAGGCTGATCCTTTGACCTCATGACTTGGATTTTACTCTATGTCAGCTGTGAGGCCTTCTATAGGGAGGTGTGTCCCTTTATAAATCATGTCCAGTCAATTTAATGTATCACAGGTGGACTACAATCAAGGTGAAGAACGTCTCAAAAATGGAGAGAAATGAAAAGCACCTAAGCAACATTTCACGTGTTTTTGAAAAGTCTCAATATCGATGTAAATATGACATTTCAGTTTTTAATACATTTGGTGGTTTATTCTGTAGGTCATAAAGAGGCTCGTGTATGAAATTTAAAAGTTTCAATGACTGAAAAATGCCTACTGTAGATTTTTATATGAATATTAAAACAAAACACATCTTTGTCATGCAATATTAACAATGAAAAGATTTCTATCCTAACACCAACAAATCTTTGTCATTCTAGTGAAATATACACTGGCATTTATTAAACACAGGAGTCTTTTCCTCGTCTGATCCATTGCATTAGAACGCAGCCATGGTCTAAGCCTTAAGCACTGAACCCTCACTGACGTCACCTGTGTGATCAGCCTGAGTGTCTGCATGAAAGCTGGTTTAAAGGTTCAGTGGTTGTGCATGGAGAAGGTCAGCACTTTGTGAAATAACAGCACTCTAGTGACAATTTCTATGGTCAGGAAAAAAGATTGCTTTAAATGCAGTTATGAGGATTGGAGTGTTTCTATTTCAGTGTTTTTGAGCCCAACTCATATGTCATTATAGAACAAGCACACACTGATCAATGCAGCAACACGTGTGTTTGCCCTAAGTGTTGATAAGACTCCTGGTCATCACCGTTTTTGTATTGCAAATTGCCACACATGAAAGGTTATTGTCTGTGAAAAATGCTGCCAAAAGAGGCAGCAAATTCATAAGTAGTTACACCAGAAATGGGAGGTAGATCATTCCTAGTAAAGCACGCCAGGTTGCTCTAAAGATGCAGCTGCCGTTCCTGTATCAAGCAGCTGACCATTTCTATCCTCTGTCTACTGAGCACATCTGCATCAGACACACAGTCTTGCCTACATACCTGGCGAAGAGAAGTTATCCCAAAGAAGTCCAAGGCATACTAATAGTATAGCAAGACCGGAGGGACTGAAAGACTGACTTTTGCCCACGTCCAGATGGCACTCCACAGTTCCCTGCCCATTACTCGCCCAATTATCCAGTCAATACAGGTACTGAAGAGCGTAGGGGTGTAAGGTCTTTACACACTGGGTCCGTTATTTTCTGATGCGTTTTTTTTTTTTTTTTCAGATCTGTAATCCGAAAAAATGTCACACACTTGGACCTTGCACACTGAGTCCAATGCATTTTTATTTGCCTTCACTGTGAAAATTTGTAGGATGTGGCAAATTGTTTCGTGCCACAAGCCCGTGGCTCTGTCACTCCTTTGAAATCCCGCTGGATCCAGCCTGACAGAGAGCTTCATTCAGCACATGCTCATGTGTCATAGCGCTGATCCAAGTTGGAGAAATGGAGAACAACTTTTTAATTCAGTCTCTGTTATGACCTGTGAGTAGGCTACATACTTCTACCTTTAGAGAGAGGAGGGGTCCGGCGGGGTGAGCAAGCGAAGAGGAAGCAGCGGGCCCTGTTTGGAATCATCAATCACCCATTTTTAATGACTTGGACTGATGCGAAATTTAGCATAAAATAAGCCTGTTCTGAAAAAAATATATGATGGACAAAAAATTTGGCATCAGTGTTAGAACAGCATGAGCTGGATTTTCTTTTTTAATGTTCAAAAAATTTGGACGAAAAAAAATGACTCAGTGTGCAAAGGCCTTAAGGCCCAGCCTCACCCCAGAAGCAACTGGCAAGAAGTCAGAGGTGAAGCCCCCACACTTCACAGCATTGTCTGTACCAGAATATAGGGCAGACATCAGTTAAAGTACATCATTGCACAACAGTGGTTTGTGCTCAAGCAGCAACCTCCAGTCCTGAAAAATGAAACCAATGTGGAAGTCCAAAAAATTGCAATACAGCGAGTGTCCACCTGAAGCTGACTGAAGGAACACCAGAAGTCCCGTACACAGCACATGTTAAAAGATGTTTTTCCCACTAGAAATAAACTAGTTCACAGCTAACCTGACACGCCAGATGGATGTGTTTCACACATCCATCTGGGAAAGCTTCAATAGGAAATGTTTGAGAAAAAGCAGAGGCTTTGAAAAAAACTCTGTGTGATTGGAAGAACATTCTGTTTGTCACATCTCTACGGGCCAATAAGAGCAACAAAACATGTGACGTAGCCGCTATCGAGCTGCACGTGCACAGCTACTGAGGAATCATGGCAACTATAGACATGTCAGTACTCGACTTTTGTCGTTTTTGAAAACACTCACTGCTGTTCTTTGTTCTTCTTTTAATGAAGAAATGTTGTCAAGTTCTGATAAAACTGGCGCTTTAGCAGCATCCACGCTAAGCTCTTCCTCCATAACTGCACCAGCTCTTGCTGCTGCTTGTTAACGTCACGACTCTGCCGTGCCTGAAAGTACTGCCCCTCGTCACTGATTGGTCCTGTCACTTTCTAACCGGGCCCACATGGTTCTGATGGGAGCTTTGCAAGATGGATTCACCAGTAAGAAACAAGGGAACGGGCGTATCTGTCTGCTTTGCAAGGTTAGTTTACAGCCTGGTTCAAAGAAAATGAAACAGTCTCATTAGCTAATGTCTTCATGTCCTCTCACTGTAGGGGGGTAAATATTTTTGTACCAAAATGGTTTCGATTATATTTAGGAAAAACCTCACTGCACACTGATTGGCGAGTCTCATTTGATTGGCAGATAGCTTGACAGGCAGACGCTACCTATCTGTCAGCCAGAATGCTAGCTAGCTTAGCTGGCAGGAAGTCGAGCTTAGCTGACAGGAAGTTAAGCTGAGTGGACAGGCTCTCGTCTGCCGTTAGGTTGATCCCAACATTTTTTAGACAGCGATTTCAATATGAAAGCCAACGCAGATTGGCCTTAAAAGCTGTTTGAGTCCACCTATTAAAATCAAACAGCTGATGTCACTCAGGTTTTGTCCAGTTCTTTTTACAGTCTATGTTTGTGCTATGGCGTAAAAGGTCAGTTCTAAAGGAGGCTTATAATGTTGTCCGTGGTATAGGGGTGTGACGAGACCATTATCTCACGAGACAAGATTTTACACTTTTTTTAATTTGGAAAAAAAAAATACATGGGTGGAAAATATGTCCTTTAAACAACTGAAAGTCATAATTGCAATGCATTCAGGTCTATTCAGATATGTTTGAACTAAGTACTGAGTAGGCTATCAGTGCTTCCAGATAGTATGTCTTGTCTAACTTGTCTGACTCAAAGTGTACGATTTCATGCCCTTCAAATCAAACCTTTCATTTTAACAGCCTACAAAATCGTTAATTTACTACACTATGCTCTCGTCACTACAATTACAATAACTATTTTTAATATAATATTTAATTATATATAATAAAAGCTTTTAGATTATTTTGAAAGTATTTTAAGCACTATTTTAAACAGGCCTAAATCTAAAGAGCTGTGTCAGTAAAAATCAAACCATTTCTCATCCTCTTTAAGGACATCCATATTTAAAACAATCAAAAGAAATATTTCTGTCAATAACACGTTTGCTGTTATTAAGAGAAATAGATTATTTTATAGTTTTGTGGTCTTTTTTCTCATATGAGCTTTAACAGTGTTGGACACCACGCACAGATGAGCGTGTGTGTTAATGTGTGTGCGTTGGTGAGTGAGTGTGTCTTTTCTCTGTCTGCTGTCTGACAGCAAGCATGACGCGTTTAACTCGGGCTAAAACTTTGGAGGTAACAGTGGACTCTATGGTGCTCAAACAGAGTTTGTTTTGCTAAGTTTACTGATTGATGATACGCACAGCCAATAGCTGATGGATGTGTGACTGACAGACGGTGAGATGAGAAGGAGACATGAGGAAGCAGGGACTGTTTCAAAGTTACAAAGTCACAAATAGCGGCACAAAAAGTGAGTCTGCACGCATACACGAGCTAAATAAACACTGTATTCTCCTCATGGAGACTGCACAGGTTACCAGCAGCAGAATCTCATCAACTTGGACTGTTATGATCATGTGTGGCTCCACATAGCACACGCGAAGGGGATGGGGGTTGGAGCGGTGATCTTAATGGGTCACGGATCAGCTCCGTTTCTTCATTAGCGCTCACTCACGAACAGTTTTAAAGTCTCCATGTCATCTTTGTGATCTTTTTTAATTTCCAGTTTGGTATTTTTTTCTGTAAGGAGAGCTGCTGCTCCTTCTGTCCGCACAATATTGATCTCGCGAGATTGATTTTTCCACGACGAGAAATCTCGTGGCGTTTTGTTCTCGCGAGATCTCATAGCCCAAGATCTTGTCGCACCCCTACCCTGGTAGTTTTCGGCATTTGTGAAATAGTTCTGTTTATGTGTGCAAAGTTAAATAATCTAAGCATCCAGAATGAAACTAGGCTATATGGAAAAGCTGTGTTAAAAATTCCTTGCTCTGTTTACGGCACCTTGGGAAATACTGTTTAAAAAATAATAATTTCTTTTTCATCTGTACCTGGAATTTAACTGGAATGATTAGTAACCAACTTTTAATGAATGTTGTAAGGCACTGTCAGAATACCAGGTGTATTACTTACTTTATCTCATTAATTTTGATTAGCAGGTTTAACTGGATTTTCTCCTCTCAGTGCTTGGACAGGGTGGCACCTCATGTACCCATTTATAGAAAAATACTTATGCACCCAGCCAAGGATCTTTCACAAATGCAAACAAGAGTCATGCAATTTCTTCCAGTTATGTAGGGTCATTTGCTCAAAGGCTAAATGTGCACTTACGTTCAAAGTGGGAATGAGAAATGACATACAAGTGTGTGCTCTGCGGTATTTGTGTACTTTGCATGATATTTTAAGTTACACGCTGATGTAGCCAAGCCTTGTGTGTTCCTCTGGTTTTGACATATTCTACAACCACATTGCCCAGCTGTTTCACATAATTCATCCTCTTAACCTTTTCATAAAATGAGCCTATGTATTTCTAACCTTTTACAATGGCTCTTTAGTGAGGGGGCGTGAGGCAGAAGGCCACAGACAGGTCAAGGTAGTCACAGAGACAATGGCATTGTTGGCTCAGGTCTGTTTATGGAATTCAATCAGATTATGTGTGCTTCTTTTCAGATCTGATATGCTGCCATATGCAGACATACACAATACTATCTGACTGCGCTTTTACATTTGAATGTTTGGTATTGAGAGTGAAAGCCAAGGGCACCTCATGTATTGTTTGCACACTAAAAGAGAATAATAGTGATGTATGCTTTCTGCTTGATTAGCTTTGAAAGAGTCCACAGTGTTCTGGTTGCAGGAAAAGGTACGCACAAAGAATATGCAATGGAGTAAGTTTGAAGAAAGAAGGCTTTTAATACATGTGGGATAATATATTTTTTTATGCACAATCCCTCTTGTGTTCCCCTGTCCACTAAAGAAATGTTATCTGTAGTTCTATTAAAGATAATGATCATCCATTCGAGCCATGACAAGGTTTTCACTCTCTTAATATATTTCATGCCTGCAGTCTGCATAAACACATCATTCACCAGCTGAAAATGAGCAGGCTAAAAGCTATTACAATTACACATAATCAATGATAATCATCACTGCTGACAAGGAGAATTAATCCCAGGATTAGTATGTCCGACTGGGATTCATACAGATGTTATCTGGATGATACTGACTCTCATATTAACCTTTCAGAAATATCAAGATGGAAAGTCCTCCAGTCTCTAACCATTCAGCTGGAAAAGAAATTCCAACACCATCAGTTTCAAGCTATCTTCATGGCTTTAGGGCTTTTCTGTTTTAATCTTCAGGATTATTTCTTTAAACATACTGATTTCCCTGGATTTAGAACTAAGTACTGCTTTGTTGTGTTGTACCGCTGCTTCTTTTGTTTTTTTCTCCAATAAAATATCCCATTCAGAATATTTTATTTTGAACAACAAGCTTATAACTGGAAAAAAGAGAATGTATTCCTCCTTTATCTTTATAGCATTGCCAACATACGCCCAAAGGTTCTGCAGATGGACCATCAGAGGTCATTTACAATAAATAAACACTAAAACCACAATTCAAATAGAAACTACATGATTTGGATTGTTTGGCTCTTCTCTAGTCAGAGCTGGATCTGTTGGCTCCCAAGTGGCTGTTCATTTGGAAATGGTTTGGCTTCATAAAATTAATCAGATTTTTTCTAATATTTTGATTTTTGATTTAAATACACTACACAGACAAAAGTATTAGGCCACACCAATTACTTTTTGAGTTCAAGTGTTTCAATCAGACCTGTTGCCACAGGTGTATAAAATCAAGCACCTAGCCATACAGTCTACATTTGCAAACACCTGTGATACAAAACCCCTGCTGGATATTCCACAGTCATCTGTAAGTGATATTATTAGAAAGTGGAAGAGTTTAGGAACAACAGCAACTCACCTATAAAGTGAAAGACCATGTAAAATCCTCGGGTCAACAGCTGCTAAGGTGCATGGTGCATTAAAGTCCTCAAGGCTTACAAAAACTGTAACAGGAGCATCATAAAATGGGTTTCCATTGCAGAACAGCCGCATACAAGCCGCACATCACCAAGTTCAATGCTAAGCATTGGATAAAGGGGTGTAAAGCACACTGACACTGGACTGTGCAGCAGGGGAAACATGCTCTGTGGAGTGTTAAATCACGTTTCTCTGTTTGGCAGTCAGATAAGCAAGTCTGAGTTTGGTGGATGCCGGGAGAACATTACCGGCTTGACTGCATTGTGCCAGCTGTGAAGTTCGGTAGAGGAGGGATAATATTATGGGGCTGGTTTTTTAAGGTTTGGGCTCAGCTCCTTAATTCTTCAGCATACCATGACATTTTGAACAATGCTATGCTTCCAACTTTGCAGCAACAGTTTGGGGCTCTTTCTATTCCAACATGACTGTGCACCAGTGCTCAAAGCAAGGACTATAAAGATATGGTGAGTCTGGTGTTGAAGAACTTGACTGGCCCACAGAGAGCCCTGACCTCAACCCCTCTGAGCACCTTTGAGATGACCTGGAATGGAGATTGTGAGCCAGACCTGACCTGATAAATGCTTTACGTAATGAATGGGCACAAATTCCCACAAAAACACTCCACAATGTTGTGGAAAGCCTTCCAAGACAAGTGGAGGCTGTTATTACTGAAAGGGGTGCAACTTCATAGCAAAGTACATGCATTTGAATTAGGGTTGATAGCTTCCATTCAATTAGTCGATTGTTCGGTCGAAAAGCTTTTGTCCAACCAAGATCACCCTGGTCAGCAGGTACTACAGGCTAATTTGAATACAACGTCATTACGGTCCCTGCTGGTGTAATGGTCAGGGGGCAAAACTACATGTTTATATGGAAATCCTCTGCTTATCAAATAAAGGCATGAAGGTTAATACTTACAAGTCTTATGTTGTTGTATTGTGCTCCCATCTTTAATCCAATTTGTGATTTTCTTCTGTCATTATGTTCAGTACTTAAAAATATTCACTATAAAAAACAAACCTAATCCTGACTAGGATTAGGTTTGTGTGACGGTGACGTATGTATGGAAATGTATAGATTGGAATACCAATCATGAAATGTTTATTCAGTATTCATTTGTACTCAAATTGAGTTTATTATGTTATACCTATTTCAGGAGTTATAAATAATATATATGTTTTAAATTAACATACTGAAATAAACTCTTTGCCCCCTGCTGTTATTCAAAGTACAAACAGGGCTTGTGTGGGTGTAGGTTGTGATTGATCACCATGCTACACATATTCCTGATTTTACTCAACCATCTGTTCATGAACTAATCATGAAAAATGTCTGTTCTTCCTCAGACCCACTCCTCATCTAACTCTTATGTGTTCTAGTTTTTTAAAGTGGTGCTAATAGACAGTTTTATGCTTTACTGACATGTTGTTGGTCTGACTGACCCCACCATCTGATAAATACAAACATAATGGATGTTCTGTCCTCTCAAACAGCCAATTTAGCCGAGCAGATCACCAATTTAGACCTCAAATTTTCTGTTGAAATTTGTCAGAGCAGCATCTGCTACTTGTAGGTTTTACAGTCTATGGAACTGTACTGGCCACATTAGTATGGGTGCATCTAATATATGGCTATGGGTGGTGTGGCCTTCTCAAAATCAGATTGGCCACCCAAAATCCAATGCAGCTCCAAAATCCAAGCAATGATTGGTATTTTTTTCTGATTGAAAGTGGGATCTAGGTCCTAAAGTGTTCCTGAGCCTGTGCAGTGAATTCCAGGACAGAATCATTCCTGTTTTTAATGCACTGCAGCCTGAGGGCCCACTTTGTCCCTTGCACACAGAGATTTCTCCAAATTCTCCATATATTTTGATGATATTGTGTACTGTAGATGGTGGGCTTTTCAAAGTCTTCGCAATTTTGCTTTAGGGAACATTTTTCTGACGTTGTTTCACAGAAACATCTTTACTTCTGAGAGACTCTGCCTCTCTAAAATGCCATTTTTATACCCAGTCATGTTACTGACCTGTTGCTACTTAACCTAATTATTGGAAATGCTCCTTGAGTTGTTTTTCATTTTCCTTTTGTTGACCCGTCCTTAATTTTTTGAGATGTTTTGCCGCTATAAAATTTTAAATGAACTTTTTTTTTCTTGTTAAATTATAAAATTACTGTTTTAACATCTGATATGTTGTTTACGTCCCATTGTGAATAAAATGTGGTTTTATGAGAGTTGAATGTATATCAAAATGATACAAATCACCTAAAGTACAAATTTTCTGCATTTCACTTGATATTTGAGCAGTTGTTGAGTTGTAATTGGGATGCATACTGGCTCTTTGACTTAAAAGCAAAAAAGGTCCAAAATAATTCTTAAAAGAAAAATATAGTCTGTGCACGCCCCTTCACCGTTAGCCATGTCCGACTTCATTCTTGTAACTTTTGTGAACTGCATGGTTGTAAAAAAAAATTGGCCTTTTTCAAGATTTGGATGATATACTCAAGAGATCCAAAATCATTTTCAATAAAGTCACCTTTGTAAAATTGTCCACATTGCTAGTATAGGCACAAGGCCTTGATACCTTTCTTCCAGATGTAAAAAAAAAATACTGTGAGTCAGAAGTAGCACTAACAAAACATCTTTTAACTGTAGAACAAACTCTGATAAACCACGATTACTGTATGAGTCATTTTAGACCATTCTGTTCTCCTGCACACCCAAGGTGTAAGAAAGAAAGGTGACTTACAGCAAAATGGAGAGAAAATTGGACACTTTAAAGACTCAAGGGGTCTTCAAATGCCCTCAGTTCTCTCCATGATATAAATCTAATCCTGGTACGAAGCAGCCTTGAACAGCCGGTGATCAATCATGCTATAACATACTGTGTGTGGTGTGACTTAGTGCCCTGCAGTGCTATACAGGCTATAACAGAGGCAGCTCCTCATGTGAAGGAAATACTGCAGGTTGAGGAAGGTGGCAGGGAGATTCAATGATGAAATTAATAATCCAAGTCAGACGTTAATGTGGTTGTTTGCAGTTAAACTTGAGCACTGTGCCATCTCTATACAGATGTGCATCACTGGGCTGGAAAACTGATGGTCTAATGTTCTTTTAACATGACTGCTGCTGGGGAGAACATCATGTGCCAGGCAGTGATGTGTGTTTGGGACTTTTAAGGCATTAAAAAAATGCTTGATTCAGATATAATCCCTCTCTTAGACAAACTGCCTGCAAGCTTTGTATGCTCTAGGAACTTCATGTTGTTTAAAGAGGAAACATATAGATAGATAAAATGTGCAACTTAGTGGTGGATGTACTTTACTGCCAGTCTATGACACTAAAAAAAAGCTTTTCCTTATATATACACTAAATAGACAAAAGTACTTGGCCACACCCATTAATTATAGGTTTTCAATTATTCCCACAGGTGTATAGAATCAAGCATCCAGCCATACAGTCTCCATTTGCAAAAATTTGTGATACAGAATAGGTCATGAAGAGCTCAGTGGTACTGTGATGGATGCCACCCTTGCTATAAGATGGTTCGTGAAATCTTATTCCTGCTGGATATTCCGCAGTCAACTGTAAATGATATTCTTAGGAAGTGTTTGGATGATATAATAGTGGAAGCGTTTAGGAACAACAGCAACTCGGTCACAAAGTGGAAGACCACGTAAAATCACAGGGCGGGGTCAACGACTGCTGAGGTGCATGGTGCGTAATGTTCTACGAACTTCCACTGACATTAATGTAAGCATAAAAACTGTGAAAGGGGAGCTTCATTGATAGGTTTCCATGGCTGAGCATCTGCATGCAAACCTCACATCACCGAGTCCAATGCCAAGCTTCAGATGGAGTCATGTAAAGCAGTGGTTCTCAACTGGTGGGTCGTGCCCTGACTGTGTGCCAGGGAAAAAAATGTGGTAAGATGTTCATATACAGTACAGAAGCCCTGTAAGTGGACATACAGTTAATCTGTGCATGTATTTTTCAGGTTTTCCTATCATGATGAGTACATTTCAGTATTTATCTCAAGATTTCTTCTAATTGCTCTTCTTTGCTTTGAATAATAAAGCTGTTTTTGCCTAATAGGATGGAAATTCCTCTGGAAATTGCCAGTCCTGACCTTGCAAAGCAGATGGATACGCCCATTTCCATGTTTTTCACTAGCGGATCCATCTTGCAAAGCTCCCACCTGAACCATTTGGGCCGGGTTAGAAAGTGACAGGACCAATCAGCGACGAGGGGCAGTACTTTCAGGCGCGGCAGAGTCGTAACGTAAACAAGCAGCACCAAGAGGCCAGTGCAATTATGGCGGAAGAGCTTAGCGTGGATGCTGCTAAAGCACCAGTTTTTTAAAGAACTTGACAACATTTCTTTGTTAAAAGAAGAACAAAGAACAGCAGTGAGTTGTCTTCTTTTCAAAAATGACAAAAGTCGAGTACTTACATGTCTATAGTCGCCATGTTTCGCGTTATTCCTCAGTATCAGCGCACACGCAGCTCAATAGTGGCTATGTCACATGTTTTGTTGCTCTGATTGGCCCGTAGAGATGTGACAGACAGAACGTTCATCCAATCACACTCTGAGTTTTTTCCAAGCCTTTGCCTTTTACCAAGCATTTCTTATTGAAGCTTACCCAGATGGATGTGTGAAACACATCCATCTGGTGTGTCAGGTCACAAATGTCCATGCTTTCTTGGGAAAATGGAACAATAAAAGATAATGATGTGCTTTATTTAACATGTATTTTTTACCCTGTATGTTTAATATACACATTTTTTGTAGGGTCCAAACTGCAACATTACTTAAAAACTTAAGTTACCATTTCTGAAAACCAATGGTGTGAAGCACACCAACACTGGACTGCGGAGCAGTGGAAACGTGTTCTGTGGAGTGATGAATCACGCTTCGCTATCTTGCGGTCAGATGGGTGAGTCTGCTGGGCAAACGTGACCTGCCTGACTGCATTGTGCAAACTGTGAAGTTTGGTTAGGAGGGAGAATGGTATGGGGCTGTTTTTCAGGGTTTGGGCTAGGCCTCTCATCTCCAGTGGAGGGCGATCTTAATGCTCCAGCATACCAAGACTTTTTGGACAATGCTATGCTTCCAACTTTGTGGCAAAAGTTTGGGGAAGGCCCTTCTCTATTCCAACATGACTGTGCCCCAGTGCACAAAGCAAGGACTCTAAAGACATGGTTTGATGAGTTCGGTTTAGAAGAACTTGACCTATACAGAGCCCTGACCTTTGAGATGAACTGGAATGGCGATTGCAAGCCAGGCTTTCTCATCCAACATCAGTGCCTGACCTCATAAACGCTCTACAGAATGAATGGAATCAACTCAATATGAAAGCACATGTATTGGAATAAGCCGTGTGAGTCCATATTTGTATAATAGTCAGGCATCTTTTGTCCATGGTTTGTGCATTTGTTCCAATTTTGTGTGTTTTTCAATATCAAATCTGTCTTTTTGAGCTCTTTTTTCCTCTCTAAGCGGCCAGAATGAGTTTCTCCCAAAGGCTACTGAGGCCAGATGAGGTGGTTTGGACTTCTGACAAAGCTGTCCCTAGGGCAGGTGGAGGTTTTTCATGCACATCCAGTAGAAGAAGACCCGTGGGTATACCCAGGGCTTGCTGGAGGGATTATTTATCTTGATCTGGCCCGCGAAACACCTCAGAATCCCAGGTGAGATGTCTGGGGTCAGCCTGCTTGGCCTGCTGCAGTCACAACTCAGCTTAGGAAAAATTATGTTGTTTTACTCTTCTATGTATACGGCACATTTATTTTAGGCGAGAGTTAGAAAAGCTGCACAGGAGATTTAAATTCAAAATTCATTTGCAGTGAGCTGCAAAATCAGCTACCACTGAAAAGGAAGTATACTGAAGCACTAATTCAGTAGATTACAGGGTTAATATTATCTGCTGAACCAACTCTCCAGCAAAACAAACAGGTCAAAGGAATGGAACAAACATGCTGGGGTATTATTTTTTTCCATGCTCTTTGATTGTTAAATATGCTCTTATGATATTAAAAAGGTTTCTATACATTTTCTGTCTTTGCATTTAGAGGATGAAAGCTGAATAAATCTGTGTAAATTTGCATGCACAAGCACACAAACTACTTCTAGGGGCATCTGCTTGATAAAAGTTGAACCTATTTTATTACTTTCCCTCTTCACCAAGGCTGCTACATCTCCTGCATTCACACAGATTTGCTGTCCTAAAGCTGCATGCCTGCGTGTATTTGCGAATTCAACGTCCTGACTTTCAAGCCAAATCCTGAGAACACAAAGCCTGCAGGTGTCATAAAACAAACGTCATATATGGCCGCTGGTGCCAGGTGCCTGACTGAATCTGTGAACAGTACAGCGATAAAGACTAGCTCCAGCATGCAGAACCTTGCTGAGTTAAGCCCTGTGGACAAAG